>NC_138092.1:40816120-41403620 GCF_964212035.1 Myotis nattereri | reverse complement strand
TGGGATTCAGGGGGATGAACCAGGCATACAGTGAATCCGCTCCAACCCTCCAACTGGCTTTCCTCTCCAATGTCAAAGTTTGGTGTCGTGATAGAGAATTCATATGAAAATTTGCCTTAGAAAATCCTTGCTTGAGTACAGTGTAATGAAAAGGTATGAAGTGAGACTTGAACATTATATTAAAATATATTCGTGTGTCATCTTCTAAAAATCAAATGCTTAATTTTTATATAGTGTATAATACAATTAGTGCCTGTTAATAAAGTTTGTTAGAAACCATTCAATGACATAAATTCCATGCTTTATAAAAGTAACATTTTCCTTAAATTCTCTATTAATTAACATGGATACACTACATGCTATTTTATTAAATGTCCTACATTTGATTATGATATGAGCATATTTATACAAATACATGTAAGTTTAAATCATAATTTAATAAAATAAACATGAAATAAAGTATTTCTAATAGAATGCAATCAAATTACAAGTAGAATGCATTCCCAACAAAATACATACACAAATTTTTTGTACTTAAAAAGCTGGTTAGAAGTATTAAATTTACCTTATTTTGCCATACTAGTAAGATAAACGTAAAAACAAAGAAAAATTCAAAATAATATTAGGCTGGCAGTTTTATCCAATTAGTAAATAAGTAAGGATTTTGAGTCTAAAAATGCTCTGTAACTTACAAAATACACATTAAAATAAGATTTAAGAATTCACTGAAATGTTCACAGTCTCCCTGGGACCTACTTAACAATCCTTCTATAGGAAGCTGTCACCCTTATTTGTTGTCTTTCTTACGAAAAGGTCATTTTCAAATTTATTTGTATTTTTAAATATTCTTCAAAGAAAATGAATAATATTTTGCTTAATAAGATAGTTTAGACTGATACTAATAATTTTAAAACAAAACCCTATAATTTCTTTCATAACATTTAGCAGATGTGCATGCTTTTGAAATGTTAATACTTTACCTTTATATGATCATATTTCTATCTGGTGCAAAAGGAAGCAAAATAGTTGACTTAATATAAACATTACAAATATAGAGTTTTTCACTAGGGCTTAGCTAAGAATTGGAAATAGATCTTTTTTTCATTTTTGTACATAATGGTAGATTTCTGACATAATTTGATTTTAGTATATTCCTGTAAAGTTCTTTCTCTACCCTGATGTACTATGTAAAACATTTCTTAACTCATTAATGTCAAGTATAAATTAGTTTTATATTGGAATTTTAACAGTCTGGCCTCCATGGACAACATAAAAACTAGACCATTGTCAGAAATGGTGTTAGGCTGCATGCAAATTTAAACCAGGTGTCATTTATCATCAAAGCAAATGCAAGATGTATTAAACTTTCAGGTGTCCATACCATAGTCCACAGTACCACAGATTATTTCAGTTCATCTATACTTAAAAAATATCAACAATTTTTGCTGAACACATGCAGAGCAATTTGAACAATCATATTTTAATACGCTCCCTGGATTTACCAAATCAGAACATGACTAATAGTCAATGTTCAAATGTCTACGATACATTTTTTCATATATATGCTCTGAATATCTGAACAGGCATATTGTATTGTATTAATATCATAATTCAAAGGGAAATTTATTAACCCTCCAGTATTCCCATCATTGCTAAAAGTTGCAAATTCTAGGTGGCAGAACCTAGACAGTAATATCAAATTTTAATAACAATTCCTCTTCTTCAGCCCGGCTCTACTGCAGGAACGCATAAATTGCCGTGACTGACCATTGGTTGCTGGAGAAACAATCTGACTTCTCCACACCCTTATTTCCCTGTATCTGCGCTGTCCCTCAGCTATATTAATGATAGCATGAAAGGTCACATGATAAACAAGTGACAAAAATATCAAAACATATTAGCCTGTAGCTTTGTTATCAGTGTATGGCAGAGATGACAGAAAATTGTATTTTTCCCCTGAATAATTTTGCGTTACATTTTGCTGGCTAGGCAGAGTGAATTAGGGAGAAATCCCTGCCTCTGACTGTCTCCTATTCTGACATCCGTGAAGTAATAATATACATTAATAATAGGGACTATTCTCAGAGAAGGGATAAGAATTCAAGATCTGACAGTTTCCATTCCATAATCTGCTCTCCTTGCTTTTTTTCTAGCAAAAACAAATTTTCTCTAAAAATATGCGTAGAGTCGAGCATTATTAATGTTAGTGATAATAGGCTGTAGTAGAATGTAGGCCTAGGAAGTGAATCATAGAACAATTGCGGGGGGAGGGATAAAAAGCGACCTAAGGTCTTTGTGACTTATATGTAGAACTGTATTGTCTTATATTTAGGAGAAGCATGTCCACTAATTAAATAAAGGCAACCTCAATAATGTCTGATCTCTCTTGTTAGGATGTAGACCCAGTAATTACAAATTAGAAGCAGAATTGATACCTGCTGCTTTACAGACTGTCACAGATTGTAAACCCTGGGAGATGAGGTTTGCAATCTCTGAGAAGAGATTATAGAAATTGGCGAGGGCTCCTTGTCCTGCAGAGAGCTAGGGTGCAGGCTCCAGGGGTAGGTTCAGCCCTGACTTGTCTGAGCCACCCTGTCCTGGGTGAATGACAACATTGCCAACTCAGTCCTGTGCTTCTCTAAAAAGCATATGTTCTGAATTAGGAACAAAACTATGGGATATTAAGTTAAGTAGACTTTTCTGGAAAGCTATTTAATGCATGCGATTTTGGAATGTTTGGGCAAATTTGGCTGTGAATGTTAAAAAAAAACGCCTTTAAACTTATATAGTGAAGATAAAATCTTGATATTGTAACATGAATAAATTTAAAAGAAAAACAGTCTTATGTTAGTAAATATGAGCCAGGCTTTGTGCAAAATATGAGGGAAATAAAAGTAAATAAGACCAAGTACTTGACCTCAAGGCCTTAAAATGAGGAAGACAAACTAAATGGCTATTAAAATGTAGTGATAAATTGAAGGTCTTGGGAGAGTGGAAACATAGGAGTACAATAGGAAGTTTGACTAACTATCTTTGTCTTATAGTTTCAGAGTTTTAAGGACAAAGTAGCTGATAATCTTGATGTGAAGTCAAAACCCAGAGAACCCCTTATATTTCAGAGAATATGAATTTCCTCTTAAATATATTCATTTTACTATGACAGGTTCATATTTAATTCCATTAGAAATGGGATATCCTAGAAAATGACCTAAACATTTCTTGGAAATAATTTTGATCTATTGAAAATGAAACACCCCCCACCAAAATGGGAAGATTTATTTATTTATTTTTTTTTTTTTATTGCTTAAAGTATTACAACGGGTATTACATATGTGTCCATTTTATCACCCCGCCCTAGACAGTCCCCTAGCCTCCCCTATCCCCCAGTGTCTCATGTCCATTGGTTATGCTTATATGCATGCATACAAGTCCTTTAGTTGATCTCTTACCCCCCTACCTCCTGCCCCCCAACTCTCCCCGGCCTTCCTGCTGCAGTTTGACAATCTGTTTGAGGCTGCTCTGCCTCTGTATCTATTATTGTTCAAAAGTTTATAATGGTCTCTATTATCCATGAATGAGTGAGATCATGTGGTATTTTTCCTTCATTGACTGGCTTATTTCACTTAGCATAATGCTCTCCAGTTCCATCCATGACGTTGCAAATGGTAAGAGTTCCTTCCTTTTTACAGCAGCATAGTATTCCATCGTGTAGATGTACCACAGTTTTCTAATCCATTCATCTACTGATGGGCACTTAGGCTGTTTCCAGATCTTAGCTATGGTGAATTGTGCTGCTATGAACATAGGGGTGCATATATCCTTTCTGATTGGTGTTTCTGGTTTCTTGGGATATATTCCTAGAAGTGGGATCACAGGGTCAAATGGGAGTTCCATTTTCAGTTTTTTAAGGAAACTCCATACTGTCTTCCATAGTGGCTGCACCAGTCTGCATTCCCACCAGCAGTGCACAAGTGATCCTTTTTCTCCACATCCTCTCCAGCACTTGTCGTTTGTTGATTTGTTGATGATAGCCAGTCTGACAGGTGTGAGATGATACCTCATTGTTGTTTTGATTTGCATCTCTCGGATGATTAGTGACTTTGAGCATGTTTTCATATGTCTCTTGGCTTTCTGAATGTCCTCTTTTGAAAGGTGTCTATTTAGGTCCTTTGCCCACTTTTTGATTGGATTGTTTATCTTCCTTTTGTTGAGTTGTATGAGTTCCCTATAAATTTTGGAGATTAGGCCCTTATCAGATATGACATTGGCAAATATGTTTTCCCACACAGTGGGTTTTCTTGTTGTTTTGTTGATGGTTTCTTTTGCTGTGCAGAAGCTTTTTATTTTGATGAAGTCCCATTTGTTTATTTTCTCTTTAGTTTCAAGTGCCCTAGGAGCTGTGTCAGTGAAGAAATTGCTTCGGCATATGTCTGAGATTTTGTTGCCTTTGGATTCTTCTAGAATTTTTATGGTTTCCTGTCGTACATTTAAGTCCTTTATCCATTTTGAGTTTATTTTTGTGTATGGTGTAAGTTGGTGGTCTAGTTTCATTTTCTTGCATATATCTGTCCAATTTTCCCAACACCATTTATTGAAGAGACTATCTTGGCTCCATTGTATGTTCTTGCCTCCTTTGTCAAATATTAATTGAGCATATTGGTTCGGGCCGATTTCTGGGCTCTCTATTCTATTCCATTGATCTATATGCCTATTCTTGTGCCAGTACCAGGCAGTTTTGAGAACAGTGGCTTTGTAATACAACTTGATATCTGGTATTGAGATCCCACCTACTTTGTTCTTTTTCAGGATTGCTGCAGCTATTCGGGGTCTTTTTTTATTCCAGATGAATTTTTGGAGAGTTCGTTCTAGATCTCTGAAGTATGCCGTTGGTATTTTAATGGGAAGTGCGTTGAATTTATAGATTGCTTTGGGTAGTATGGACATTTTAATGATGTTGATTCTACCAATCCAGGAACACGGTATGTTCTTCCATCTGTTTATGTCTTCCTCTATATCTTTTTTCAACGTCCTGTAGTTTTCTGAGTAGAGGTCTTTTACCTCTTTAGTTAAGTTGATTCCTAGGTAGCTTAATTTTTTTGGTGCAATGGTAAACGGGATTGCTTTTATAATCTCGCTTTCTGAAAGTTCACTACTGGTGTATAGAAATGCCTCCGATTTCTTGGGGTTAATTTTGTATCCTGCTACATTGCCAAATTCATGTATTAAGTCTAGTAGCTTTTGGATGGAGTCTCTGGGGTTTTGTATGTATAATATCATGTCGTCTGCAAATAAGGACAGTTTTACTTCCTCTTTTCCAATTTGGATGCCTTTTATTTCTTCTTCTTGCCGAATTGCAATGGCTAACACTTCCAGTACTATGTTGAACAGGAGTGGTGAGAGGGGGCATCCCTGTCTTGTTCCTGTTCTTAGGGGAAATGATGTTAGTTTTTGCCCGTTGAGTATGATGTTGGCTGTGGGCCTGTCATATATGGCTTTTATTATGTTGAGGTATGATCCTTCTACTCCCACCTTGCTGAGAGTTTTTATCAAAAATGGGTGTTGAATTTTGTCAAATGCTTTTTCTGCATCAATTGATATGACCATGTGGTTTTTTTCTTTCAGTTTGTTTATGTGATGTATCACGTTTATTGATTTGCGGATATTGTACCATCCTTGCATCCCTGGGATAAATCCTACTTGGTCATGGTGTATGATCTTTCTGATGTACTGCTGGATCCGATTTGCTAAGATTTTGTTGAGGATTTTGGCATCTATGTTCATGAGGGATATTGGCCTGTAGTTCTCTTTCATTGTGTTGTCTTTACCTGGTTTTGGTATTAGGGTGATGCTGGCTTCATAGAATGAGCTTGGAAGTGTTCCTTCCTCTTGAATTTTTTGTAGTAGTCTGAGGAGGATAGGTTTTAGTTCTTCCTTGAATGTTTGGTAAAACTCCCCTGTGAAGCCGTCTGGTCCTGGGCTTTTGTTTGCTGGAAGCTTTTTGATGACTGCTTCAATTTCTTCCATAGTTATTGGCCTGTTGAGATTTTTAGATTCTTCCTGATTGAGTTTTGGAATGTTGTATTTTTCTAGGAATTTGTCCATTTCCTCAAAATGGGAAGATTTAAAATGAAGCCCCCCAAATGACTAAACTTATGAATTTATGTATTTCTCTAGCACTTCTGTTGTTTTTAATAGGGACAATTGTTACACTGGAGAAACACATGAATACAACTCTCAACCTCGAAGAAACAGAATCTAAGAGGGTTGACAGTTATGCAACCAAATACAATTTCATAAACCCTCCTCCCAATTTTGTTTTCCAATGAACCATGCCAATAGAAGGATTAGATCATATAGAAGACACATTCAAAAGAGGTGAGATTTTACTGCATATCAAAGGAGGAGATAGAAGTTAGTCATTCAGAAAAATAAGTATGGGTTCAGAAACCAGGCAGGAAGCTACCCTCCAAAAAAATGTAGCTGTGAAAATGCTTATCATGTTTGGGAAAGGGTGTTTAATTCTATTTGCAGATGTGGCACACTGGCAGGAATTAAAATAGATGAGCCCGGAATAGCAGTTTGTCATTTGCTATGGTTTGTGCTACAAATAACAGAAAAACCACTAACACTAGCTTAAACCATGCAAAAAACAACATTTATTATTTGCTCAACCAGCAGTCCAGACTTAGTTCAGGGTTGGGGGTGGCTGACATCCTCAGGAATCTAGGCACTTCCCGTCCTTACGCCCCAACATAAAAGTGTTGATTTTTCACCTTTGGGTTTGTCACCTTGTGGTCAGAGGGTGGCCCCTGCTGTTGCAGACATTGTGTTCTTATAATGACCGAAGCAGAAAGGTCAGCGAGGGGAGCAAAAGCAGATCTCTTCAGTTCTCTCCTAATCACCAGAGAGAACTGGGTCCAGAAGACCCTCAAGGTTTCTTTGTTCAAAACTGAATCACATGATCACTTCTATCTGCAATGGAAGACCTGGGAGACTGAAAGGATGTATCTACCTTTCCATGAATGTGTGTACTTCCACTTTCTTTGTTCCCTGTAATTTCCCTTCCTATCCTCATCTATTTCTGTTTATTCTTCAAATATTACCTCTTTGGAAGGAAGAGGCAAGAAATCAAAGAATTAGAGGTGGCCGCTGGAAGGCAGATACCCATGTCTGCCCTGCTGGGCCTGCTTCTGAAGTTACGTATACATGATGGTTGGATGGGAATTCACCGAGGCTGCAAGATTCAGTTGAAAGAGCCCAATCTTAGAAAGTTCAGTTTAATCCTTACTGTACTGGTTATTCGCATCAAAGAACATGCATGAAGTACTGTATGCGGTATTTAGCACATTAAGTCGGTGGCTAGCATGTATTTTCTTTTTTCCTTTCTTAGTTCTGTGGACAATGGGGAACCATTGAAGCTTGTCAAACAAGTTAAAATGATCCAACACAATGGCTCTGAGGAGGGGGACGACCAAGAGAAGGGATGCTACTGTAATAATGCAGGAGGTATGGAAAGCTTGCTTAGAGGATGTAGTAATGATTGCAGCCAGAGACAAACAAAAGCAAGCAATATTTTAGAGCAACAAAAATACACTGTAATTTAGTATATTATGGGGGTAAAAGAGGGACAAAGATGAGACCATCTGGACTGTCACCTAAGACAGGGAGTTGTAGTGGGGAGACTGGCAAATTAACTTCGGGGTATACTAGTATGCTGGGTTGGAGGTACCAGCCTAACCTTCCAGTGGGCTGTCTATTTGAACATTGGAGCTATTGGACTGAACTACAAAAGAACTGGAATTTGTCAGCAGTTAATAGTTATGAAAGCCATGACAACTGATGAGAAAGTTAACAGAACAGAGTGTCTTAATCAGGGACATCTACACATGGCTTTTTTTTTGGGGGGGGGGGCGGGGAGGGGAAGGTCATGAATCTCTGAAAAATTGCACTTAAAACTTGGTTTGTTTATTTTTCTCTGGGAGAAGGGCCACAGCTCATGAGAGTCTCAAAGATGGCGGTGAACAGAACCAGTTTGAGAACGTACAGAAGCCAGGTGAGGAGACAGGAGGATGGGGAAGAAAAGAGGTAATATTTGAAGAATAAACAGAAATAGATGAGGATAGGAAGGGAAATTACAGGGAACAAAGAAAGTGGAAGTGCACACATTCATGGAGGAAGGAATTTTGAGAAGATGCTTCAGAGAAGTAACATGGAACTAAAATTTTTAAATTCAGTTTGGCCACAAAAATGTCATTTTCTTTTGTCTCTGAAGGAAAAGTGTTTCTACAATGGTGTGGCCAAAAGTCAGGTTATAAAAGGTAGGTTTGAGAAGAGAGAGAGAAAAAATGAAGACCATAATTAATGTGATTTAGATGAAACTTTAACATTGCTAAAAGCATCATATAACATAATTTTCATTAGTTATTTAACACTGGCAAACATTACTTATGAGGACATTTACTCTTATGCAAATAATTATTATATTTATGTTACAGCTCACTCTTCCTTCATTTAGGATTGCCAAAGATTAGCATTTACTTATTATGACTCACTAAATAACCACACACATTTTTTATCAGTTTTGTAACCCTATGTCCACTGATAATATAAATTAAGTTTAATAATTTAAATGACTGTTTTAATCACTAGAAATAGATACCCCAAAACCTGTTTACCTGATAGATAATGTCTAAATTTTTTAAATCTCCAAATGGCTTAGCAATAGTCACTGAAATATAATTATAGCTTAATTATCTATTTAGAAAATATATATTTCTCTAAAAAATTAAGGAGCATTTATGGACTTACTGGGAGTAATTTTACTCAGATGTTGTTTTGTGTTAAAATCACAATCCATTTAGCAGTGTAGACAAGGTTGCCTTAAAGAACTTTTTTCTTCCTGATTATATCAAATTAGACCTTTTAAAATTACTGGTACAATAATTTTCTCTAGCGTTATTCTTCCTATCCATTATTTATGTAGTGTAATTGGGGTACATAACATCGTATAATTTACAATCTAAATTGTGTTAAAGTCATGGCTAGAATCATGTATTTAAATTCTTATCCAATAATGTTGAATACTAATTCCTTGAGTTTTCCATGGGGATGAGAGGTTAAATTTCAATGTGGGCAATTCATAATGGCCATGCTTCAGATCAGACCTCCGAGGAATTTCTCAATTCCTGATTGTGGTTCACACATCACTTACCATAGAAATAAACGCAATTACAGACTGCCTTATACATATTGGGCAGTACTAGCTTTTAAGGATACTATTGCATATACCAACATGCAAGTAACATATACAAACACATACATACATATATGATGTTTAAATATATGTTTATTTTATTTATATATGAAGGGGGAGGAAAATGGGGACGGCACCTACTTTCTACTATGACAAGACCTAAAGCTGTACACATTCCCATTGCTGATGTTCCAGGAAAGAGAACACGGTAGTAACACCATTGTAGGGTGCCCACATGGCTCGTTCAATCTGGACACTCATTACTAAAAAGGGAAGGATGAGATGTAATATTTGTTGAGCAAAAAGCTGGTTCGGCCACTCATATGCTATCTGACTTAGTCCTCACAAAACTTTATTTTTGTGCCATTCACAGTGAAAGAACTGAGCTTTAAAGACGCTAAGAAACTTACAGAAGGCTACTCTGTGAACAAGGGCATACCCAGTCTGCCTGATTCCCAAACTCACACTGTTCATCACTAGCTTATTAATGTGGCTTATGCCAGACATTGCTCATTAGTGTGTTTCTTAGAATTATGAAACTTCTCCCACAATAAGCAGAATTGAAGTTTTCCATGAAAAGGTTTAATAATCAAACAACAGTGAGGCTATGTTAATACATGGTGAAAGAAAAATTGTTCACGACCTATGTTAAAGGTGGTAAGGCAAATTTTATCCAGGACCACTGTAGTGGGTCGCAGCACCACCGCCATCGAGTTTGCAGTGGGGGAGAGAGGTGGGGCTCACTGCCACATACAGGATGGACAAGTGGGAATTCATGGCCTGTGAGCAGTATGGGGTCAGTGGGTGGAAAATGACTAAGAGGAAATATCATGGCTAAGCAGAGATTCTGGTTAAAGCAATCTCACAGGATTCTTGATGAAGACAGGCCAGGGAGGTGAGACATCACCTGGAGAATGGTGAAGGGGGAACTTGAGGACAGATCAAGGGTAACCAGACATGGAGAGTGGAGGGTTCATGCTAAAGTGACTCAGCAGGGTCTTTGCTAAAACTGGATGTAACAATGAAGTGCACAGATGAATCTAGAAGACTCAGAAACCTGACTAAAGTTTGATCAAGAAAAGAATCTTTGGCAACTTGAGCTGTTTTTTTAAATGGTTGTTTGTTTGTTTTTATTGAGAGAGAGAGAGAGAGAGAGAGAGAGAGAGAGAGAGAGAGAGAGAGAGAGAGAGATGAGAGAAACAGCAACTGGATTGGCTGCCTCTTGTATGACCCCTGCTGGGGACTGAGCCTGCAACCTGGGCATGTGCCCTGATGAGAATGGAACCAGTGACCTTTTGCTGTATGGGTAAACCCTCAACCACTGAGCCAAAGCATCCAGGCTTGAGCCACTTGCAAAATAATTACTCCTTTACTATTAATTATTGTTTGAAAAAAATGTATTGAATAAAGACATTGCAAACTGAAGATATGTGTGTATGTACACTTGGAAATATGAGGCTAAAAGGGGTAACACAAGTCAGTGGAGTGGACAGCACACCCATATTTTTAATATGTAGCTGAGCTGAAAATGATGTTTAATGGATACTCTTAAAACAACTTGCCACATTATTTTTTGAAAACGTTAAAGACTGCTTTAATTATAAACACACAAGTAGAGTCCTAGAGAAGCAGTGCTGTAGCTGAGACACGTGTCATATCTCTGGCCCTTGCTCAAAGTGTTGGCAGACTGCATTTTTCCCACGGGGTCAGGGATGCCCACGGAAACTCCAGGTTTATACCAGCTGGCTTGGCAAACATCATGGCAAGAATTTCCTTTCCTGGGATCCCATCCTAAGAAGTTTTAAAGAATTTTGTAGGGAATATTCCAGATAAAATTTTAATTTGCTATTTTAACCCTTTGCCCACTCTTGAGGCCAAGGATGTGGGTTTTCTCTATCAGTCATGTGGGGTGAGAAAGAGAGATTCTCTCCTCTGTAAAAACAGAAATTAAGTTTCCAGTTAAAGGAGAACAGGGATCAAAAAGTATGACTCCAATTCTGTATGATATGCTCATATTTTAATTCATTTTTCTTTTAAATTTGAGAAAATAAACAGAACTTAAAAAGTACTTTGGAGAGCTGTGGTAATTTGCGTTATTATATATTAATTTCTCATATATTTAAAAATATATTCCTCAAATGTGTTTTTCTCTATACCTTGAAAGAGAAGTTATTAAAATAAAGGTATAAAAGCCATAGCAACATAAGCAAATATTGATTCATTATGTTGCAGAACTGAAACTAATATAATTTGTCAATTATACCTCAATAATAAAAGGAAAAAAAGAAATAGCAATTTAACCATTTACCAGAAGTATTAATAAATATTACTCTTTAGTAATTACCATTCAGTGAAATATTATCTCTTATTTTATAGTCATTGTATAAATATATAATTAATGACTATGTCCAATAACAATAATTTCCTTGGACATTATTTTAAAACAATTTTGAGATTGAGAGATAGTTCATATCAATTTCTTATCTATGATAGGCTTTGCTTTTTAGACTTTTGTACATTTATATATACTTAATATTCAGGTACTTTATTTGTTAATTCAATTGAATCATATTTTCAGATAACTTGTAACAAACATTTTATTTATATTTTTTGTCATTTTTATTTTTTCCTAACAAATTTCCATTAGAATGAATTTCTTGTAGTATTATCTAAATTATATTTGCTTTACAGTATTAAGGTGTAGCAAAAACTTTTCTGACTTTTGAATTATGTCTAGTTTCCTTTAATTTATATCCTTTGATGAATGCCACGTGTATTTCTCTTTCAGCTTTCAGAAACATGTAAATATATTGTGGACTGTTTTTGAATGTTACTATTCTTTTATTGTACTCATTCCGCACAGCTCCTTTTTAACCTCTCATAGTTTTATTAATTGAAATACATTTACCTACAATACTGATCTTAATGGGTAGTTCTATGAATTTTGACAAGGGTTTGTATCTGTGTAGCCACTATCACTAATAATGCATATGACATTTGAGTCATCTGAGAAAGTTTCCCATTATTGTATACATGTAATAAATACCCGCAATATATTTTTATATATAAATGAGGAACCTTGATTCTAGTCATTTTTCCCTAGCTTATACTGTAATGTGTCTTTTCTTTCTCACTGCTTTTAATATACTCTCTTTATTTTTGGTTGTCCACAGTTTGGCTAAGATGTGTACAAGGGTGACTTTATTTGTGTTTGTCTGGTTAGTGTTCTCTGGGCCTCTTGGACATAGAGCTTTCCATTATAAAAACATTTTTCTATGCAAAGACTTGTACATGAATGTTCATGGTATCATTATTTATAATAGCCAAGAAATGGAAATAACTCACATATCCCTTAACTAGTGAATGGATAAACAAGATGAGGTATACTGATACAATGGAATATCTTATATAATAAAAGAGTTTAATGCAAATTGACCCTATCGGTAGAACGACTGGTTGCTATGACACACACTAACCATCAGGGGGCAGATGCTCAACACAGGAGCTGCCCCTTGATGGTCAGTGCACTTCCACAGGGGTAGTGCTGCTCAGCCAGAAGCTAGCTCATGGCTGGCCAGCACAGTGGCAGTGGCGGGAGCCTCTCCTGCCTCCACAGCAGCACTAAGGATGTCCAACTAATGGCTTGGAGTGGTCCTAAGCCATTAGTCAGACATCTCCCGAGGGCTTCCAGGCTGCCAGAGGGATGTCTGACTGCCAGCTTAGGCCCACTCCCTGGCTGTTAGTTGGACATCTAAGCCGGCAGATGGACATTCCCTGAGGTGTCCCGGACTGCAAGAGGGTGCAGGCTGGGCTGAGGGACCCTCCCCCTCCCCCAAGTACATTAATTTTAATGGACTGGGCCTCTAGTTATTCAATAATAGAAAGAATGAAGAAGGTCTGGCAATATACTGCAACATAGGTCTGCCTTGAAGGCACTGTGCTAAGTGACGGAAGTCACACACAAAAATACACTGCATGATTCCATTTATGTAAAAAATGCAAAATAGAAAATCCATAGAGACACAAATTAGATCAGTGGTTGCCTAGGGTGTGAGTGGCAGGGACGGTAGGGGGCTGGGAGGCGGGGAAAAACAGGAATGGTGAATGGCTGCTGGTGTGTACGGAGTTCCTTTGTGGTAATGAAAAGCTTCTGCAATTAGATTGTGGGGATGGTGGCAAAACTCTGTGAATATGATAAAAGCCACTGAACTGTATGTGCACTTAAAACAGGTGAATTTTATGGTATATGAAATGTATCTCAATAAAGTTGTAAAGACAAATTTACAAGACAAACCCTACTAGTTGTTCCTTAGACTTTAATATGTTTGGCAGTAATAAAACACAGTTTTTTGATTGTTTTAATATTAGCAAGGTGTTTCTTTACCTAAATATCATTTCTAATCCAAATGAACCACAAACTTTACCCAAGTCCATACCAAACTGGCATCTGCTTTTATGTTTCATATCTTTCCTGTCCCTGTCCATAAACAAAGTTTAATTTAATTGCAATCATGAATTAGAACGTCTCTTGTATTTTGTCTTATTTTTTTTTAAAGGATAATGACATTTGTACTTTGTGCCTAAATCAAAGTATTTTTTTCAGGGACAAATTATTAACACTATTTGAATATGAGTAAATCCAATAATGTCTCTTCTCAAATAAATAAAATTTTTGTCAAAAGTGGTCTGACAAAACTATGCAGTATAGAAAACTGAAATAAGTTACAAACAACACAAGATGTGAAAACTGCTACCTGGAAAAATGAGTGTGTCAAGAGGGTAAATTATGACCAGAAAGAAAGATAAAAGAATGATTTCTGTCTCCTGCAAATGGCCTTTCTTTTGGAGGAGATGAGTCAAAAATAGGTTGGACTCAGAGGCTCCGTGACATCTCACATTCTTTTTATACCTGAAATCTCAAAATTGTTCACAGAGCACATGACTTCTTTGCTTTGGGATGATTTCAATGCTAATATATTTCAATATATGTTTTAATGTTAAATCATAACCATAAATTAGTTTTGAATATAAAGCAAGTGATATATTCACAGATGCCATTAATATAGTTTCTTCTTTTAAACTGAGTAACAGAATGCTCTGAAAATTTTTATTATACTAAAATTATTTTTTTAAATCATGTAGCATTTCCAGTTAGAAATATGTTTTATGCATACCTTTGACATAATAGGAAGGAAGTAACCATATATCAAATGAATTTACCTAACCTGGATCACAAACACTGCTTAGAATGGAGAATTAAAAGGTTTTTGTATGAATAAAGAATTAAATTTAACAATGAAGGTAATTTCTAAAATATTAAATTGCTAGCTGTAGCTAACAGGTCATATTTAAGCAATATACAAATTAAAAATAAATTTATTTTATTTTATATATTTTACTTTTTAACTGAATTTCTTTGGGTGACATTAGTTAAAAAATCATATAGGTTTCAGGTGTACAATTCTTTAAAACGTCATCTGTATATTGTGTTGTGTGTTCACCACCCCATTTAAAATGATTTTATTTGGAAGTAAGATTTATTGTTATAAATTACTGAATTTAAGGAATATTTTAAAAAGTAGACAGAAACATTGCAACACCATCTGAGATCACCATACAAGTTTCTTTTTCTACATATAGAATAATTACATGTACAATACACTCTAGACATTCATTGAACATCCAGAGGTTTTTCTGTGTACAGAAATCAGCTATTTGTGAGAATCAAACATTCATTAATGAACGCCTGAGTGATCTTTCCAAATCCAAGCGCAAAGTTTGCAAGAGCAATTTGCTAAAAAAACCCATAAAGAATTACTTTATATTCAACATCTCAAATAATCCTACCAAAGTCTCATTAATGCAGAATGAGAAAAAAATAGTTTACCTATCTATTCCATCATGATTCTTCATAAACCAGCATGATGGTGATGGCCAATATTGGGATTAGACACTACATTTTATAATCCCAAATTTTCATCTGCATTTACTCTGAAGTTCCATCAGAAACTCCCACCTCCAAAACAGAGCTGAAATCTGACACATTCTCTGCATGAACTCTGGTCTGGGTAAGAACCATCATCTCTGTCCTAAGACACAGAAACTACTTCCTGAATCACCCTACTGCTTCCAGAGTTCCCTTTTAACATAATAATCTGGTTTATCCCATGCAGGCACCAAGTTTAAAGTCATCTCATGGCTTCCTCTTGATTTCTTGATAAAATTCCTCAGTTTGAGCAACAATAAACTTAACTAGAACCACTCTCCTCTCTTTTGCTACTCTTTTTACTCTTATCCTCACAGTTTTAGTTTAAATTTATCATGTTTATATTATTACTAGAGGCCCAGTTCATGGATTTGTGCATTGGTGGGGTCCCTCAGCCTGGCCTGTGCCCTCTCGCAATCTGGGACCCCTTGGGGGATGTCAGAGAGCTGGTCTCAGCCCCATCCCCGCAGGCCAGGCTGAGGGACTCCATCAGTGCATGAATCCATGCACCAGGCCTCTAGTATGCATTTAAGATCTTTGGTTAATCTCCTCCCGCCCTTTCCCCTACCCCCTTTCTTCTGAGATTCATCAGTATGTTCCATGTTTCCATGTCTGTGGTTTCCACTCCTGCGCTGACTGTCTGCCCCCTGATGGTCAGTGCGCATTATAGCTACTGGCCGGTTGGCCGGTCACTTAGGCTTATATATATATATATATAGATTGTGAATATAGTATGCATAGTTGAGTCATATAGTGTACAATGACATTTAATTTTTATAATTCTTTTTCTTTATCCTACAATTCACTGCTTCATCTTTTCATTTGCTTAATATTCTAAGAATCTATTACCGATTCCTCCAAAGACTTCATCGAAGTTGACATGTCTTTTTGATGTGTATAGATGGACTTATCTGTTTTATTTTTCTGTGGAGACATCACTCTTGTGTCTTACTCTTCTTCCATCTAATCAGCATTTTGAATTCATAGTATTTCTTCATGCCCCTCTTCCTGGAGATATGATTTGCTTTCTTAAGACTATATCTTCCCACTGGAATGGAAGTCCTATGGAGTAGAGACTTTGTCTTGCTCACTATTGCTTCATGAATGCATTGAACAGTTCTTGGCACCTCAGAGCCACTCAGTGAATATTTGTTAAACAAGCTCTGAGATTTGTGCTACTACATCTTTCCTTGACACATGGCTACTCTGCCTGCCCTGGTTCTCCACTGACTAGGTTTATGTTTGCACTCCTTTAAAAAATATATATATATATATATATATATATATATATAATGTCTATATATCTATATATATTGATTTCAGAAAGGAAGGAGAGGGAGAGAGAGAGAGAAACATCAATGATGAGAATCATTGATCAGTTGCCTCCTGCATGCCCCCCACTGGGGATCAAGCCCACAATCTGGGCATGTGCACTGACCTGGAATTGAACCATGACCTCCTGGTTCACAGGTCAATGCTCAAGCACTGAGCAACACTGGTCAGGCTGTTTGCACTCTTTAACCTGACCTGCAAAGCTGTAACTCATCTATCAATATAGCACCCTCTTCCCATTCACTTTGGACTCCTCAGTTCCTCACACTGCAAGGCCATTCTTCCAGTTCCTGTCTTTACCTTTCATCCCTGTCCTGTAGGTAGCAACCTACTGCTGGTTCTTCAATAGGTAAATCGCATGAAGCCTACTTCTTCAAGAGTTTTCCAGATCTTTAGCTAGAGTGAAATCTTTATCTTCTATTCTTCTATTCATGCCTTTTAACTTTGTCACTCCAAGTGTGTGCCACAAAACACTAACATTGGCATCACCTGGATATTTGCTTCACATGCAGAATCCTGGGCTCTAACACAGACTTACTGTCTAAGAATGTGAAGATTCTCAAGTGATTTATGTGCCCATTAGACATTGAAAACATGTTTCAGAAAACTTTTCCAGGTCACATACCTGTTTGCTCCCAGTTCTCCACCTATAAACTAAACTGTGATATATTTCAAGGAAAATTCTTATGGATGCAAATGTCCATAAATATTAGCTTAGCTTCCTGGCATGTAGTAGCTTTTTAGTAAAAGTTTCTCAAAAGAAGGAAGGAAAGGCGTAAGGAAGGCAGGGAAGGAGCGAGGGAGAGATGGGTCAAAGAAGGGGGAAAGAAAAGGGGTGTCATCTTAGTTTTAAACGTAAGCTCAGGGGGCCCTCTGGAGCCTAAAAATGTATTGTAGGCTTTGGAAGGATCAGAGGTTTACAGCTGGGAGCCAATGCATGCCAAAGGTTGCTGGCTTCCCACCAGAAGCTAGGAGGAAGCAAGGGAAGATTTCCCTACAAGAGAGAGAAAAGCCCTGTCAATATATTGATGGCAGATATCTAGCCTCCAGAGCTGTGAGAATATAAATCTCCGTTGTTTTAAGCTCTAAGTCTGTGGTAGTTATGGCAGCCCTAGGAAACTAAGACAAATTCTAAGGCCAATTTCTCATCTCAATGTAGTGGCTCGATGACATGATAAACAATCTTCTAGTTTTGATTATTCTTCCATGGATCCCTTCCAATTCCAGGATTTGGGCATAAACTGCTGGGCCTGCTACATAATTCATTAGACACCAGATCAAACAAAACTTTTGGTATTTTGGTACATTTTCAATGTGATCAGTAGAGAGATGTAGTGTCAATTAAGCAACATTACATATCATTTCACATTTAATTTGAAAACTCTTTTCTTCCATGAAGTTGTTTAATGGATAATATTTTTTTGTGAGAACAAAGTTTTGCACATCCAGATTTTAGATGCTTGAAAATAAAAACAGAAAGAGCCAACCAAAAAATAAATGGCGGCCTGAAACCACCTTCTGCGACTGCTGCTAAGTCTAGAAATCTCTGACTCTGTCAGTGTGATTTCATAGCAGGATGAAAAATGTCAAAAGTGAGGATGACAAATCAGTCTAGTGAGGAAAAATGACTCTTGGACGAGAGATGTCATTTGTCATGATTGCCATTTCACTGCACTCGCCCCTCTCCTCTCTTTCATGTGAATGCAATTTGGCCATTAGTTTTCAATTATCTTAACTGCACAATGGCTTCATCATGGAAATTATACTTCCTTTCAAAGAGTTTTAGAAAATACTAAGCGTTTCAAAATTGAAGTCAGTATATTTGTGTATTTTCAATGATTTTTTTAAAAAGAATCAGTAATACTTAATTTATCAAATATTACTATTTTTAAAACCAAACGGTCATTTTTTTTCCAAGATATAGGTAACATCATGGTTTAAAAAAAAAATTTTTTTTTCAAAACTGACACAGCTGAACACAGCTCTCTGAGCCACTGCATAATACGGATGGTAATTAAGCCACAGCTTCAAGGTTGCATGGGCACAAGACAATTCCGCCTAATGAAGTATCGACCAGCAGCAGTTGAGGTAAAACAAGTTGACATTCATTTAGAGGTAGCAGTGTGAATATACCGCAATGCCACCAACGAAATAAAGGGAACAAACAATGAGGCTGAATTTTAATCTTGCAAACACAATTAAGAATCTTATTTATAGCATGCTGCTATCACTTAAACTAAAGCTAATTGCATACTTACTGCCCTGACATAAGACACCTAAATCAGCAGAAATTGTATATCCTTGGCATCATGAAGTGCAGGAAGTCCACTGCTTCAATTAGAGACAATACTAGCACCTTAGAAAACTATGCTGATGAAAGTGCTTGAAATCAAATTCCCCGCATAGTTGTTGGGCATAAGGAAGCTTATCTTAGGGTGCTATGAAGGAAAACTGGGAAGAGTAAAATTCAACCATGATAACGCAACTTTTATTGAGAGTAGATAATCTCTTTTCAATATTTACCATTTCATATGCCAAATGACATTCAAATGAACCTAATTTATTAGCCATTTATTGAAATGGCCTATTTCCCCCGAAACAAAGTTAGTGGGGACTGCATTTACAACCAGGTTGAGGAAGATCAGGTTTCTCAACATTAATTAAGTCTCCCTTTCAAATGAGCACTAAGTTTAAAGTTAACTCGTAAGCAGACCAATCACATGACACATTTTTAAGCTATCACTCATATAAAGAATTGTGAAGATTTAAAGTATCTATCATTTTTGACAAAAAGCATATTTTTATGAAATGAATCTAAGCATTATTTTAAGAGTATAATGACATTATACTTAGCAAACAAAATGTTTGGCCATTTTATAACAATTTAATCACGAAAATTAAATATATGCATTTAAAAAATCTGATTAACACTAAGAATGATTAAACAATTATCTTTAATGATGAAATAAACTTAGAAATAGCATGTTTCCTTCTTTATTGGCCTTTGAAGCATTTTAAATCCTATCATAGATAAATTATTTGTTTTAATATTTTATTTAAATTTTTGTTCATTTTAATTGCTGACATATGTTGCTCAGTACTCTCAATGCCATTAATCCCAAAGCCATTTCTTCCTCTAGTATCTGAAAAGTTCATTTTTTTGACAAATGGAGGCTTTGAATTACAACGTTAGTGAAGGCTACTCACTGCAGTGAAGAGGGCAGCTTCATATCTTTCAGGAAGACATACTTATCACAAATTCTACTGAGAGAAACCATTCAGTCAAATCCTTCTCATAGGAATTACAGTTCAAAATGTATGTATGCTAATCAACCGACTCAAACTTACTGGCATAATACAGCTTTTGTGAAGTCATATTTTCTCATGAAAATGACTCCCAAATTATGGAGAGAGTGCTAATGTGCCTAATTACATTACAGTCCTCAGGCAGATAGGCATCTCCTTTAAAACGCTGATAACCAGATGTTAAGATTCACAGAAATTGCCCTACTTGTTATAAGAAGAAGGGCATTATCTTTGCTCATTATTTTAATTCAATAGCAAATTGTTTAAGACTCCAATTATGTAATTTTCATATTTTGGATTCATCACATCTGATATGAATCATGTTTTTCTCTTGAGTTGTCTCTAAATCAACAAACTTATTTATTATAATTTGATCAGATTGCTACTATTAATATAGTTTGTACTGAAAATATTTGAACATTATGGTAATTGATTTCTATCATTATGTGAACTAGTTACTACATACGGAGCAAAATAAACTTAATTTCACAAATGAATCACCTGTTAACTATCATCACACTATCTTGGAGTTTTGATAATAGAGTAAAAAAACAAACCTTGTAATGATTTACTGTGCATTTCTATTACTATAAAACAATACAAATAACAGATGGTGTTCAGGAATATATCTCTAAATTTGGCTTTACTTTTTAAAACTTTTCTTTATCTCTTCCATTGTGCTACATTCAGTTCTTTTCACTTATTAGGTACTCAATAAATATTTGGTCATTTGAATATTCTATTTAAAGTAGCTAAAAGCCAATTATGTCAACTTAATTTTAAACTTATTCTAGTAAAGCTTAAAGTAAATATGAAAAGTCTTTAGAAATAAGGTTTTATTTAGTGTGAGGTGGTTAAATGTTGCCTGGTAGTAGTCATTTACCTAATGACTGTAGTGATTTATCTAATCCTACTTGTCCTGAAAAATTGTGTTTTTATTTTAATTAATCAGACCCTTGACCATATTAAGTAAAATAATGCATACATTTTGAGGTTGACATTCTTAAATACTTAAGGCAAAATAGGAATATGATTTTTTTTGCCTAGCTAATCAAGAAAAAGCAACAAAACAAATACTATGTGAGTGTGGCAATTGGGTCTTATAAAATCATTTTACATTAAAAATGTAGTCTACATTAGTAAGTTGATACATTATAAAATACTATACATAGTCACATATTTTTATTAGTTAAAGAACAATATAGAGCATATCTTGGCTATGTGATGCTGTTTACAAATATGGTTTATAAAAATTCTTGTTTTTGTTTAAATTAACATTCTCAGTTAAATAACTTTTGCATAAACAATTGTCTTGTATGCATGGCTTGGTATAAGTAAATTTTTTATATAAGGTGTGTGTAATTGTGAGTTTGAGCAAAAGAGTGCTGGGAAAGATTCATCATTCTTTTTCCTGAGTGCCTAGTGAGTGAACAATGAGTCACAGCTACCATTCTACTTATATGTGAGATACTGAAACAGTGAGAAGATGATGGGGCGTAAATGAGGGGAAACTCCAAGATAAGAAGGAGACAGAATGGACAGGAACACTGTCATTCATGCCATTTTACATAAGTACTAATGCCTCATTTTCTGACTTCTCCAAAATATAAGCTGAACATATAAAGGTGTTGAGGCAGTAAGATATGTCATGTAAATTTTTATAGTCATAATCATTTAGGCAATCTTATCAATACTTCTTGTAATGGTTGGGTCTTACTCAACAATTTCTGTCGAAACGTGAAGATAATCTGATTTTATTGTTATGAAAATTGCACGTGGTATAAGAAAAAGTATAAAAGGAAATTCAATGAAAAACTGCTACTTCCAATTCTGGCTCCTTGTCCCAATTTCTTTTGTATTTTTACAGACACTTTCCATACATACAGACACACAAGTCAATTCTCTTTTAATTTTCCCCACAGAAATAAGAAGACTATACGATTTCCCTGTTTTGCATTATCCTTTTGTTTCACTTAACAATACCATATTTCATCCATCTAAGACACCAGCTATTGAAAGATGCATCATTAGTTTATGTTCCAACAAGAAAGAAAAATGCTACCAGTTAAACTATAACAATATTTTTGTCATTTAAATTTTCTGTTTTAAAAACAATGATGTGTTCTTTTGGTTTTAATTAGACATATGCTTTTATAGATTGTTTAATGCATGCATTGAAAAGGAAAATTCAAGTAAAATAGATGGACTTATCTTAAAATTTCATATTAAAAAACCAACTAGTTGAAAAAACTTGGAAATTATAGTAAACAAAATTAGTATTTTTTCTCATAATATTAACGTGTATTCTATCAAGCACTTGATTTAGCAGTTCTTACAAGAAGTCATAATAAATCCCTGCTGGTATGGCTCAGTGGTTGAGCACTGACCCATGAACCAAGAGGTCCCTGGTTTGATTCCTGGTTAGGGGGCATATGCCTAGGTTTCAGGCTCAATTCTCAGTGTGGGGGTGTGCAGGAGGCAGCCAATCAATTGATGATGTTTCTCTCTTATAGATGTTTCTTTCTCTCGGTCCCTCTCTCTTCCTCTCTCTCTAAAAATAAAGAACATATTTTTTTAAAAAAAGGAAGTCATAAAAATATAAAAGCCACTGTCTACGCTATGGTCTGAATGTCTGTGTCCCTCCAAAACTCATATGAGAAAATTCTAATCTGAAAGTGATGTTATTAGGAGATGGAGCCTTTGAGGGGTGGGGAGTGATTGGGCCATGATAGCAGAGCTCTGGTGATTGTAATTAGTGCCCTTCTAAAAGAGACCTCAGAGGGCCACTGTGCCCTTTCGGCCAGGCAAAGCTTCATCCAGAAGACAACCATCTATGAACCATGAAGCAGGCCCTCACCCGACTCAGAGTCTCACCATGCTGGCACTTTGCTCTCAGACTTCCAACCTCAAGAAATGGGAGAAATAAATTTCTGTTTTTTTAATAAGCCACCTAGTCTGTGGTATTTTGTTATAGAATCTGGAACCAACTAAAGCAAACCACCTTCCTGACTATTCCAGAACATGTCAAATTCACCAAACCAGCCTGAGAGACTAAGGGAATATTCTTTTCATCCCTGGAAATCAAACTGTTGTCTCAGGGGACTTCATTCCAGCAGCAGACAAGCATTCCACAGATCTGAGTCTGGTGTCTTGTTGTACTGGCAATAAAGCTACCTCCTGAAAAAGAGGATTTTGAGATGGTCTAGATTTCAGATATGCTAATATGTGCAAGAATGCATCTGAAAATCCAAGAAGCATGGTACATCCTGGAGATTTTCCCATTTCAGCATGCATATTTGACTTTACTTTCTCAATGGTGGCAAAAGAGAGTATTTGCATAAGTAGTTAAATTTATGTAACCAAATTCCTACTGCTAGGTTTTTGCTTTGCCTCAATTCTTTAGTCTCTCTTTGTTTTCTTTCTTCTCTTTCATCTTTTTGGTTGATCTGCCTTGACAATGATGGAAAGAACATGCATATTTTCTACAACTTTGCATACAAGCGTGTGTCTATTTAGTGAATAAAATCCTAGGAGTGAAAATAAAAAATCAAAGGATATCTATATTTAAATTATGAAATAGTTCTTAAATAAATAATCTTCCTCAAGAATGAACGTTTGGTACATTAGAGTGCCTTGTTCCTTATAGTCACACAAATATTATGCATTTTCATTTTTAAATTTTGAAAATCTAAAAGGCATTATATGCAAATAATGAATAATGTCCCTTGGAATTGTCTAATTCTGCAATTCTGAGTCAAATTTATTATATTTTCTTTTTAATATTTTTCTTTTTAAATTATAGTTGATATTCAAATTATTTAATATTAGTTTCAGGTGTGCAGCATAATGGTTAGACAATTACATAATTTACACAGTAATCCCCCTGATAATTCAAGTACCCACCTGACACTATACATAGCTACTGCACTATCAATAACTATATTCCCTATGCTGTACTTCATATCCCCATGACTATTTTGTAACTACCAATTTCTACCACTTAGTATTTTTACCTTTTACACCCAGCCACCCAACCCTCCTCCCCTCTGGCTACCACCGGTTTGTTCCCTGCATCTATGAGTCTCTTCCTGATTTGTTTGTTCATTTATTTTGTTCTTTATATTCCACATGTAAGTGGAATCATATGGTATTTGTCTTTCTCTGTCTGATATTTCATGTAGCAAAATACCCCCTAGGTCCAGCCATACTGTTGCAAATGGTAAGTTTTCCTTCTTTTTATGGCTGAGTAATATTCTATGTTACATTACAGGAATTATGCATTACTTAGAGAGGCTTTCAATTGTCTGACATTATTGTTTAATTATGTGCATTTTTAATACTTCAATGTCACATAGCTTTTAAGTGAAAGATAATATTTATCCTATAGATATGTATGAAAATAAAATTTTTTGTAGTTCTTTCTTAGATTTTTAATGAAACATTACAATGACATTTAAGGCAAATGTGTGAAAGGATATTTTTTTTGAAAGCAATCTGTAGAATTATAGTACATTAGCTTTAACACAAAACTGAGAAGTATCTAATAGGCTCATTCATTTTGCATGTGAAGAAATTGGGGCCCAGAAAAGTTAAACGACTTTCTCTTTTATGTCAACAAGTTGGAGATCCAGGGCTTGCATCTCTGTCTCTGGATTCAGAGTTTATGTCACCAAAACATAATGCTTTTAAGTCAGAAGAGGAAAGAGATTTGAATGGCCACAAAACAGAAGGACATTGAAAAGATCACGGTTAAAGTTTTTTTGTTGTTGCTGGGTGAGTAAAACCAAGGATCTAGTGGTGCTAGCTGGTTATTCTATCCACATTCCAATTACCAACTGATAAGATGCTTTGGGTGAACTACAGTTATGAAGATAAAGTGTGGTCTGCATCACCAGAACCAGCGATGAGCAAACTAATTAGATTTAATTATAAATAACCTCTTCATTCTAGGCTGTAACATCTTGCTCAATTCAGAGCTTAAAATTCTCTTATATAGCAAATTCCTAGCTCCCATGGTACATACATATATTTACTTATTTATAAGATCTATCATGTATAAATATATAATTTATATTTTTATAAGGTTGGTTAATAACAACCTATTGTAAACCCTATTATTTATAATACATACATCTATAGTTTTGAAATAAATGGCCGTTAAGGTATATTGCAGTGAAATTAATGTTTATTTCAACAGAGTGTGCCTCATCAGCTATTTATTTCAATATTGTTTATGTCATCAGCATTTTGACTGATAGCCTCTTCTCAAGATGGTTCCTACCTAAATATCCAACACACCAATCTAATTTTAGGTAAGCTATCAATCTTCACTGGCTTGGGGATGGCTTTGGAAAACCTCTTTTCTTTGGTCCAAGTCTGGGGATCTGGTGCCATCTATTTGAAAACTAGCCATTCTACAAATTGAAATTTTAACTCAGATTAATAAACCTATTTGGATTAGTAAGCTTGTTAGATCACATAAAATATACCTTAATTAAACCAAATATAATAAGGTATGTTTCAGAGTTCTAAAAAAGTAGCAAATATTGCTGTATTTAGGTTGTATTTATTATATGATTTTCCGTTACTGCTTTCTATCACTTTTTTAGTAACATATCTTCCTTCTTTTAGTTGCAGAGCTAATATAACTGAAAATCAGATATAGGATCTAATCCTGTGAGTTCCTAAATTACAACATAGATTGGATTTGCTATTTAAGAGTTAGGCCTCTCATTCAGGAATAGTAGAAGCCTGAGAATTAGGAGGAGGTCATTTGAAAGAATTAGGTGGTTCTGAGTCCTCCAAATACATAAATTCTATTTGCCTATAGAAACAACCTCTCATTCTCTATCTGATGGGATTTTCCTGCCTTTATTGACTAAGCCTATGACTTTACCTGGGGAAAAGTAACCAAAACTAGCTCTTTTGAAATATATGCAAATTCTATTGCTTACTCCTTATACCACCCTCATAGTTTCCAGAAATTTGACTGGAGCCTGGTTCCTGCATGGCCAGCAGGCAAATATGAAGTTAAGCTGAGAAAAATAAAGCTTCTATACCAAAAGCATTTCAATAACTTGATCATTTGTGTTGGTAAAACTAGAGAGTTGTGCATGAATTCTGAGAGTGCTGGATTAGGTAGAAAGAAACAAGATTTTAGATCAGGTTGGATTTCTCAGTATGGATGATTTTATGCAAGACTCATGATTTATTATTAAACCAAGTGGCTGGAAAAGGTTCTAACTTTAGGTTTGCAAGCTGACTGGCCTCCACAGAATGAGACTGAACTGTTGTAAATTCCTTATTATAATATAGTGGAAGGAGATAAGACATTGGACATGGGATTGTTGAAAATGATTTATGACGTACAATACACTCACCTACTCTCTAATTATGTCCCCAAGAGCATAAAGGACACTGAAACACTGGGAAGCACATGGCTAGGAAGAGCTTCAATTTCCGCCAAATTGCTGCGGTGTCTGTCTTCTGCAGGTTCGTGGATGCAGGTCAGAGAGACTAGGATTGCGATTGAAAGGAGCTTCCAGATTTCATCGTGGTAATGGGAGCTGGGAATGGCAGAAGCCACGTGGTACCTCAGGCCACGTGATTGTGGCTACCAAAACAGAGATCAGAACCAGAATGGCATCATTCAAGGTGACTGGCTGAGCTTGTAATCCCTAGAACTGCAAAACAGGCGGCATGTTTCAATTTTTATTTTAGTAAAAATCTGGAAAAATAGGAATCGGTTAAATTGAGGCTTATTTTGAATCACAATAATGAAGATCCACAACTATTTACTGACATCCTGAACCTATCAAGAGACCAGCCTCCTCCAGAGTAAAGGGGAAAATAGGTACTCCTGCACAAGACCCCTCACAACTCCATTCTGCAAATATTCCTCAGAAACGTGTTCAAAGGGACCAAGGGCCATTTATAAGGATAACTAATGACCTGGGGCAATAAAAACAGCTTTGGACATTTGGGGAATCACTGACACTGCTTTTGAGCTCACATTAACCCCTGGGACCCAAATAGCCATGTGGACAACTAGTTCAAGTGAAGGCTTGTAGGAATGAGGAGGAGGAAAGAGAAAATTGTTCCAGATATCTCCCAAGGTATTTTAAATGAGTCCCTGAAATATTTCTGGATTAATTTATGCAACTCCTGAATAAATAACTAGAGTTCTATTCAAGGGTTAGTGCAATCCCAATGGCTCCTTGTCCTATGGGTTAAAGCTTATCAGGAATGGAAGGACTAAATAAAGACCCCTCCAAACTAGCAAACCAAATGCAAAACCACATCTCGGAGGGAATAGCATAGATTAGCTCTATTCTCAAAGACTAGATAGACCCAGAAAATTAATGTTCCCATAACATTCCCATTTAGCTCGTCGGTTTGGCCAGTGTAGAAAAGGTATGTCATGAAAAAATAACGACAGATTCCCCTATACTTCCTCAAATGATTGCTGCTGTGATAGTGTGTGTGTGTGTGTGTGTATGTGTGTGTGTAGAATATACTTGATACTTAGAAGAGTCTTTAAAATAAATAAATCAAGTTCAAAGAGTCGCCACACATTGAGTACCCATTTATCCCAAAACCAAAATAAGAAAAAATATTGTGTACTTTGAAGCCCACTGTGAGTCCCTTCCCAATTATTTCCCTTCTCTGCTAAGTGCAACTGTCATGTTCAAATTCATGTTCAGTATTTCTGTGTTTATCTTTATGTTCTTATCACCCACGTTTGTACCTTACAAAGGGCCACTGAAGCCGCATATGGCTGCACAGGTTCCCATTGTCCACTAACACGTGTAGGGGTCAGATGCCTAAATGTAAAAGATTATTTTGAAAAAAACCTAAAGTACAAGACAACAGCGGAAAAAAAAGTTGAAAATCTCCAAGGAAGGATGATATGGTTGCCATTATAATCTGATGACTGTTTTTTAAAAAATCCTCTCCTGAGGATATATTTTTTATTGATTTTAGAGAGAGAGGAAGGGAGACAGAGAGGGAGAGAAGTATCCATGTGAGAGAGAAACATCAATTGGTTGCCTCCTGAACGCACACCAACAGGGGATCCTGGGTATGTGCCCAGACTCAGAACTAAACCCACCACCTTTTGGTGTACAGGACAATGCTCCAACCACTGACCCACCCGGCCAGAGCAATCTGATGACATTTAATAGAATATTTGCTATAGAAAGTACCTGGACGAAAGACTTACTTTATTTTCCTGACGGTTCACAGTAGCTGTTTCTTAGGAATTCAGTAGACAAGGTCACGTGTTTCCTTGAAAATGTACTGCTCACCAAAGTCATGATATTTGGTAATTTACAGTGAGTCATGGGCAAAATGCTGAATGCAGTTATTGTACGAAGTGAAGTGATCTGTTGTTTCTCCTTCTCACTCATTGCAGATTTCCTATTTGCAGGTGAGCTTAAAGGGTGGAGTGAAAAATGTTTTCTCACCTGAACCAACTAGGAAGTCAGAATGTTGACCAAGTTCAGTTTTCTGTGATTGTAGGACTGAGGTCCCTGCTTCCTTGATGGCCGTTGGGTTCCAGGGGCCATCCACATTCCCTTCCCATGGCTCCTTTCCCCTGTCTTCCAAGCCAGTAAGTGGTGGGTCTATTTCTTCCCATGTTTTAAGTCTCTTTGACCTTCCCTTCTCCCTCATCTTATCCCGGCTTCCTTCCGCCACATCTCTCTGACTTCTGCCAGAGAAATCTCTCTGCTTTAAAGAACACAGGTCATTACAATGTGCCCACCTGGATAACCCATAATAATCTTCTATTTTGAAACTCCGTAATCTTCATTTTATTTTCCAAGTCCCTTCTCATAGCAGTTGTTTTACACCATTTATTAGAGGGCCTACCATTTCCCTTAAAAAACAATTTCCACTGAATACTAAGTTCACATATGCATGAGGGTCTGAGTCTAGATTTTCTATTTTATTTCTTGGTGAAATTACTATTACTGGCCAGTACTACTGTCTGAATTATTACGGCATCAAAAATAAGTTTCATATTTTGAAAGTCAAGTCTCTCACACTTCTTAAGAGTATATATTAGACCTTAATTGTTCCTAATAAATGTTAGCATTAGGTTGTCAAGCTCATTATAGAAACACTAATGAACTTTGCAGTGGCATTAAACTTCATCTATAAATAATTTGGGAAATAACAGTTCTATCAAATTGATTCTTCCTATGGATTGATGTGTTTCTTTTCTTTGAGCTATGATTAAGAGAATTTCAAGTTTTTATAATTTTATTAACATATTATAGACCTAATGATAAGAACTAAAATAAAACACATGAAAAAAGTTGTTGTGATTTTGGATTAGAAAAAAAAAATTACAGAAACAGATTATACCTTCTCTATCCCCTCTATTTCCCTGTCTTGTGGCTGGCAACTACCATGGTCAATTG
The DNA here is from genome assembly GCF_964212035.1 of Myotis nattereri. NCBI lineage: Eukaryota > Metazoa > Chordata > Mammalia > Chiroptera > Vespertilionidae > Myotis > Myotis nattereri. The sequence goes on along the minus strand of NC_138092.1, from coordinate 41,374,318 downwards.
GAAATTCATGTATTGAGATGGCAGAGCCTCCAACAGCCTGAACCCAGGTATGATTGTGTGGGTTCACCCCGCCTCCCCCATCAAAAGAGGAACACTCACATTGGACAGTCATTGAGCAAATTTAACTTCTATTGTGTTACAGAAATGTTGGGGTTAATTCATTATAACACTTATTCTAACTTAGTTATGAACTAATACATTCTGGGCCCCTTAATAAAAAAAAAAGGTATCAATCACTAAATTCATTTTTTCCTAAACATTTTTGTTTGCTTATTTTATTATTTATAAATATGTTTTATACTACGAATTGCTAATCTTTGCTCTTTCCTGGAGGTGGTTTAGAATAACATATTTTTTGAAATTTTCTATAATCATACACTAATTAGAAGAACCACATATGTTTGGTAAAATTCAACACTATTTCCTATCTTCTTTCATATTATGTGCTCTCACTTGCCCAATTTTTTGAAAATTTATTTTAATGCCTGTTGAGTTTATATTTCTGACTTCCTGCCTTTCTTTTTCAAAGATCTCTTCTTTCTTCTCTCATAATCTGAAATGAAAGTATTGCTTCCTTTGGCCTATATACTTTCTTTGTTAGCCAGAAATATTTAAATACTAAAACATATTTTAAAACCAGCAAATGCTTATATAGTAATTTTGTGCATTACGTATTATTTTAAGTGTTTTAGCAGAATTGAACGACTTAATTCTCACAAGAGCTACCGTTCTTAATGTGCTCTTTCCCAATGAAGAAACCAAGGCACGGAGAGATTAAGTAACTTTCTAAGAGTCCAAAGCTATTAAGCGGCAGAGATGGAATCTGAGCTGGGCAGTCTGGCTCCAGAACCGACACATGTCACCACTACATTATCCTGCTTACCAATCACTAAAGCAGCTCTGTGCGGCCGCACGCCCAGGGCTCGCCTTTGCATATGGCATGTTTTCTTGTGTTGGGTCCCCAGTAAAATCCTAGTGAGAGATTTCCTCATCTGGGAGATATTTCCTGACCTTGCCTCTCCCCATATTCTTGTTACTGCTCCTCTATATTGCATTTAGTTTCATTGTCTAATGACAATATTTAGGACAAGGTGCAGCATAAAGGCCTAAACCAAGAACACAAAAGTACTTATGATTATACCAATGGAACCATTATACTTATTTTTAAAATATATTTTTCTATAAGACTTATTGAAGGCATTCATTTGTATCTGGTCTGTATTTATACATTCATCTAAAGTCTTTTATTTGGATCCTGTTTCCTGTTATACCTGGCACCATCTCATGTAATGAGATCGAAGAGTGTGCATGATTCATAAGAACTGTGTCTGGGAATAAAAATAGCTCTCATTTATTAAGCACTTACTCTGTTCCAGGAACTCTGTGAGGTCATTCACATAGGTAGTGAGTGGGGCTGGGTCTTGTACCTCTCGGCTTCATGTTATATTCTGTCAGGCCGCCCTTTACTTCAATCACTTGGTAGCTACCAGCTTTGCACAGGGGTGACATGGCAGCTTCTGGCCTCAGGTGTGTCTCATATTTCTCAATTCATTTCTGTCCTGAGGCTTCTCTGCACTGAGGAGGCTGTGCAGAAACTCAGTAGGCCATCATGCCTGTGCAGATCTGAGAATCTGAGGACCTTGACCCTTGATCAAGGTGGGGTGAAAGTTGATGGGTGGATAGACGCTCACATCTTCCCTTCCTTCTGTGGTCAGAGCTGAGATGCATTGGACACAGCTCCTCAGAAGGTCACAGCAGACTTACACCCCACCTGCCCAGAGTGGAGACTGGCTCAATCACACATATTGACTTGACTTCCTGATTTTACTTTTTTCTGTCATCACTCTCCCTAAAGCCTTCCCTATCACACCCACAAAAAAATTAAACTGCTTCCTGGGGGTAATTCAGAAAAAAAAAAGGGTCAGAATTAATACTTACCTTCATATGTTTTAAAAATGAGGTTATTTTATAAAACTACTATGATCTTCCTCAAAAGAAACGTTGAGATTTTTCAGTTATTAATATTCTAGTACCTGCTGGAGTATACAATCTCCTTTCAATTAAAATATTCAATCTTTTCAAAGCTCTACTCCCTATCTGGGTTAGTCTAAAGAGATGGGATAGATCAATCTCTACAATTTTCTCCTCTTCACCTCAGTGCAAAATGGGGTGGCTGTGACTTCATGGAGGCAGGTAAGAGATCTCTGGACATGGTCACTGTGCATTGGGTCCCTCTGGGTGCAGAATAATGCTCCTGCAAGTTGGGTATTGCATCCCTTTGTGTTGTTTGCTTACATGATTTGGCTTTTGGGAGAGCTGGACTGGAAGCTTCAGCTGAACTGGGACCTAGTGGCCTATCACTGCTAACTCCATCTCACCTCAGATCAACAAGGTCTGGCCAGGCCCTAACCGGTTTGATTCAGTGGATAGAGCGTCAGTCTGGGGACTGAAGGGTCCCAGGTTTGATTCCGGTCAAGGGCATGTACGTTGGTTGCCGGCATATCCCCAGTAGGAGGTGTGCAGGAGACAGCTGATCGATGTTTCTCTCTCATCGATGTTTCTAACTCTCTATCCCTCTCCCTTCCTCTCTGTAAAAAATCAATAAAATATATATTTAAAAAAAACAATAAAAAAAAACAAGGTCTGGCCAGGACACCCCACACCAGCCCAGACCTGGAAGTGTGAACTGAAGTTCTCCAGGTCACTTTTTATCTGGACCCCACAGGGACCTGCTATACATGCTCAGTTACCTTCTGAGTAGGTAAATTTTTTTTTGTTCAATTTATGCCACTTGGCACTAAGGTGAAAGTACATATAAGTACTTTCTCTGTACATACATGTTGAAAAATAAATAAACAGATTTGTGTATAGTTATCCTGTAGGATAATTTCCTTGAATCCAAAACATGAGCCGGCAAATAATTCTACGCTACCCTCACTCTATCCCTCAATTTATCTTTGGGCAGTAGGCTCACCTTTATCACCCTCTGCTCATTCTCTGTCCTTGTCCCATAATCCTCAAAAATCACAAAATGTTGATTTTTCCCTACACAAACCATTCTTGTATTTTTCAGGTACTGGAAGGAGTGTTTCGCTTTTGACTTCTTGTATACTGTGGCCTCTCTCCTCCCAACTCCGGCCTCATAGCTCCTCCCTCACAGTGACAAGATGCAGGAGAAGCCTCACCAGCTCCCAGACAAGGATGTCTGAATCAGGAAGCTCTTTCAAAAGCACTATACCTGTTATGAATTCTATTATCCTTAATCCTCACAAACATTCTCCAACATACCTCTCCTTACCTCCATTTTCCAAATGAGAAAATTAACGCAAAGAGATGTGAAGCAACTTCCAGAAGGTCCCATGGAGAACGCGATAGATCAAGGACTCAAGGCTGCTGTAGATGTAGGTGCTCAGCTCTCAGGCACCAACTAAACAAAGACTCAACTGTTAGCATCAGACTCAAGAGCCACAGAGTGGATGCTTGGGAAATGCACCTTGAGTATAAATTAGTGAAAGAGTCATCACATTTTAAATCTCAATTTATTCCAATATAAGGAATTGACACAAAATGTATCTTGCTCTTTGTTGCTAAAGAGAAATGTATATACTGTCATTTTAGTTTTTTTCTTACTTCCATATATTTCATTCGCCTTCTACTTAATCATCTATAAAACTTTGATGGTAGAAGGAGATTAGTCAGTCTGTCTGACACTTATTTACACAAAATCTATGTAAAATACTATGCCAAGATCTGGGGATACAGATATTTATAGGATAGCCTCTTAAGGAGGTAGAGAGAAGATCCTAAACACAAAAAGAAAATTGACATCACATATGAGTATGTGTGTGTGTATACATGTCATATATATGTCAATTGAATGTCACTGACAGTTACTGCTATCTGGTTTCATATAAATGGAGAAATCTATTTAGCTATAATGAAATATGGTGGCCCTGAAAACTAAGAACATGCTTCAATTTGGAGAAATTAAACAGTACTAAGTGCCACAAAGTAGTTCATATAAGCTAAGATCAAATTGACCAAGGGGACTTTGTCAGTGCCCTTGGCAACGGTAATTCCCATTGTATGCCAGTGGAAAGAAATGTTTCAAGTTACTGGAAGATATAGGAGTGACAGGGATCACTGATGTGCAAGAACCTTGATAGAATTGGACCCAGAGCACATGGGGAGTCTCTTCTCTCCATCACTCATTTCCCTGACACAAAGAGAAGTGTATCCATTAAGAATTTATTTAAGTCATGCTGACTGTAACCTTTGGGTTAGAAAGATGGAAAAAAGATTTCAAAGATGGAAGGTGAGGAGCTTGAAGCAGATTAAAGAATGAGGAGAAGACAGAGCCAAGATAAAAGGCAAGGAAAATGAAAGACAGCGAAGTCAGGGAAAGAGAGGGAGAGAAGGGGGAAGTGAGGAGTAAGACATGAAGATAAACAGTGCATAAAAAGTGAAAGTGAGAGGGAGAGGAACGAAAGAAAGGAGGGAAGAAGGAAGGACAGCAGAAACTTCCACAGCAATAAAGCCCAGTGTTTCTCCCATTCCCATTCAAACTCTTAAATAAACCAATAGTCAAAATGCAGTATTCTGTGTAGGTTCCAAAGATGAAGAAGTCTTCTAAACAATGAAGAGTATGTAAGCATAGACAAAACCATTTTTAAAAACATCAGTTTGACTGATTAGAAAAGTTCTTTAAAATGCTCTTGCAAGTCTAAGAACCTCTGGAAATGTTTACGGATGTTGTCCTCCATCCTCTCCTCCTCTTGCAACCAGCAGATGGATCTTTGTTTTAAGAAGCACCAATTACCGCCTCTCACATGTGTGTAGTGAGACTCTCAGGCCAAAGAAAATCAGCACATTGAATTCTCCTGATGAAGCCATATTGACTCTCAATGGAGTGAATCTCAGGATGTATTCGGGAAGCCTTCAAAGACCATGTCCTACACGGCCCTGGGGGCTGCTGTCAGCCCTCCCGAGACCAGTGGTGAATGAGCCTTTTTGAGAAAGAAGCTAATGCAGATGAAGCTGACCCGGCAGTTGGAGGGACTCTCAGTCCTAATTTGTTTACCCCATCCCTGATGCTAGATCTATGCCTCAATCATTCCATTGTGGGCTAAAGAATTACTGCATCCACCCCATCCTTTTTCCTCCCTAATTTATATTTGTTTTTCTATTACTAATGGCAAAAAAAGGGAAAACTAAACCCGAAAATAATTTGTAATTTAATAAACAATTTTTAATAAATAATGTTTTATTTGTGTATTGTTCTGTAATGGAAAAAGATTCCTAAAAGCCATCACTTTTTATATGAAATTGGTGTATCATGGTTTTATAACAAATGCAATTTAGCTTCATGCCAAAGAGAAATACAACCAAAGAAGGAAAATGGCCAAAATTTATATTATGTTACAAATAAGTAGGTATTAAAAGAAAACATGTTTATTCTGTTCAACACTAAGAAAAAAGATGGGCAACTAGGAATATGAAAATTATTTTAAGATTAAGGTACCATTTGATATTGTTACTTTTTTTTAATATTGTTTCTTTAACATCCAGATAGCCACCAACTCACAAGGATGAGTATCTAAACATAATTTTAGTTTTCCTTCTAATTCCTAATTATGTATGTTTATAATTCCAACTATAAATAAAATACAGTTTTTAAAAATGCAGAAACACGGAGTGGTTGGTTACTTTCAAACATTACAATCATATATTATTCTACTACAAATAATTTATCGACCAGCTTTTTCCTATTTTGATTTCCACAAAGATATAAATTATTTTAAAACCATGTTTTAAAGGGAGCTGATTTATTTTCAGTTGAATTCCACACGACATTAATCATCCAAAATATTTTGTCAAAATGAATCAGCTTTTAAATATATTCCAAAAAGTCTTAGGCATAGCTTTTCTTTACAAAGTACCTTGGCTTATAATCTACATATTTTAAAATGCTGTATCAAAATCAAAATTATGAAACACTGTAATTTTAATAGAATATCCAGATTAAGTGTATATGTATTCAAAAGAAGCCCCAGATGTCCTCTTGGGAGAGAAATCATCCTAAGGGCAGTGAATAATCTAATTTCTAAAAAGTATTAGGAATTATTTATTAAATCTGTAATAGCTAAAGACGGGAATAATCCAAAGCTTCATCAAATCCTACTTAAATAAACTGTAAATAAACTACCTTAAACTACAATGTAAGAGGGTCCTATGCAGACATTCAAGAAGAATAAGGATTATTTTTACCTTTTGCTATGTGTGATCTTCAGGAACACTGTTCTATCCATAGAAGCTGCTGTAATCTGTGGGTTCTTAGTGATACTAAAGACATGGGCACGCACTGCTTCACCTTTGGAGCGCTCTCAGAGCACCAACTATTCTGAAACAAAACCTGGATACATCCTACCTCTCCAGTGTGACAAGTGTCTGAGTAACCAGACAGCTGGAGAAGGGCAGTCTATCTTTATAGAATGTGTTCTAGCTAATAAGCAAACAAGGGATGATGACATTAGAACATTATCAATTTGCAACCCCTAATGAGGTATTGAACCTGGGTAATGATTGCCACTAAAACCATTAAGCAAAAAGCTAAAGGGAAGTTTTGGAGGGAGCCCTGTACAAAACTCTCCAGTAGTTTTATGATCCTGTGATTGGAGGGAGGGGGAAGAGAAGGACTGGAGTGCAAAATTACTGGGTACCTAGTGGTGGTGAGGAAAAGCATGTTCAACGCTAATCCTTCCCGTAGTTAAGAGTCCTTGGCAGAGGCACCTAAAGAAGACTTTGGTTGAAGGCCTCTGATGAAGACCTAGGGATTAACACATGAGGTCAAGGGATGTAAATAAATGAAAAAGCATCATGGGCCAGAGGGGCCTGAATCCTTGGTCCCAATCCCCTTCAGAGACTGGCATGCATGGGCTATGTACCACGTTTGGTGTGGAGAAGGCAGCTTTGCCCTGTGAGGCCTGCCAGGTAAAGCCTTTTTAGTTGCCATGGTCAGGCCTGAAGATCATACCTAGGTTTTTAAACTGGAGCCAGACTCCTCACTTACTTATCCCAGCAACACGCAGGGAGCATGACCAACCATGAGCCTTACTACACAGGGATTTTCCTGGGGGGTGGCCCCATAGTCATAGCTGACCACTCACATGACCTATCTTAGTCTTTAGTCCTTTCAGAGGTCAGGCTGCTACTGTGGGACTCAAAGACCCAACATAAGTCAGAGTGTTAGCATAGACTATCTGATACAGCCCAGTTCTCCAGGTAAACAGACGCCCTTACCAGACAAAGCATTCCAAGGGCTCTAAGGTTACCTCCCCAGAGCTGGGACAAAGGCCAGACCATTCTATTGTACAGGGAATAAAAACATGAGGTAGAGATAAAATTTAATAGTGAGCTACACTAAAAAAAAATATATGGGAGGGAATATGAGATAGAAGGAAAGGATAACTAAGAATGTATAAATAGAGCCTCCTTTCTGGATTTCATCCACACTGGTCCCATGTAGTTTTATTGCTATGGTTCCATTACAGTGTTGTATAATACATCTGCTGCATCTATTTTTTTTCTATCTATAGTTCTGCCTTATAAAATTTGGGTAATATTTGACCTTACAAAAAAGGCTGGAAAGGCTGTAGACCATGATGCTTAATAAGTTGTGTTTAACTAATGATAATGGGGTATCAAAAATGTCATGAGGGATATTCCATTTGTCCTTGGGATTGGAGAAAATACTGTCGTGTTGATATCACAAATCTTTGTGAAAATCTATTTCTTTGAGTGGAGCTCAACATGGAATATAACCCACTGTCATGGTCTCCTGACAGGTCTTCATGAGGCTAATTAGGTGTCCTCAGGTGTCCCAAAGCCAAACAGCTCCTGTATTCTCCTCTGAGGCCATAAAAGCACACCGCTGCAGGAAGACAGGTGGTGTTCTCATTAACCCCACCTTGTAGAGACAGGGCTTCCCGTTTCTCATTATCTTACAATGAAAAAACTGAGAGAGAAGTAAATGAAACTTCACACAGTTTGCAGAACTGGAATTCTACTGAAGACCTATAGCCTCTGTACCAGGAAGACTACTCTTCTCCTTCTTCTTCCTTCTTCTTCCTTCTTTCTCCTCCTCCTCCTCCTCCTCCTCCTCCTCCTCCTCCTCCTCCTCCTCCTCCTCCTCTTCCTCCTCCTCCTTCTTCTCCTCCTCCTCCCCCTCCTCCTCCCCTTCCTCCTCCTTCTTCTTCTCTTCCTCCTCCTCCTCCTTCATCATCATCATCATCAACATCATTATTCCCATCATGTGTTTAATTTGAACTGGTTTCAGTTAAATAAATATACTAGTCTGGGCATGTTTTGTCCCTAGCTCTGCGTCCCCTCAAGAATGACCCAACACTATTTCCTGAAGTGGCACTGCTGCTGTCCACCCTGAGAGAGTCTTATAACCACATTAGCTCTTTGAACAAGGGGTCTCAAGGAACTCTTTTTTCATACCATTTTATCCACTTTCCCTTCAAAAAGGAAGAGAAGGCAAAAATATAAGAAAAAGAAGCTAAAACTTGAGTTTATATCAGATAGATCAATAAAATAAAATGATAAGCATTTTAAACCATTTGATAATTCTTAGAAAACAAATGTCTAAAACCATTTGCTTTAATTGCCTTGGCCCACTATCTGGCACATAGTATTCAACTAAAATATGTTTCTTGAATGTAATGGGATCACCCAGTTAATTTAGTCAACATAGTTAAATGAGTTCATTGTACATGGAGGCATGGGCTTAATCACCACATAGAATGGTAAATTCTCAAACCCAGAATAGCTCACACTTATAAAAATAACACCAACTCAAACAGGATAACAAAGTATCCATTTTTTTTCTAATTTGATGTAAGTATTATTTTTAACTAATCAGAATGTTTTCATAACATGTTGGCTCTTTTGTTTCTACAAGAAGTCAGGTTTCCGTTGAAGGGAAGAAAAATGATTTGGGTTGAGAAACCATGATAAATGTATTCTATTCCATCTGCATTTACCATCCCAACTGATTGGCATTAGCATTAGGTTAAAATATTTATTGCACTTATTCAAGATAAATTGCATCAATATAATTTATTATTTAAGTACAAATGGGAATAATCTGCATCAGGGAAGATAACATTGTGCCTCGTATTATTTTTGACAATGGCGGGTTTAAGGATGTGTTAAACGACTTCGTTTATAATTTATAAAATACAAAAATGTAACTGTAAATATTTTAACATCTTTAGGAGAGAAGAATTAAAAGGTGTGATAACCACCTCAAGGGAGTGGGATATGTGCCCCAAAGACATCTCAACAGAAAAGCCTGCCAGTGAAGCCTTCCAGAGAGGACTGAATTAGTCAGACTGTCTCCCCTGGGTCCTCTCGCAGTCCTACTGTGAATGAGGAAAAGTAATTCACGTCTAAACATATTCTTTAATGAATAACTCCCGCCACTGAGTAACATAGCTTAGTTTTTCCACTCTAACTTCCAAGTCTAAGCTCTTCAAATGAAACAATATTTAGAACCAGAATGCTTAAATATGTAAGCTTCCCATTTTCTTAGTTTCACTTGATTTATTTCACCATTGGTGAAATCTGCGTTAATAATAGTGTTCTATTGTACTGTCATCATGAAGGATGCTGCCGAGACTTCCGCTGACATCTTTTCTGTTACTGTTTTGACATCATCCTGGATATTGCTTTCCCATCATCTTGACATCATAGCGTAGACTTCCCAGACCCAAGGTGATATTGCTTTGCATTGTTTTAACATCACAACATCACAATCTGGTCTGTGTAGATTTGTATTGACCTCATTTTGCCATCAATTTGACATTGTAATTTGGTCTCCATGGAAACACTGAAACCATTTTGTCATTATAATTTGTCATTATAATGTGGTGTCCATGCGCTTATCAAAATTGTTTTCATATAGCAATTTGACATCACAACACAATCTCTATGGGCTCTCCCCTGGAACGTTACGAAGATGGTAAATTGCATTCAAATGACTGGGAATAAAACTGTGATAAGCATGTGAAAAAATATCCATTGTATGTACTCAGTAGCTATATTTCAATCTTAAGTATGTGCATAATTTAGGTCCCCCCCCCCTTTTAAAATCAAGACTTCCCATGGAGATAGGTGGCTTTTGTGATAAATATTAAATTTTATGTCATTTAAATCTCTAAACTAAAAAAAAATCTTTCATTTTTTTTTCAGAGTGTATTTTTTCTAGTGACAATAATGAGAATGTGCAACAATCTTTGTTAATGTTCTTCAGTTCTCTACAGTCACTAGCCTGAAAATCTGCCTTTGCTTAATAAACGCAAAACCCTCTTTAAACTAATCCCACAATTCTCCTTCCTAAGTGTTCATGACAGCATTATATTCTGATTCACCCTGAAGGGGTTCAGAACAAGTCTCCCCCCAAACAGGCCTTTTTGGCATGTGAATTACTTTGAGCTAAAGTCACTTAAGTCCCCAAAGACTCAGGAATTGGTGAACAGCTGTTGGTTTTATATTTGGAAGGGCTATTCAGCACCATATAACATAAAGAGACGTAACTGGATCACAAAGAAGATATGCTGCACTTAAGGGAAGTGATGATTTTAATATCACCATCATTATCACTATCATTATCACCATCACCATCATCACCACCATCATATTATCATCACCATCATCTGTTTCTCTATAAATGGCACCACACAAAGATTCATACAGAAATTTTAATAAGTAGCCATTGCCTCAGAGCAAAACTGACTGGTGAAAAATGGCTCTTCTTCATCACTGCCATCATCATCATCACCTTCTTCATCATGATGTAGAACAATGAGTCTGTCAGTATTCTTTAGCCCTAGCATTTCTAATTTTTTTAATAAACATATGCAGGCAGGAAGACATAATTATCAGCATCAACAATAGCTTCATCTATGTCTAACATTTAATGAGCACTTGCTAAGTTCCAGCTGCTGAGCTACCTTTCTTACATGAATGATGCCAGCCAAGTAACCATCAGAACCATTCTATGAGCTAGTGGGTAAGGTACAGAAACCATGGCAGAGGGATGTTAAATAATTTCCTCAAGATCATGCATCAGGGTCAAGTTTTGACCTCAGAGCTTTTGACTCTAGAGCTAAAGCTCTTAAGCTGAGAAAGAGTCAGGAAAAGAATAAAGGTTTCTCTGTCTACCTAACTTTCACACGTGCACTTATAAAGCTGTATAACTGCAGAATGAATTTGTTACCCAAGCTCTTAATTGATTGGTACAAAAAGACATTCTCAGAGCTCTTACTTGGCTGTTTTATGCCAACGTAAGACTTGAGTCCTTACGAGAAAATGTGCCTATTTGCTTTTGAAGGTTAAATATTTACATCTAGATTTCTACCACATCCCTATGGTGATGTCTATCTCTCAGCCACCTTAATTTCTTAGCCACATCTGGAAGCTGGGTGGAGAAAATAAACCTAGATTTTCTGATTTTTAAAAACTATTTCTATGTTCTCTGCTCTTACCTTAAAATGGACAACAACTGATTTGTAAATTGGTTCCTTTCCAACACCAAAATTATATATTAACAAAAATATTTATATACATGAAGAAAGGGGGCGCTTTTTGATTAATGAATTTAATCTTGGAATGGATAATGAATGCGAGTTGCTTTACTATGAACTTATTTATGAAAATTATTAATAGCATCAAAATGTAAGAGCAAGAACTTCAAGATCATCTAACTTCTGAACAGTTTCTTAACAGAGACGGCTCCACAGAGAGATGGGGTTGCATCACTGTCAAAGAGAGCTTTTCACACTACCAGAGGAACAAAGGCGACAGCATGTTAAAAGGCATTGGCTGATCTTCAGATTACTCTATCCAATATCTAATTTCATTATAAGTAAGATTTGAATATCCCACATTTTCCATTGTCACTCTGCTGTATGAGCTTTTATTCACTGTCTTATACATAAAAATGAGGGCAGCAGAAACCATTCCCAAGACTTAAATGTATTAATACATGGTTATTATGATTCTAATTTTTTAATGTATGCACAGGGTTATGTGTTTTAACAGTTAGCATCTATACAATTACTTTATTTTCTTAGAATCTATATGCATATTGCCAAAATGTACACACTCACAGGACATGTAGCATTTAAAAAATGATTTGGACTGAAAAAACACCTATATTTCTGGTTTTAAATGATATATGCTATTAATCCCACCAACATCAGCTCATGCTTGCATTTTCCTGTGTGAGGTGAAAATGAGACTTTACCACATTAAGTTTCATCTGTAACATTCCCAGTCACAGCGATATTCTATTAAGATTTCCCCGTTGCTTTATCTTGACTCTGCTCCATCTGCTATTTTCAAAGCCAGGGGTGGTCAGGTTTGCTTCTATTTCAAGGTCATTTATACAGAAGCTAAATGAGATTGGCCCTAGTATAGAACTCAGGGGAACTATATATGTTACCTTTCTTTTTCTATAATCTTCCTTTCATGATTGTGAGGTGGAGTGTGTGTGTGTGTGTGTGTGTGTGTTACCATCACTACTGAACTTCATTCTCAAACACAATTTGCTCTATATATTGATACAATACTTTATGAACATGAAGATAGAACTATTTCAGAAAAAATACGTTATTTTATTCACTCTATAGGGACAGATTTATAAATATGTTACAGTGCCCTTTAAAGTCAAATTTGAAAAGAACATATTAAAAATCACAAGAATAAAAACTGGCAATAAAACTGTGACTATATGAATATCTTTACATCTTTTTCAAGTTTGAAATAATTATCCAAAATTTTTAATATATGGACTTTTTATAGACTTAAGCTCTCCACTTTCAGAGTTTTATATGCCTATGATTCACTAAGCTTTTAATTGAATATTTTACTTATCTGTCAGGAATATTTTAATTATATGCATTTTAAAATAAAAGTATGCTGTTTTGTAATGTCTCAGATTTATGTTAAGGACTTAAGAAATTATTATCACTTTTATCCTTAAACACTATGCCCTGAGATTAATCACTTGAAATGTTATATTTTAGTAGCTGGATTATGAATCAGGGATGTCAGTTGTTATATGCTTTTCTTAAGTAAAAATATGTAATAGAAAGCCTTTTTATGGTAGAAAATTATAATTTTACTTATTAATAATTTCTGAAATCTCTACCTGCAGCCATAAATGATTCTGAAAATTTAGTTTTTACCACATTTATTTATTGGGGTATTGCTATATATAAGAGAGATCATAGATTTTTTTTCTATCATGTTTAAGTATGGAATCAAATGTGAAATATGTTTCCTTAGCAATATTTGCTTTGCCTCTTCAGGCTCATACATTTAAAACATTCACTCACTTACACCTGTAAAAGACCATGTAGAGAGGCCCTGAGACCCAGAGAAGGAAAAGGGCCCACATGAACTTAGCCTTGGAGCTGCCTTTGCTATGACACAAGACACACGGGGGAAGCCATGTTGTATGTTAGACTCCCAGAGAGTCCAGTTACCACTGACACCACCAGGTGAGCCAAATTGGTGCTGCATGGAACAGAATGCTCTCCTCACCTAGCCTTATGCAAGTCCTGGGTATACAGACTGTAAGCAGATCAAAATGGTTGCTGTTGTTTTAAGCCACTAAATTTTGGGTTGATTTCTTAGGCAACAATAGCTAACTGGAAAACTACCTTTGATAATATTAAAATATTGGTTATATTCAGTTCACTAAGGAGAACATGTTCATTGATACCCAGGGAAAGAAACAAACTAAAATGAAGGAGAAGGAGGAGAAAGAGAAGGAGGAAAAATTACTTCCTCCCAATAAAAAAATAGATAAAAGTACAACGTTTAAAATTCTGGGGGCTGGATGGAGGTAGGCAAGGGGGGTGTTGGGGTACATCTGTAATAGTGACAACAATAAATAATGAAAATAATAGATAATAAAATAAAAATGCTGAAATACTTAACATATGGTTCTGCTTAACTGACAGATGTGTGGCATTGTGCAGAGTAGATCTTAAGAAAGTCCTCCCTTTTGGAGCAAGCAAGAGTAGTGAGTGCCTAGAGGAAGCAAATAGCCACTATTGTGGTGGCCACTTAGATAAATTGTTGCTGGCACCGTACTCCTACAGAGAGCCGTGGAGCACTAACGACCAAGGGGGCACCATTCCAGAGAGCAGGGCATAGAGAAACCCTCAAAGTAGACTACAACTGGCCCTTGACAATTTTGCCTGTTCTGGGTATAAGCTACATAGAGATTAAGATTATGTGTTAGATCTAAATGGAGGCCTATAAAGACCAGGGAAAGGAAATGAAAGGTGGAATTGCAGTGTTCTTGGCAGAAGGGGAATAGGATAGATGAAGGGACTTCCCACCATCCCAGGCCAACCAAAAGAGGATTTCAAATGAATAACTCATAGAAAACAAAGTTGCCTACAAGAAGGACTGTTGTCTTGCTCAACATCTGGGTATTTGCTGACAGTTTAATCACTACATTCACTCTTGGGATGGCTTTTGAATAGTGACAAGTACAGTGAGGAGAAAAAAATAAGTTTCATGTTTGTACACAATCATTGTGGACATAAAGGATCCCAGGGAAGGCAAGCAGTGTGTGGGATGGGTTTTGAAAAATTAAACTGTACTCAACAAATACCCTATAGTACAACAATCTGTATACTGGAAGATACAACATCAACTCTAAGTCTAACATAAAGCCAGAGGATAATGAAAATAAACAAGGAAGAAAACTGATTGAATATTTCTTCTCAAAACAAGACTGAAGCAAAGGTGAATTGTTACATAGCACAAGGTAGGCAGAAAGGAACCATATGTTCAATCCCAAGAATAAGATAAAATGACACTTACAGTATTTTTAAATGGCACATTATGCATTGACTTTGAATATATTATTCCAAAATTCTAATAATAGAGCATAATCCATTTCATTTGGACTTCAGTTAAATGTGTTTTTGATGTAATAATACATTAACATAATAATCTAATCTTTTAAATTATGACTTCAGGTCATGACTAATTAATCTATGGAATTTTATTAGACTCTTTTAATCCCTAGAAATAGTTGGTAAAAAGAAAAATGATGTTTTAATGACTATTTTAAAGCAGTTTAGTCTTTAAAAAGAAATCTGGCTCTAAAAGTTCAAAATTACAATTAAAGCATGATTTAATGTTTAACTTCTTTCATTTATTTGGACTGAGATTTTCACAGGGACAGCTAAAAAAAGTGGGTGCAAAGAGATTTATTTATAAAGTATCACAATTTTTATATTAATAATTGTTCTATATTTGGGAGTCATAAAAAGGTAAAGGATTTTTATAATTTTTCTGGGTGATAGAATGTTGACATCGCTACCTAGAAATATTTTTAATATTCCCTACACCTAATAATTATTGACAATATTAAGCCATATACATTAAGAAAAAAGATTTTTCTGGAATCAGGTCATTTGATGCAAAATGAATCTATTTGAAGGCCAAATATATACTTACAGCTTTCCAAAATGAACAATGGCAATGGGTAGACCTAGATATAGTGTATTTTCCCTAGGGAATAAGAACTTACACCACAAACTATCTGTGCTCAAAAATACCTGATGTTAGCATCATGTAGCTGACCCCTTCATGGAAATGAGCCAAAGATTACAAGGAAGGGCAATTTGTGACTTTCCAAAATGATGCCAAAATCTTGGTGGAATTTATTCACATAAATTTATTTACAGGAATTTATTCTGTCATAAATCAAGTCATAATTCAAGAAATTTTCCAGTTTTTCTATAGCTTAGATTTTTGTACTAACTCAGCTTTTATTGATTAGTATTCTATTAAGTCAAGATAGATTTTTAAAACTATTTTGAATTCATACCCATTGATGCGCCAGTTCAGACATCAACAAACTGAGATTAAGAGCAAAACTCAGCCTGCCATCTACCTGTCTATGACTCGGGACCTAAGAATGGTGTTCATATCTTCAAGTGGTTGAGAAAAATCAAAAGAAGAATTAGACGTTGTGCCATATGAAAATTAGATTAATATCAAATTTCAACGTCTGTCTCTAAAGTTTTATTGGAGCACAGTTAAATCAAAATTGTGAAGAGTCTGTGAATGTGCCCAAGTTATTATATACATGTTAAATATTTTGGGTCTATTGAGTTAAATACAATTGATTATGAAAATTCTTTTTACCTCTGTATTTTAATAGAGTTATTAGAAAATTTAAAATTACATATGCAACTCACATTATATTTCCATTAAACAGCCTTCTTTGGTAATTGGTCTCACTAATGATCTAACAAAGAGATCTGAATAAGAGTTTTATGCCTCTTTTAATAGAATTATCTAATCAACACAACAGAATAATTTTCAGATCCTCCCAGAGATTGCAGTTACTTAAACCACCAATAGCAGAGAGTATGACAAAATGATAGATGATGATATCAGGAATATAAGGTCCATCCAATCTGAAACCCCCACTGCCCTTGTTTCTCCAATTTCTTTTTCCTTAAGAATTAACAACATTACAAGATTCAATGGTTTTAGAAAAGATGAGTGGACAGCTTTCAGAAAGCTCACATCTAGCAATTACCCGAAATATTCAATACATTATTATTATTTTTTTAATTGCAGAACACTTTCTTCACAGAAAATTTCACTTGAAAATTCAAATCTTTATAGAAATAGAATTACTTTGGTTAAACCCGAGTTGTGTGCTCTGAGTTCCTGTTTACTCTGCTTTCCCCACATCCATCCCAGCCTTACAGAAGCTTGGGAGAACCAAGCAGTTTGACTTGAAGATAAGAATGGGCAGACACAATTAAGCCCGAGTGTGAATGTGCTGAAATCTTTCCATTAGTGTTCCATTGTCATACAATCAATGCTATTTTTTAACTTAAAATATAAAATTCAGTACTGAATTTTGGAGAATAGTTCTCAAATTATATAATTATATGAACTTAAAAATAAGTGTAGATGATTTATGATTATGTCCTAGCCTTTCAAAAATACACCTAATTTTATATCAACTTAAACCATATGAAATTGCAATTATGGAAATTGTAATTTCACATGTTTCAACATGATAGATTAAAAAGTTACTGGCCAGTATAGCTCAGTTGACTGAGCGTCCTCCCATGCACTGAGAGGTCTCTGGTTCAATTCCCAGTCAGAGTACATGCCGAGGTTGTGGTTCGATCCCCAGTACGGGGCATGCAGGATGTTTCTCTACTTCTCCCTTCCTCTCTCTCTCAAATTAATAAAAACATATTTTTAAAAAGGATGTTGACAATAGGTGCCATGGTAACTTTGGTTGAATTTCTACAAACAGTACCTCTTCCACGCTATAAGGTTAAACCAACATCAGACAGGCATATTTTCTTAAAGTAGTATACAAGAAGAAAGTTGGACTTGAATTATTTGAGAAAAATCCTTCAATTATGCAGAAGATAAGATCAAATTGGCTAGCTGATTATTTGAGGAGTTGCTGAGGGATTAAGATTTTTATTGTAGAACAACTTGCCACAGCCAGATCATACAGCCTAAGGAATTAGCAACCAAGCAAAAGGGATTTAATATGATGACTTATTAGGCTTCCAGGTAATATGTGTTCTTTGGAAGAATTAGCAGATGACTGATAGAATTTATTGATGAAGATTTTGAAAACTACTGATGGCAGCAAAATGCCATCAACTCCTTGATCTAAGGATATTCGAGCTTGTGCTTGGGTAGTTCCTCCTTTTCTTCTTTATCTTTGTTATTGAAAGTATTACACATGTCCCTCTTTTTTCCCCCATGGACCCAACTCCTGCCCCTTCCTCAGGCCTTCCCTGCACTATAGTCTGTGTCCGTGGGTGCTTTATTCCATGTATACCAAGGCTCCTCTGGAATCTCAGATTCCAAATGCTCACAATTTCATGACAAATGTCTAGATGTTTTTGCCCATTATTTCTTAGCTTCTTCCTTTAAAACTTCTAGATTAGCTTGGTTAAATTGTACAGTTTTCTTCCCCTATTCCATTAAATAATTATGAATAAAAATGGACAAAGCACAATTTGGAGGAAAATAATCTTTTGCTATAATCATAAATGGAACAAAACTAAACCATTTTAAGGCTGATGGTATTCAATGTTATGTCCTGTCAGAAATCCAACAAAGTAATTTTTATTTTATTTTTAGAAAGCCTTTTGAAGAATTGAATCTGACCTACTTCTGACCAACTTTTTAGCATGTTGAAATTCATAACTGGGATCTTCTGTAATTAGGGATTAGCTTGTTATGAAAAATTCTGGGAATGTAAGAAATTAAAAATATTATAGTGCCCTTGATCTCACAAGCAAAATTACATATCTTAATGTATAGAGTATATATATATATATATATATATATATATATATATCCACTTTTAAAAGTCTCTTTGGTCATTAAATTTAACCAGGAGAATTTATGAAGTTTAAAAAATCTGTAACTACATACCTGATGGATAATGGCATGAACTTTACATTCCAAGTCAATCAGCTTTCTGAGGTTTATGAACATTTCCTTATTGCTTTCAAGAGATAACATTAGTTGTGTGTTGCTTATTAGATTATGGGCAATTTATGAATCTTAGCCATTTTACTTTGAAAATTAAATAAACCAATTATCTCTGGTGAGTTGACTTTCACTTTACTAGTCCTGAATATAGATGAGATGATGCTATTTTAACACTTTAACTTTTAGATACCAGTTTGTATGCTATCTTTTCCTTAAGATCCCCCCTAGTTCCCCTTACACAGAAATTATTGCTACTTAATTCTGCATTTCCTTGTTATTTAAGATATTTCTATGTGGCACTTTGTTAAGAACCAAGGATATAAACATGAGGAACTCGTGAGCCTCTGCCTTCACATAGGAAAGTTCTTACATTTCCTCTTAGCACTCAAATTAATCTCGGTGTTTCCCATTCGTTTCTAATGAAAGGCTCTTGTTTTATTCATCTCTTTCTCCCCAGCACCCAGGTGAATGCCCAACTCATAGATATATTTGACGAATGGAATTGTTGAAATGAGTATATCCCTTTTCATAAAAATTTCATGTCTTTTGCCTATTAAAGAGGATCACTTTCTATTTTTCATAACCAGAATGGTTTCCTAACATGAGAGATTCAATGTTATAAGAAGAGGAAAGAATGACACAGAGGAAAAGCAGGGGATCTCCCTGCTGAGTTGTAAATCCCATTGTCCTGTAAACCATGGCTGTCTCCTCACCCAGGCACAGAATCTGGCTCAGAGTGGATGCTAAAGTGTTTTCCTTGGTCAATTGATTGAGAAGTCTCCTCCTGTCTCCACCCCACCCCCCCACCCCTGCCCCTACCACACACACACACACACACACACACACACACACACACACACACAATCCAGTATGGGAGGAGGGAGGGAGTGGTGTTACCTGCTTGGAGGGACAATGCTGAGATTTCTGGGGTGTGAAGCTGTAGCTTCCTGGTGAAGCAAACAGGCCTCTGCTTCCCAGCTGAATCTGCTCAACATTTTCTGACTTCCTTTGTCCTCATGATGCCTAGCGTATCAAGGGACCAGGAGGAGAAAGGGGGGAATGGGTATTTTTCCCCCACTGGGTACTGGGGGTCGGGTTCTTACAATATCTTGAGAAAAAGAACTTTCTAAGACTCGCACGGGCGAATGAATGATTTTTATTTGTGTAAAGTTATATCCCTCTGCTTCAAACGTCCCATTTCCCCTAAACCAGTCCTGGAAAATGTGCATCTGGGGATCCAGCAGAGCTAGAAGCCAAACCTATGTCCATAGTTTCTGTTCCATGGTGGAGTTAAGTCAGCATAGCACCAGGCTGGTCATACTCCATTAGTCTACTGCATGTGGCACGAGAGGGTTTTAAGCAGGACTGGCACGATCTGATTTAGAATTGATCAGGATTCTTTGAGTGATCTGGTGCAAATGGAACAGAAGAAAGGAAGGAAAGAAGAAGGCAAGTGCAGATCATGAGAGCCCCACAAGCCAGGAGTCAGGCACGAGCAACAAAAGCAAGAGTGAGTAGTGGGCTTCTTTCTTCAGGAGTTTATGTATCTCAGATTCCGTGCCCTCGCAGTGGCCATGCCTATTCTGGCTAATGACCTGTCCCCAGGTATGACTCACAGAGAATCACCTTTCCGATGTCACTCAGACCTTACTGGGCATGTGTCATTCTTGATTTATCCAGTCCCTTCCCCCATGATCTGTGGGGAACAGACCTGGACAGTGTTAAACTGCCACTTCCTGGCAAAGCTGTACAAATGGTATGCCTATGTTATCTGACCTCCCCTTTTCTCCTTTCCTGTTAATTAATAACTGAGTTAATTACAATGGTATCATTAGAAGTTGGGAGTTGGAAAGCCATGCAGAAGCTAAAGGTTATCGTTAAGAGTTTTTATTTTATTTGAACTGTGGCACTAGAGGGCTTTAAGCAGGACTGATATGATCTGATGTAGATTTCAATAGGATTCTTTGCATGATATGATGCAAATTAAAGAAGGCAAAGAAGGAATACCAGGTGGGCAGCTACTGAAATAATGCTTAGGAGAGAGGATTAATGCCTCAGACCACAATGGGAGCAAAGCCAAAAGGATCTGATGAGTGAGTACAGAATGAAAGAAAGAGAGGTGCTAGGGATGTTGGACAATGGAAGAATGAAAATGAAAATGGCCAAGCAAATGGAAACACGAAGTGTCATTCACTGAGATGGAAAAGAATGTGGGTCAATTTCTCTAATTTCTTGATAAATATATTTATGCCATAAACTTCCCTTTAAATACTGCTCCGCCTATATTTCACAATTTTTGACATATACCACTTAAAGATCGGTTATAAGTATTTCATATTTTTTCCTTATGATTTTTTTAATAGAATAGTTACTTAGTGTGTAATCTAATTTTCAGACAGGGGTTTTTTGTTTTTTTGTTTCAAATTTCTTTTAGTTATGTTTCCAATTTTACTGAGTTCTAGTAAGAAAAACAACAGTATTGGTCTTTTGATAAGTATTAGGAATGATATTTGCCTTAGTATTTGATAAAATTTTGTGAATGCTTGAAAAGGATATGTGTTCTTGGTATTCAGGATGTAGAGTTTTATAAGCGCGCTATTCAGATGCTTCTCAATCTGTACTCTGTTGACTTCATCTATCAAATTCTGTGAGGGATATGTTAACTCTTCAGCGAGCATTGCTGTGGTACCTGTTTATCCCTGCAATTCAGTCAGTTGCATTCAAGAGACTCAGAGGCATTAACAAACTCGATCTTCTACATTGTTCACAATTTTGAGTCCCTTGAAGGCAAAGTCTGTTAGTCACTGAAACATTTGAAATAAGAAATATGAGACCTGGATGAAGACCCTAACTCCTCTTTGCTGAATTAATGAACATGTGACTATTAAAGTGAAACTCATTTTTGGATATTGTTCCATAAAAGTTATATACTTAACTTGGTATACCTACACACTTTCCCTAGCATCTTTCAATTGTATAAAATATCACTGTACAGTCCTGGCTGGTTGGGTCAGTTGGTTGGAGCATTGTCTCATACACTGGAAGGTCTCGGGTTTGATTCCTGGTCAGGGCACATAACTAGGTTGTAGTTTTTAGGTCATGTAGAGGAAGCAACCAACCGATGTGTTTTTCTCACACCAATGATTCTCTCTCTCTCTCCCTCCCTCCTCCTCTAAAAAAATCAATTAAAAAATATGCCTGTATAGGCAGTGTGTGGTCAAGATGTTTTAATCTGTAGATATATTTTCATGCTCTAAGAAGGTACATTTGATGATCTTATGTGATTGTAATTTTCATAACTGCTTAAGTTAGAACCATATAATAACAAGATAGATGTTTCAATAAATATTCCAGAATATACATATACATTTAACTGATTCTTCCAAAACTACTACTAAAGATTTTTTTGAATTCTTGGTGTTAATTACCTTCTATCTATTACATCACTTCAAAGGTACATTGTCTTAATGATCCAAAACAGAGCATGGACTTGATCCTCAAATATTTATGGAGCATCTACTATGTATAGTGATAAACTGTCCTCATACATTCCACAACCTAGGATGAGCAGAAAGAATGCCCCTATTAAGATGTTAATAAATATAAATTATATAATGGCAAGTATTGATAACTGCTATGAAAAAAATATATTTTGGGACTAATAACATTAAAGAGTGATGAGGAGTGGGATTAATTTGATTATAGTAACCTATATGAGATGATATCTGACCTGAGACCATAATGATAAGAAATAGGTCATACCAATAGTTGGTGGATATCCTCATAATTATTTACTAAAAATATTAAAAGGTGACCCACTGGATTGCTACTATTTCAAAAAGTCAATATTGCAAACAAAGGCTACATGTTTAATATCATTGAGCACACACACACAAAACAAACAAACAAATAAGTAAATAAATAAATGGTGTCGATTTTTTACCACAAAGGTATTGAAGATTCCCATAACATTTTAAAATTATATATTTATCGTGGAACTATGTGAGCATTTAGGAGAATACAACTGGAATTCAAATGCATATACTTTATGTTCTTGAAAGTTTAGTAATTTTATTGGTACAAGTCCTAAGTAATAGTCCCATTATGAATTACCTGTGCATAGGCCTGTCTTATTCATCAAAAGAGCTATTTAATCAGAGGTGAGGAGAATAAAGAAAATGTTAATACAAATACATTTATTTAAAAAGTCTGATAAATCAAATTCTTTAAAAAGCTCACCACCTTTCTCACTCAAACCCGTAGTGCATGTGCTAAGACTCATTAATATATTATTTGGACTTGACTGTTCTTTCACTTATCTCAACCTCTTTTTTTATTTACAACCTACTCCCAATATCAAATATTAATTTAAATACAGTATAACAATGGTGATTTATGTTTGCCAATCTATGGGAACAAAAATCAACAGTCCATGTGAAACTTTTAAAATTTCATAACTATAGCTATTTGAATCTGGAACTGAATTCCTCAGAGAAGTTGGAGGAATTAATTAGGTTTTACTTACATTTCAGCTCTAAGCTTCACAAACTGATCAAATATGTGCTTTTCTCTAAAAACTCATGTCATTAAAACTTGTACCTTATCCTATTTTAACAAAGTCCCTGGCCTCCATCATTTGAGGACTTGTAGAAATTATCTATTCAGCTGACACAATCAGCATTTAAGGAAAGCAAAACATAGCAGTCAACATGTCAGAAGGTACCTGTCTTTACTCCTTTGTATAGGGAGTGTATACCTTTTAAGAATGTTACTTCCAGGATAGATAATGGCAAAATGGGAATACAGCATCCGGGACAAGAAATAATAGATAATGAGAGATAAGGTAACAATAATGCAGTCTTTATTCCATTGCAACCTCCTTTTTCAAAATATCTGTTGTGGAACCCATGTCCTGAAATAGCATTATGATCACAAGTCATCAATGGTCAAATGAAAAATTTACTGGAAAATATTCCCCTTTTATATCCATAATATATAGCACATCACGAAGATTTTGAAAAGTTATACAGTCAAGAAATGTATTTCCTTTGTTTAGTTAAGCAACTCCCAAATTTATTTAAGACTAGAGTATTTTTCCCTCCATCCACCCACTCAACTGTTCTCCTAGTGACAAGACTTTGCAAGACACCAAACTAGAAAAGTCTATGCTGATTTTTCTTTGAACTTGGCCCAGTTTCTTAGCCTGTCCCAGGACCTGGATTGGATGCACACTCTTTGGAAGGAAAACAGCATTCATAGTGGGCAAGTCTTAAAAAAAAGAAAAAGGGGTTCAATTCAAGGAAGGAGTTAGAAATTTCAATTTAAGTTCGAAATATTTGCAGACTAAAAGATGCAACTGCATTACCACTGTCAGGACATTCTAAGTGTGAAATTAGAAAAAAAATTTCCCTCAAAATAAAATAAAAGTACCTAAAAATCACAAACATATAGAAGTCAGAATTTAAATAACAATTTCATAGAGCTTATTTTCACTAGTTTACCCTATAACTAATATTGGTTTTCTACTTACATATTGCTATTTTAATATCATATTTTTTAAATTAAATCTTTATTGTTCAGATTATTACAGTTGTTCCTCTTTTTTCCCCCCATTGCTCCCCTCCACCCGGTTCCCACCCCACCTTCTGCCCTTACCCATCTCTCACTGTCCTCATCCATAGGTGTACGATTTTTGTCCAGGCTCTTCCTGCACCTCCCACACCCCTCCCCCCACCCCCACCCCCAAGAATAGTCAGTCCACTCCCTTTCTATGCCCCTGATTCTATTATATTCACCAGTTTATTCTGTTCATCAGATTATTTATTCACTTGATTTTTAGATTCACTTGTTGATAGATGTGTATTTAGTGTTCATAATTTGTATCTTTACCTTTTTCTTCTTAAAGAAAAAGCTAAAGAAGTTCATCACCACCAAACCAGTATTATATGAAATGCTGAAAGGTATCCTTTAATATCATATTTTATGGTGTTAATTTTG
This sequence comes from Myotis nattereri, assembly GCF_964212035.1. Classification (NCBI taxonomy): domain Eukaryota; kingdom Metazoa; phylum Chordata; class Mammalia; order Chiroptera; family Vespertilionidae; genus Myotis; species Myotis nattereri. The sequence goes on along the minus strand of NC_138092.1, from coordinate 41,349,736 downwards.
TTATTGGTTTTGCAAATAACTCAGTCAGTCAAAACTTATCAAGCTCGGATATAAAGGCGCCTCTAGAGAACTGAAGGGACCATCACTTCTTGCACTACAGCAGACGGAAAATGAACATGGGTCCGGAAGGCAAGAACTGCAGATTCCAGTGTAGCTTTGTCAGGGAACACCTAAGTGACCTGACACACATCAGTTAGCCTTTTCTGGTATTTAACACCATCATTTACAAAGCAAAGATGCTGAACGACCCAAGTTGCTGCTTTTCTCTGGAATATCTTATGCTTCCAAACATAAGAAAATAATATTCGAAGCACCGTTTTAAATAATAACTGGCGCCTCACAAGAAAAATGTGAATTGTCCAAGTGCAGGATTCCAATGTGGGTGGAAATGATAATGATAACAAAAATGAGCATGTGTTAAAATGTATTACAGCTTATGCAGAAATATTTCAAGCATTGTCCCAACTCCTAGTATGTCCCTGTACTAATAATGTTATCACCCCCATTTTATGGATAAGGAAACAATAGTGCTGACAAGTTAAACTTCTATTGGCCACAGAGGATGAAAACCTGAGCTGAAACCTAAATTTAAGCATTTCACTCCAAAGCCAATGGTTTTCCTACACTGCCAACAGGGGTTTTTTTATTTTTATTAGTGCATGCAATTACTCAGTTGTGTCAAATAAAACTGTGATAATTGTTTCTTGTTTTCCTTTCTAATTATTTTTAAATGGAACCAACTGCATTTAGCAGGAAATGTGTTAATCTCTCTCTCTCTTTCCCAAAGAGCAAGCTGCACCTTAAAAGCATTCCTGAGGTTTCTTTCTCAAGGTGGAGCCTTCTTTTGTTCTCCACAACCTGACACAGTCTTGACTTACCAATTAATTCCTTCCTTACAGATGTGTTCCGCAGACTCTGAGACTGGTAGAGTGTTACATTACAATCTTTGGACTGCTGTCACAGTATTAGTATTTATCTAATTGAAGTTACATTGCAAAATAAACCATGTTTCTGTACAGCATGCATTTTTATGTGGTAGAAAGTCCACTGTGTATTGATTACAGTCCCCTAATGTCATCTGCAAAATACTATTGAGGCACCCCTGAATTTTACCAGCTACTGTATTCAGTGATACATAGTCAGTACACACTGGCTATGACTGTCAACCCAGTGCACTCAGCTCTCACCTGAGTTCTCTCTGGGTACCAAAAGAGCTTTTAAACAGCCACTAATGAGTACTGATGCACCCCCTGAGATTGTATTTGTGAATACATATGGGACAAGGTAACCATTATACAAACACTTCCGTTACTGCTACACTCAGTATTATCTAACCCACAATTTCAATACATTAATTACATGGCATCCCCATGAAGTATGCAAGTGCTTTCATTTCCACAGGCAAACCAAAGTAATTAAGCTAATTCTAAGTAAATTAAATGAAATGAGGTTGCAGAGGGAAGTCAACAATACATTTGCTACGATTGAAATTAAGGATTTTTGATACCTACGTTTAAACTCCAAATGTGGTTTCATAGACTATGGAGAGCCCCATGAATATGATTTAGTTAGAACACAATCAGGAGGCTTAATCTGTTTATAGGGCCATCAACCTAATTTTTACAAAAGACTATTGTGTAGTAGCATGAATATTCTGATGGGATGAGCATGGGTACTGGTATCCAGAGAATTTACTCTGGGATTTAGCCAAACATGTTTGTGCATGTATGGGTGCAGATTAGGTGAGATAAAGTCTTACTTTTAAAGGGAGGGAATTAACCTCTATTTAAGTGAAAGCCTATTTTATAGTACACTTTTATAAAAATTATCTGAATTGTTTCCTTCACAAATATTATTTTTTGTTATCTTAATTCTGTTAAAAGAGTACATTTAAAAGCCATGTGGTTATTGGTGGTGAGGCTTTTAGAAAATGGTGTTATACATTATATTACATATACTAAAAATTTATTTCTTTTGTGCTGAGTCTACTATGAAAGGACAAAACGCCTATATTTAAACACTTTCAGGTTATTATTGAGCATCTACAATTTCACCCAAATTATCAGGTTCTATTACGTTTCTTCAAAAACATTATATATATAGACACACACACACACACTAATAAAAGACAAACATGCAAATTGACTGTACCTTTGCTATGCCTTAAGCCATGCCCACAAGCTAGAGAGACTATATGCAAATTAACCCAACCAAGATGGTGGCCGGCAGCCACGGAGCTGGAGCAAGCAGGAGGCTTGGTTGCCCCAATGATGGAAGAAGCCAAGCTTCCCACCTGCTGTGGTGGCTCTGAGCTCCACTCAAAGCAACAAAGTTTCAATTACAGAAGGTAAATAAACCCAAGATACCTGCTTTCAGCCGGCCGTGGCCAAGGAGCTGGAGTGAGCAGGAGGCGTGGGTTGCCCCTGGTGATGGAGGAGGCCAAGCTTCCCTCCTGCCCGCCCTAGCCAGCTCTGAGCTCCACTCAAGGCTACAAAGTTTCAATTATAGAAGGTAAATAAATCCAAGAATTTAAAAAAAAAAAGAAAAAAAGGAGAGGCTGGGAGCTTCCGTCACTGAGGGGGCTTGGCCAGCTGCAAATGGCCCTCAGTCCCTCACCCAGACTGGCCAAACCTCCATGGGGTGAGGGTCCCCACTTGTGGGGTCTTGACCAGCCTGCAAACAGCCATCAGCCCCTCACCCAGGCTGGCCAGGCACCCCAGCAGGACCCCTACCCTGAACCAGGACACCCTTCAGGGCAAACCATCCGGCCCCCAAACGTACACCAGGCCTCTATCCTATATAATAAAAGATAATATGCAAATTGACCCTAACAGCAGAACGAATGGGAATGACTGGTCACTATGACACACACTGACCACCAGGGGCCAGACTCTCAGTGCAGGAGCTGCCCCCTGGTGGTCAGTGTGCTCCCACAGGGGGAGCTCTGCTCAGCCACAAGCCAGGTTGATGGCTGCCAGTACAGTAGTGGTGGTGGGAGCCTCTCCCACCTCCTCAGCAGCACTAAGGATGTCAAACTGCAGCTTAGGCCTGGTCCCCGCTGGCAAGTGGACATCCCCCGAGGGCTCCTGGGCTGCCAAAGGGATGTCTGACTGCCAGCTTAGGCCCAATCCCCCCTAAGCCAGCGGGTGGTCATGCCCTGAGGGGTCCTAGACTGCGAGAGGGCACAGGCCGGGCTGATATATATATATATATGGCTAAAAGACTAAGTGTCCGTCCATTCGACCAGTCACTTTGACACATACTGACCACCAGGGGCAGATGCTTAATGCAGGAGCTGCCATGACGCTCACTGGCCATTTAAAAATAAATGGCACCGTGGACCTGGTGCCGACAAACCAACACTCCGCTTCCCCCAAGTGAGACACAGGCCCCACCACCACCCATGAACAACACCCCACCAAATCGCAGCCAACGCTGTCAAGACCTTATGGCACAAAATGTGGCCCATAGCCCAGCCCCACCCAGAAACAGTCACTGTGGATGCTGGGTAATGATGTCACATAGCAATGCCCAGCTTCCTCTCCCTAGAAACAACTAGCCTCCTTGCAGTTTCTTCAGCTCAGGAACACAACTTGCTTTATAGCCAGGTGCAAACATTTTACAGTTAAACCAAAGCATTTTCACGTGCCTCATTTCATTTGATCCTCACAAAAGTCCTGGAGTAGGTAGACAGGAGACTCAGGAGAATCCTATTTTCTTTTCATTAGCCAAAAAATGGAGATTTAGAAAGTTTAGAAACTTGACCCGACTGAAAAGAAGAAATGGTGGAACTTGAAAATGACTTCAGGTTTTCTCACTGTGCAGAATATAGTCAAACACTGTTACAGTTAAATATTTTACCCTTTGTTCTCTCTATGTGATCTACAATAATAATCTGCTTCATGTTAATATTTACTGCTGTGTTGCTGACAATTACCTGAAAGAGAAGTTGGGGTGCTTCACTGGGCTGGAAAAAGTTTAGCTAAATCAGAAAGCAGGTCTAATTAATCAAGTTTATTCTCTCTATATAAAAGGCTAAATTGATTTGCACATGGCACGATACATATAAAGCTCTCGCTGATGCCAAGAGCACACGTGTGTTTCGATATGTCATTGTCAATCGTGAATTTGGTTGACACTTCTAGAGAAAGGGCGAATAGTGATATTAAAATATTCCTTCTAATTAATTTCCTTACAATGTGCACGAATCTGTGCACCAGGACACTAGTAAATAAATAAAATGATGAGAAGGAGCTGAAAATGCAGACATTCTAAATATTAAAAATATGCTTAATTGAAGTGCAAATGAAAAAGCCATATTTTCATTTAGTTTGGACAAAGTGTCTAATCCAGAGGCCATCATTCATGGATTATCTGCAATTAAAAAGCTCTAAATGTGGAAACCTAGAGGGAACAAGTGTGGTCAAATTTCAAACGTGCAAACTTGATTATAGGGAAGATTCAGAAGACCATATTTTGAAACATGCAAATCTCTGAAGGGACATATATTGCTTACAAATACACACGGAGAGTAATGATTTTTTTTTAGGGGGGGGGATAATGATTTTAAAAATATTATCAACAAGGGGGAAATATGTCCTTCTGATATTTTCAGTTATTTTGTTCTGTCCTAAGTAATATTTCCACTGCTTCTACTGGTACTTAGAGAGTTAACGTTTATGTCAAGAAGTGTGAGCTCAATTTCTACCCTTAGAGATGAAACTGATTTGTTCTAAAGAGTTAGTGGTCTCTGGATCTGTTTTTGTTCATCAGTTTACGTTGTTTATTATATTCCACAAATGAGTGACATCATGTGATATTTATCTTTCTCTGACTGAGACAGAGAATCATCGATCAGACCGTCAAACCTCAGAGGGAAGGCAGGGGAGAGTGGGGGGGGGGGGGTGGGGAAAGGGAGAGATCAACCAAAGGACTTGTATGCATGCATATAAGCATAACCAATGGACACAGTCACCAGGGGGGTGAGGGCAGGAGCAGGGGGCACAGGGTGGCAATGGGGGAATAAGGACACATATGCAATACCTTAATCAATAAAAAAATAAATAAATTCCATTTTGCCAATCAGTTCTCACAGGATGCTTTTGTTGACTTTGGCTGAACTCTTGTGTCCATGGCGAATTGATTTATAGTCATAATTCAACCATGATTTGACAAATGAATTTGTATCCCAATCCACTCTTTTCCCAATAAATATGTTATTATTATATCTGGAAAAAAATAAATAGCCAGTGGTTTCTGTATGGTACAGGACAACTCTGAACAGCTCTGCTAAAGACTCTGAGCCCTGCTGGAAACAAAGGCCACAAATCTCAAAGTCAACACACGTGGAAGATGCTGAACTAGTGAAACAAACAAGCTCAATTTTTTAAACTCTCATCCAAATAAAGCAGGGGCAGCGACTTTTCTGTGAGATATCAGTCTCAGCAAAGGAATCCTTGGTTATTCAGACTAAACAGAAAGAAGAAAATGGTGAGGAAAAAAGTCACACTCATTAGGCTGTCAGCATGTGTATGGCGAAAAGATAGGTGCTTGGAAAGAAATAACAGATTGTGAAGATGAGCTTCTCTCTGAGTACCACTGAGATTGTCTCTTATAGCAGCACATTATTTTGCCTGTGTTAGGCCACAGGGATGTGCTGGAAAACTATACTGTATTTCTCCAAGGAAAAGAATTGCTTTTTAATTAATTTTGGCTCGAAAGAAGCACAAATCATAAAAGCAATGTTTTTCATTGGATCAAATGGCTAAAAAAAAGGCAATTAAAAATAACAGCCTCCAAGACATATAGATAAAAATATAAGTATAAAATAAAAATATTATAAATAAAACAGTATAAAGATTAACACACCTCTTCCCTCTGACTCCTTCCCATCTTTCCTGCATTTGATCAAAATGGCTAAAGACTAGACATTAAAAAAATATTCCCAAATATATAGATAAAAATATAAAGATATTCCAATATTAAAAGAGGAGTAAGGTAAACTCTCACCTCCATCATATAAACTTATTTTCCCAAGTGATTAACATTAGATCAAAATGGCTAAAGAATAGATATTTTAAAAACAAGCAATAAAAAAAGTCTCCCAAACATCTAGGTAAAAATATGAAGGTATCCCCGGATTAACATACAAGAGTATGAAGACAGACCCCTCCTCACCCTCACCTTCCCCCATCACATTGAGTATTTTTCTCCGTGTGTTTTCGGTGTTTGTATCCATGACTCTTTGAATTAGTTCTTCCCCCTGAGAGATGGATTACCTTATCTAGTCTGGGCATTTCTGTAGTTGACAATGAATCCATGAATTAGTCTGAATGTAGAAATTAATTACAATAAGACCCGCTCAGCCCTAGCTGGTTTGGCTCAGTGGATAGAGCATCCGCCTGCAGACTGAAGGGTCCAGGGTTTGATTCCAGTCAAGGGCACATGCCCAAGTTGTGGGCTCAATCCCCGGTAGGGGGCGTGCAGGAGGCAGCCGATCAATGATTCTCTCTCATCTTTGATGTTTCTATCTCCCTCTCCCTGCCTCTCTGAAATTAGCAAATAAGTGTGTGTGTGTTTGTGTGTGTGTTTGTTTGTGTGTGTGTTTGTGTGTGTGTTTGTGTGTGTTTGTGTGTGTGTGTGTTTGTGTGTGTGTTTGTGTGTGTTTGTGTGTGTGTTTGTGTGTGTGTTTGTGTGTGTGTGTTTGTGTGTGTGTGGTGTGTGTGTGGTGTGTGTGGTGTGGTGTGTGTGTGTTTGTGTGTGTGTGTTTGTGTGTGTGTTTGTGTGTGTGTGTTTGTGTGTGTGTGTTTGTGTGTGTGTTTGTGTGTGTGTGTTTGTGTGTGTGTGTGGTGTGTGTGTGGTGTGTGGTGTGTGTGTGTTTGTGTGTGTGTGTGTGTGTTTGTGTGTGTGTGTGTTTGTGTGTGTGTGGTGTGTGTGTGTGTGGTGTGTGTGGTGTGTGTGTGGTGTGTGTGGTGTGTGGTGTGTGTGTGGTGTGTGTGTGTGTTTGTGTGTGTGTGTGTGTGTGTGTGTGTGTGTGTGTGTAAAATAAGACCTGCTCAGTGTTCTCACTTAAAACACTTCCTCGCCCTAAATGTTACTTTTTAAAAGATCAAGGCAGTTGGCACAAAGGCAATATTTGCCATTGAAGGAACTTTTTATTCTTTCTATAACCACATGCATTTTTTTCCAGGGAGAGGTTCAGAGAAGTAGCATTGTGCTTTAAGGTTATCAGGACATTGTTTGGGAAATTGCACCCACATGGCCTAAAGGTTGAGATGGCTAAAAGCTTTAAGAAGAATCTAACAAAATATATATAGAGAGAGGGAAAATTGTTGATATAATCGGAGCAAAGTCTTTACGTCGAAAGGCAACAATTGAAGTTACCTAACCCCTTGGGTGACTCTTCACATTTTCCCTATCCCCACTCCATAATCTGAGAGATGAAGAAGCAGACACCTGGCCCTAGCCAGTTTGATTCAGTGGATAGAGTGTCAGTCCGCAAACTGAAGGGTTGTGGGTTCTATTCCAGGCAAGGGCATGTGTCTTGGTTGCAGGCTCATCCCCGGGCCCTGGTCTGACCATGTCAGGAGGCATCCAACTGATGCATCTCACTCACATCAATGTTCCTCTCTGTGTCTTTCCTCCTCCCTTCCACTCTCTCTACAAATCAATGGAAAAATATCTTTGGGTGAGGATTAATGAAAAAAAAAAAAAAGAAAGAAAGAAAGAAAAAAGAAACAGACACCTGTTTGTTTGTTGGACATGATTGACAACCCACTCAGAAGTAAGTATATATGAATATTTCTAGACAAATAAAATAAAATAAAATAAAATAAAATAAAATGATTTCCCTTTTTCCTACAGAATCCCAGAATATAAAACTTTATAGGAAATTTAGAGTAGTCTAGTCCAATCCTCCCATTTTCTAGATCAGAAAATTGAAGTTGAATTTTCCTGTCAAAGGTCCCAGGCCTAGGACCAGAATTCTTCTTCACCAAACCCATTCTTCTTCCCACCCTATCTCACTTTCTCACACAGCCTGATGTACACACAGCAGCACACAGGTAAATACATTTGGGTGGGAGAGGATTTATTTTCATTCTTATTGAAAGTGTGGCCTGAACGTGGGTGGAGGGAGAGGCCCTGCATCAGCTCTAAGGAATGCAAAAGAAAAAATTATCAGGGAGTAAATGTCTAGAAACTCATTGTGTCTTTCTTATTCCTACCCATAAATTGCCCTCCTAAACTTGAAGTCAGAAATCACTATTGTAATTACTTAAAGTTTGTGTGCCCTAAAGGTCCGTGTCATGTTTAACTATTCTAAGAGTAAACAGAAGCAGCTCAGATTTTATTTTATTTTTTCAATTCACAAATTGAGGTAACTTCTTTTGTAAACGAAATGGTAGAAACAATAATATAAAATATACAGACTAATCCCAGACACATACTTAAATAATTCAAGAGTAATAATTAATTGACAATTACTAGAAATTAACTAGAATTAACTTTTCAATATTACTTGAAATAGTACTGATAAGCTAAGACTGCATAATTTTGGTCTGCTCTAGTTAATGTTTACCATTAGCTAAATATTTACAGGATTAAATTTTAATGATCAATATCGCTTATGTAGTCCATGGATTTTAGTATGGATTAATTTTTGCTTTTATTACTATATGAAATATAAATAAGTAGGCTGTTGATTACATCAACTTAAAATGTTAACTACTTAAAGAAGAATAAACTATGAACAATTGCAGCTAAACACTTGATGTTTAATTTGTCTAGTCTATGAATACCAAATTTAACTTAAAATTTTTTTTTCATAAAAAAATAACTCTCATTTTTAGATTCACATTGAAAGGGCAAAGATAAAGGCCAAGATACTATCGCAAATAATTTTTATTGGAGATTTTAGTCCTAGATATAAATTTAAAATTTTTTTAAACTCTAATAAGGAAAGACTGGCATCCAAACTTCTAAACATTTCACCAAAGAGCAAACTCTTAAGGTTTCTCACTCTCATCTCAGAGCTCCTCGACAATGGCCCTCATAACTCATGTCAGCAGGGCTGTTGAGAGGCTTGTCAAGGCTCCGCTCCGTCATTCTTCAATTTACTTACGTGTTCATGGTGTCGCACAGAATAAGAAGTCTTACAGGTGACCATATCAGTCCCAGAAAGCAGTAGCAAGAAACAATTTGTTAACAGAAAAGGGTTTCTGATGACATATCTTAAGCCACAGATATATATTAAGTACAATTATTTTCTGTCAAAATTTAAATAGAAGTGATTCTTAACATGGCATATGCCAGCTTTCAGTATTGCTTATTATACAAGGAAAAGTATAATTGTCATAGATATTTATAGATATTCATTAAAATATACATTTTAGAACATATTGCTTGATGTTTAACCATCGTGATCCAAGTCTCCAGAAATATTTCAATTCCCCATTTCATCTCAAAACTCCTCCTCCACCTGCTAATTAGATATCACTCCCTTTGTACCTCAAGTAATATAACTGTGGTTGAATGTGAGCTGTATTTCATCAATGTACCTTATATCGAGTTTTGAGCTTTCATTGTGACCCTCAGCTTAGTGAAGAACTGAAGGCAACAATCGGTGAGAACTTGAGAGGGGTTATTTTCCAGATCCCCCTTGTTATTTTGAGGTCAATTGGTTGGCATCAGGAAAGACGGGGTCATGTCTAATCACAGTTACAGCAATGCATGTGGTCAGGGCAGGGATATTAAGAAGAAACACAGAGAAACATTTTTAAAATGAAAGTAGAATACTATAAAGATTTGAAGGCTCTTGAACTAAAGCAAGTACCCTCCTAGACAGTAGGAATGGCTTAACAAGCTAGCGCTGACCTTGGGTGCCTGAAGTTTCAGATGCTTGAGACTGACAATTGGCCTGGAAATGGTAACCCTGTTAACCCAACATGATTCTGAATTTAAGGACACCGAGGGACAATCCTTCTCATTTTCCTGTGAAGAAGTAAGAAACAGGTTTTTTGTGCTTGAACAACCTTGCCCATTAGGAAGCAGTAAATTAAATCCACATGTATGAAATGGATTCATCAAGGGTTCTATGTGTTTTTTATGTGGATTTTTGGTCAACTATTATTACATATAGGTCATGGGATACTGTTTAGCATTAAAAAGTTGAATGCATCTTGCAGAGTTAACTAAATATCAACTAAGCAAGACAGTAATTAGAAAATTATGTCTTAAAAAAATTACAAGATAAGCACATTTCAGTTAACTATTATGCTATTGTTTTCCATGGTCTTATTTACACAATCATAGCAAGAAAAAAGCTGGCCAACCATTTTATTCATGCAAGATGGTCAAGTCATAGAGAGAATGTATTTGAAACAACAAACAAAAATCAGAGTTATCTCCATTGATTTCTACTAACTATTCTAAGCTAAAGAGATAAATCTTTACCACAGTTTTAGTTCTTCGTATATGAGGGTAGAGAATTTCTACATGTACAGAAGCATTTATAAAAATTTCTCCAAAAGTCTCAAAAAATGCTCTTCCCAAATATTAGGTTTTCCTTTCATTCTTTTTTCTCTTTCATTTTTCCAAATGCAGAATCAAATAAATGGTAAATAAATAAGTAAATAAATAAGTAAATAAATAAAAAAATGTTAACTATTTCTTTAGGATAAAATCTAGGAGTGAGAACTTCTGAGTCAAAAGGTAATACATTTAGAGACTTTTACTAATATTATAATCTACACACACCCCAGCAGCACCCTTTCCTTTTATTCTTGCCTTTCAACCAACACAATTTTTCACTTTGTTTTGTTTATTTTTACCAATTTACTATTGGACAATGGCTTCTCATTGACATAAATCAGGGATCTGACACCATGATTGAAATCCTGCCTGAGACTATTTTTGCCGCTCAGGGAGACCCACCCACTTGACTTATCCATAGCTGCTTTCCTGCTGCAATGGCAGAGTTGAGTGGTTGGGACAGAGATGTGATGGTTTCCAAACCCTAACATATTTATTCTTAGGATCTTTAGAGGAAAATGATTTTCTCATACCTTGTGTAAATGTATGTCTGTTTTATTTCCTGAAAGTGGAATGCTTTTATCTATTTTCACTTCTTTATTTGCTCATTTATAAAAAGTGTATATTAAGGAACTTATTTGCCTTTTAAATTATTGATGATGATTTTGTTATACATGAGTTTTTAAAATAATTTTGTCTATCATTTTTTTGTTAATTTATTAAGTTTGTCATATCAATTTCTGCCCCCCGCCCCATCCCCCACAACCATTGACTCAGACTATGCACTTGCTATAATGTTTTTATTAAAATGAGGTAATTAGAAGATATTTTAATATTTATATTTTCTTGGCTTCTCATTCATTTTTCATGTAAAAGAAGATGTTATATATTTTTCCAAGTTTATCTACCCCCCCCATACCAATTGTTTAGGGGTGTGTGTGTGTGTGTGAGAGAGAGAGAGAGAGAGAGAGAGAGAGAGAGAGAGAGAGAGATATTAAATGCAGACATTGATTTGGGGAGAAAATAGCTCCTAATTTTTCAGGTCTGTAAGGCAATACATTAAATGAACCTGTCAAATCCCAGAGGCTCTCAATAAATAGGAGGCATGATTAAGATGATGATGATTGGTATTATTTAATGGTTAATACAGTCAGATTAATTTGGATTTAAGTATTTCTTTCTGGATTTATTAACTGTGTGTCTTTGGGCAAATAATGAGACCTCTCTAAAATCGCAGTAATGCCCTGAGTTGAGAGATGTGGTTGGATGCCTGTTCAAATCAGTGTTACTGCCCATGAAGAAGGGGTTTCAGAGAACAACTCACACAGAGAATTAGATGTCTATGTGTGAATCTCAAACAATTTTTTTTAAAATATAAGAGTTCAGAATGTAAAGTAAGATGAGTATAAATTAAGTTTTGTCCTTTAGGTTTGTTCTTCTCTTTGGATCTAAGTATTTTACACATAATTAACCTGTTCTATATTTACCTTTCTCAAAATGTCTCTAACAGCTTAAATTTGCTCTTGAGTTAGACTTGTTCTGTATGGTTCTTGGCTTCCAGGTCATCTGCTCAAACATAATTTGCTCTGTAAGAGCAAAGGCTGTACCTTTTAAGTGTGCCCTACACCAGCATGCTGGCCACATCCCAGAAGCTTAATAAATACTTGTTTCCAGCGATGGCAATCAGCAAGAGGAAATGCAGTGGTTTACAGAGTAGGAGAAAGGTTTGAGAGGTCCTATTTTCTCTTTTATTCTAAACAAATTATAGCAAAACAGACAACAATGATGCTGAAGAAGAGTTAAGGCAGTTTCTAAAGTTTTCTATTTCAAAACACATTCTAGACCGCAGTGGATAAAAAACAACTTAGGAGAAACTGACTTCATTTTCCAGGGAGTCTACTGGCTACTCTAGAGAAGCATATGAGAAAAAAGGTCAATCAAATAATTATCCCAAAATATAGTATGTATTTTTGCTTTTTATACATAGCTATTCAAATTAGGTTTTTGTAAAATTACTAAATCTTCCAGTTGGCCTTTAGTTACAATGTTCTATATTTTTTAAAAATTATTTCAAAAGTTTGTAAAATCAATAATTGGAAGATATGAGAATAAAGAGCATATATTGACTTTTACTTTGTGCTATCTTAAATCATTTGAAAGTTAGGTAATGCTTAAACATTATGCTACTCATGGCCTTTAATTTTAATTTTTGGAAACATGTCTAAAATTATGAATTTAATAAGAAGCAGAGTCCGAATTTGAATGCAGACAAGATTCTACTATATGGTATGTATTACCCTTCTCCCTTCCTGCCTTGGGTGTCCATGAGTCCAACTCATTCACTTGTGGATGAAGAACCGGGGGACCCCAGGTGTCTTTTTATTAATCCAAATATCTCCATAACTACTTTGAGTTGCTAAATACTTTAGAATGCTTGTAGTAAAATCCTTTGATTTAAAGCAAGGCATAATAACTTAATGATTAGATAGATTTTAAGACTATAGTCTATGAAACCAAAGTACAAATTATTTTGCAAAAATAATACTTGAAGAAAAGCCAATAAAAACCATAAAATTGGGCATATTTTATTGCATTCTATCATTTTTGTAAACAAATCTTAACCATTTCAAAGACTATACTAAAATGCATGCACTTTGGTTAAGTAGTCCATTCTATCAAATGCATACTCCAGTATTAGTTTTATTCCCCTGAAGAAACCCATGTACTACAGTATTTTTGCTAGAATTACTGACTATAGTTCGTTTTCACACCAAATATGTGACTCTTTTCAAGTTAATGGGTAAATTTGCTCATCTCTTTCTTTATTAGAAGGCAAAGATAAATAAGTCCTTTTCACTCAGTCTGCTGAGATAACTTGTGTCCATGCGAAAGGTGATCTGTTCTAATCAACCTCACGAAGTCTGATGGAATTACACTGAACATAGCTCATACCTGACACAACCGCAGAATGATACAGTTCAGGACAAACATTGGTGACCTGAATAATACATGACAGACAGATGACCGGGTGAGAAAAGTAATTTTTCACCTACATCACTTGAGTTTCTTTATTAAAGGCTGAGACATGTTTGATAGGAAGAAGGCTGCTTTGCCAGCTAAAAGCTGGTGTGTTTTATTAAGAGCTCAGTCAGTATTCCCCTGCCATTTCACTATTTGAAACATGTTATTTTGGCAATAAAATACAACAGACATCTACTCTGCATGAAAATTCAACATTTCAAAGACATTTGATAAGAATGCGAAGTTTTTGGCAATCAGGTAATATTATTATTTAATATACTTATATGGTCAGGAAGATCAAGGTCACTGAATAGAAATATCAAATTTTAAATTGGATTATTCATGAGTTGATGGTTCATAGTTGCGCATGTTTTTATTTTGCAATGTAATTTATACAAAGAAAATGTATGAGAAAAAGTGTTTATCACTGATAATAGTCATATATCATATTTCTAATGGATTATTTCAGGCAAAAGGAAGTTGAACACTTTAGAGACCATTCTTTGACATATACTCTGGCATCGTTACTAAATTAAATGCACAATTTGAAAGAAAGTTATAATTAGTGAAATAGTTGAATCTTAATTATATAAAAATGGAGTTTTATAACTTTAAATAAGAAAGTAAACCACTGTGTTTAATTCCAAAAACTAATCTTAATAGACACACTTTAATGAAGAAATGTGTCATTTATAGTTAGAATATTTCACATGCATATAGCAAATATAGGCAGTTTTTTAAAGTAGCTTTTTGGTCAAAGTAACTAATTGCAACCCTTTCCTGTAACCATTAATTTACACACATACCTCGAAATACTTATTATATTCCAGGACCTGCAATAAAGCACTAAATAAAGGATTAAAATGTGCTTTAATGGGGGTGTACATTTTAGTGGGAGAAGACAAATAATAAACAAACAAGTACATTTTATATTACACCACTTAGAGACTAGTATTTTGAAGATACATAAAGCTAGGAGGAAGATAAGGATTGAAGTCTTCACAACAGTGAAGAGGGAGGTCAGGGAAGGTCTTATGATAAAATCATATTTAAACAGATGGCAATTAAGTGGATCATGGGATATTAGTAGAAAGAACATTTTAGACATAGATAGCCAACAAATAGGCTCTGTGACATACGTAGCTGGCGTGGGGGCAAAGTTGGTAGGAGATAAGGTCTCAGAGGTATGAGAAGTGGGGGAAGTGGGGAAGAATGAAAAGCAGATCATAGAGATCCATCTCCATCCTGATAAGGACATTGGCTTTAATTCTGTTTAATGGGGAAAGCCACTGGCAGGTCTTGAGCAATGAAGGACATGCCTTGACTTTGTTCAAACTGACACACTTAGAACCCACAGCAGACAGTGCACAATAAAGGAGGTAGATGTAGTAGAAAATGATCTCAGTAATCCAAATGAGTGAGTTGGAATGAATGGTGGAGAAACAAACAGGTGACACAAAGTGATCAGATTCTTGGTATATTTTCAAGATTAAATCAAAAGGAATTATTAATGGCTTAAATATGAAGAATGGGCCAGCATGACTTAGTGGTTGAGTATTGACCTATAAACCAGGAAGTCACAGTTCGATTTCCGGTCAGTGTACATGCCCGAGTTCGTACCCCAGTGTGGGGCATGCAGGAGGCAGCTGATCAATGATTTTTCTCTCATCAGTGTTTCTATATCTCACTTCCTCTCTTAAATAATATATATATATATTTATATTTTTAAATATGTATATATTTATATTTTTAAATATATACTTAAAAAGTAAATATGAAGAGTGTAAGACAGAGGTCAAAGATGAGTTCTAGGTTTCAATCCTAACCAGCTGGGTAGATGGAGTTGGAGTCACTATTTACAAAGTTGAAGAAGACTGAGGGAGGAGCTGGTTTGAGCGAGGTGGAAAAATCAGGAATTTGATGGTTGTAGTGTTTTCTAGGATTGCTGTGACAGAGTAGCACAGATTAGGTGGCTTAAAATGGCAGAAATGTATTCTCTCATAGCTCTGGAGGGTAAATGTAAAAAACTTAAGCCTTCAGCTCACCCATGCTCTCTCCAAAGTCTCTGTGGGACCCATTTTTGCCTCCTCCCTCTTCTGCTTTCAGGCATTTCATGGTTTGTGGCACCGCAACCCCGACCTCTGTCTCCTGATCACTTGGCCTGTGTTTACATCTCAGTGACTTCACATAATCATCTTCTTAGAAGGAAACCAGCCATATTGGACTAGGGGCCCACTCTACTCCACTAATTCCATATAGGGTGACATTTTTAGGCATGAAGACCTGAACACATTTTCTTTGAGGGGGTGACAAAGTTCAACCTATAATAACAACCCTAATTCCATATAGGGTGGCATTTTTAGGTATGAACACCTGAACACATTTTCTTTGAGGGGGTGACAAATGTAGCATGTATGCTACATTTAAAATAAAACGTTTAAATATAGGTGTTGAATAAACGGATGGGTATACACCTTGTAGATAGCTGATTTGAGGATATAAATTAGCACATCAGCATTGTAGAAAAGGTACCTAAAGCCATAAGCTATAATAAGTTCATATAGGAAATATCCAAAGACAGAGCCCTGGAATAGTCCATTACAATAGAGGGAGATTTGGAGGAGCAAACAAGAAAGAATAAAAAGGAAACAATACTTTTTAGAATCACCAAAAAGAAAGACAATCAGACAATATGTAATACAGATGTAATACTCAAGTTTATAGGAAATAGTCCTTTCTGGCTGTTTCTTTCTGACTGATGATCATTGCCCAAATGCAAAATTGTGATATTCCTACACACTTGGGATGGCAGCATAGTCTGTATCTGCTATATCTAGAATTTTAAATTGATTATAACCTTTATTTTTAACTTCTAACATAACTATTTATTAAAATATAATACTTCCAGTTTCCTATCAATGTTTTCTCTATTTTAATCTTTAGTTTTTATTATTATTTTTGCCACATACATGTCTAGTACTTGCACCAAAGAAGGCTAGTGCTCAGTAATATCACTAATATCAGTGTCCTCCTTTTCTTCCTAAGACCATTTTTAGCTTTCTTTCCCATCCTCTCTTGTTTTGGGTGAGACCACACGCTGGGTCTCTGGCCAATGGGATATGCAGGGAAATGATGTATGGGTTTAGGATTGATCTTTGAACTCCCTGTCATAATTCTTCACACTTTCTCTTCACTTGTGTATTACCCATATTCTGAGCCTTTAATGAACAAAGGCAAGGCTCTAGAAGATAAGAGAGTAACTAAATTGTGGAAAACTATTTCCCAGAATGAAGTAAAAATAACCCAACAACTCCCAGTACCTGCACTGAAATGCAACATTAAAGAGATTTAATGTGTTAAGTCATTGAAATGGCTTGTTTTAACAGGTGACATCATGAATAATGCAGGGCACTTCTTTTCTCACTCTGATAAAATATTTCACCAAGATAAAAAAATTCTCCTCCCCAGCCCTAGCTGGTTTTGCTCAGTGGATAGAGCGGCAGCCTTTGGACTGAAGGGTCCCAGGTTCGATTCTGGTCAAGGGCACATGCCTAGGTTGTGGGCTTGATCCCCAGTAGGGGACGTGCAGGAGGCAGCCAATCAATGATTCTCTCTCATCATTGATGTTTCTATCTCTCTTTCCCTCTCCCTTCCTCTCTGAAATCAATAAAGATATATTAAAAAAAAAATTCTCCTCATTCAATGCCTTATACTTTATCATTTCTACATTATCTAATAATTTATTTGCTTTCAACCACCTTGCTACAAAAAGCATTTGAGACCATTAATATTGCTCTTTTTAAATATGTTTTTTATTGATTATTTGAAAGAGAGAAGAAGGGAGAGGGATAGAGAGATAGAAACCTCAATGAGAGAGAAACACCCATCGGCTGCCTCTGCACACCCTCCACTGGGGATCAAGCCCGCAACCCAGTCATGCACCCTGACCTGGAACAAACTGGTGACCTCTTGGTTCATGGGTCATGGGACACTCAACCACTGAGCCACACAGGCTGGGTTATTTTTGCTCTTTTGAGGAAAGTTTTGACTCATGAAATTTTTATTTTCTTCATGTCTCTGAAATGTTTCCTTTAAAAGTTACTGTTTTCTACATGGACGTTTACAATAGTATTTTTTTCCTTTATTTTTGGAATCCTAGCAATTATTTTCAAGAATATTTAAGTATGAAGTTCCTTTCAGTAATTTTTCCCAGATCATAATGAATCATTGAGCAAATGATCTTAGTACTTTAAAAAAATTAATACACTTTCTATTATTTCTTATATTTCTCCTGTTTCCTTCTTTGAGAAGAGGCATTATTTGAGATTACATTTCCATGATTATCTTCTATTTATGCAATTTTCTTTCCATTAATTTTCTTCTTTATAATTTTCTGTGTTGTGTGAATACTATTATTTGTCTCTTCCACAAATGAGTCAGTGCTGTATTGTTAAACCTTCCATATATTGCTTATTATTTATTTAATTGTACTTTCTTTCACATTCTATTCTGTTCTCTTAAATAGTCCTCTCAGACTTAATACATCCATTTTTCCATTTGATTTCTTTAAAAAATACCACACATCCTATTAAAATGTCATATTTCATGACTAAATTTGTATCAAGAGAGACTCTCCATTGAGTCCTGATAATATTCTTTCCCTTTCCATTTATCCATGCATGAAAGGAAAGCTCTTAAGGTATAATGTTGGAAAACACACAAGAACTGAGGATTTATCTCATATAGTTTACAGGCATATCACACTCTGCTTAAGGTGTGTCAGGATCTGTCTCTGAAATGTGAAACTGGAAGACAGGTTGAGAAGTTTATAGAGAAAAAGCTGATCTGCACAAAGCTTATAAAATGTACAACTTACATCAACTATTTCAAAGTCTTTCATGATATGTAATTTCATTTCCGTCTTCCAGGCTTTTGAAACAGGTGCATTTAGTCCAATCAGAAGGAGTATTTCCTACTCTAAGGCCATGGTAAACATAGCAAGAAAACAGAACAGGGAGAGGACATAAGACTGATTTTCACTGTTGGTGAGTTTCTCAAAACTTCATATGCCAGGGTAAAAGGCAAGCCCATATAGAGACACCATAATTTGCTACGGAGTTAGGATCTCTCTCGTCTACAATCAAAAATCACATCCTGCCCTAGCCTATTTGGCTCAGTAGATAGAGCATTGGCCTGTGAACTGAAGGGTCCCAGGTTCAATTCTTGGTTGTGGGCTCCATCCCCAGTAGGGGGCATTCAGGAGACAGCCAATCAATGATTCTCATCATTGATGTTTCTCTCCCTCCCTCTCCTTTCCTCTTTGAAATCAATAAAAATATATATAAATAAAAATTAAAAAGAGCTAAGAAGACTATATAAACAAACCTTGTTGCTTCTACAGTAATTTATAAAAGAAAAATCACTTCCCTAATAGACTTAGCTCTTCTGTTAGTTTTTTGTAACTGGAGGCCCATCTAACACTTCGCTGGAATTCATGCACAAAGGTGTGTTGAACTGGTGGTCAGATATGTTTCTCAGGATTGATTCACTGAGGAGGTTTAGATGAATGAAGGGGGAGCAGGTGGGCATGGGTAACCTGTGACATTGTGAGATCAACCAATGATGAAAATTCAGGTTCCCCTGTTCTCTGCTGGGGGAACTAATGTCTAAGACTCATCAAGAGAGACTTCAGGCAGAATTCAAGAAGGGATTTTAGGAAATCAGTGAAACAAGCAGTCATGCTTTTCAAGCTTAAAAAGGTATAATTCAGAGTGGAAATAGGAGCAATCTCTTCAGATTCCTCTCTGGTGAGAGCAATGTTCCACTAGCCCCTTCTTGGCCTTTGTGTTATTGTTATCATACATTTTACTTCATTATTATTATTATTGGTTTAAAATGGTCAAATTTCTTATAAAATTTTTAAAAAGAAGAAAATAAATATTTTATATTTACCCACATGTTTAACATTCTAGTCCTCTTTTGTCCTTTGCTTAGATCACTAGGGTATCTTTCTATATCATCTATGTTTTCAAATAACATGCTCAATTTCTTCTCTACTTTCTTCAACATATGGAATGTAGTTATAATTGTTCTATCTTCTTTTCTACTAAGTATATAATCTTTATTATTTTCCACTGTATTGTTATTAAGGCTTTCTTTTCCTTTATGGTGGATTGTATGTCTGGTTCTTTGCATCACTGGTAATTTTTAATTGAATTCCAGGCATATAAACATAAAACTGATGCATAATTTGGTCAGTGCTAAGTTTTGGGCAGGGTCTCTGCAGAAGTGTTGGAAAATTACTTTTAAAAAAGAAAAGAATTTAGATTGTCTTATATATCATGACTTGATGTGTTCTAGAAAACAATCCATTGTGGTTGAGCACACACATGTTTTATTAAAGAGAGAGCTGACAGTAACTACACAATTATTCAAATGAGTTGTAAATCTAAAAGTACTCATGTTACCCAACTTTCTGCCCAAAGTGAATATATTAATGATCAATTCATTTTGCCACAGGAAAAAAAATGAACATTTTTCTTACTTTACTGTAGGCTGTAATAGGCCCTATAACTAAGTCACATAAAATGTTGCTATAAACCAATGTAATTAAGAGTCATCAGTGGAAATTTTTTTTACCTGTCTTTATTAGATAGAATTGGAAGGAACTATAATTGAAAAATAAAATTTAAAAAAAGAACACACAAAATTACTGTCTTGGATCTTTGACTTATAACATAATTTTTCTGCATGATACGTGTTTTAAAAATCTTTGTATTTAAATTACTCATCCCATAGTTTCAAATTGGATCAGGACTTGGTATCCTGTTAAAGAAACAATCATATAGGATTAACCATCACTTTGTTTGAAGTCCTGCAGGGGTACTTTGTGATTTCTAAATGATCACACACGCCAACATGATGTCAGCTCTGATTTCAATGTGTTATCTCAAGTTCCCTGTGAAATTTAGGAAATCAAACACCTGCAATTTAAAGACTAAAATTCTCAGCTGGCTAAGGGACCGCCTGTACATACCCTGCGACAAACATATTTGACAGGATATTTTGCAACCTTTTATGTTTGTGTTTCTTATTCTGGCATTCTCCTGCAATTCACAATCCTGATTTTAAATTGTGTGAATGTAGACATTGAGTATAGATCAGCTATTTAGCAGGAAACTGATGACACAGCAGGCTCAAGCCCATTAGAAAGAAAAAAATGTTTACTGAAGAGAGATGAAGATTTAACTGATAGTGTAAATTGTTCCTAGTTACAGCAAAGTTGTGTGTTTTTATTTTATCCGTGGTGTTTAGTTTCAACCAAAATAAGGAAAAGCGATACACAAAAGTCAATAATTAATGATAACAACATTATCCATGAGCCTGAAAATTGTTGAAAGCAAAATAGCTCAAATGATTCTTAATGCCTTTCAGGCACATCTGAATCAAATAAGGTAATTATTCTTTAAAATGCTTACACAAAGTCTGATTTGCATGCTAGTAATTGCTCTGCCTTGTGGCATCTAGCAATTGACACAGCAATGATTTTAATTATTGTAATTTCATCAGTATAAATACTTCAAAGTTATGCAAATACTATCTCATAATCCACATAGACAGCTAAGAGTATTTGATTTACTCTCTTGTAAGTCCCTTTGTCTCTGCAGTTTACTCTCAGATGTGACTCTGCATTGCAATGGAAGCCCTTCGCTCACATCAAAGCTCTAAATCATAACAAGATGAGCTAATTTCACAAAGGCTGACACTTCAAACATGAGGTTGCAAAGACAATTATAAGATGAAATATAAAAAGGACTTTACGTGGATATCATTAACACAGATACCTGCAGCTAATCACATCTGATGTTTCCTCTGACATGAGGAAGTAAAGATACAACTCCAACAAATGCCTTTGAATGAATAAGAACAAAAACGACCCTCCCTGATACATAATTAATTTAAATGCTACAATAGTAAAATCTTACTGTGGTGCAATAAATTATCATCAGAATTACAGTCACTCATACTTTCAGTCAAGAGATTGTACTGAGCTACAAGTAAGGCTTCCTGTAAATCTCAGCCTCTGACTTGAATTCTCAGGGAGGAGAAATGTCTACAGTTGAATATACCACCACTTGGAAAATTGTTTTTCCGAAGAAATGCTATTATTGTCAGAAATTATACTATTATAGTTTTGGTTAAAGCTAAAATCATTTTTTCAGGACAAAAGAACATGTAAGGTAATGTTTTGAAATATTTTAATTAGTGGAGTTTATTATCCACAATAGTATCATTAGCATATTCACTAGAGTTATTTAAAAAAAAAAAAACAACTTTTTTTTGGTCTTTAGCCTGAGGACATGCAGTGAAAATACTGTGTTCAAGAATTTGTTTTGCCTGCCTGTGTGGCTCAGTGGTTGAGCATTGACCTATGAGCCAAGAGATCATAATTCAATTCCCAGTCAGGGCACATGCCTGGGTTTCAAGCTCAATCCCCAGTGGAGGGAGTGCAGGAGGTAGCCAATTGGTGATTCTCTCATCATTGATGTTTTATTTCTCCCTCTCCCTTCCTCTCTGAAATCAATAAAAAAATTATTTAAAGATTTGTTATCCTACCCCCCAAAAAATAAAATAACAAAATAAAATAAGATATTTTAAAACCCACCTGGACTCTTATTTTATACATACAAATTAAAAATTATTGCCCTGACCGGTTTGGCTCAGTGGATAGAGCATCGGCCTGTGGACTAAAGTGTCCCAGGTTCAATTCCAGTCAAGGGCATGTACCTTGGTTGCGGGCACATCCCCAATAGGAGGTGTGCAGGAGGCAGCTGATCAGTATTTCTCTCTCATCGATGATTCTAACTCTCTATCCCTCTCCCTTCCTCTCTGTAAAAAATATATTTTTAAAAAATTATTGGTAGATATGATTTTCAATAATTTACAGTTGAACTTTTGTTCTCGTCTTAAAAAAATATATGCAACTTAATGGGCACTAATTATTCTTTTTTCAATATGTTCACATCATTCCGAAATACATTAGGTTGCAAGTAAAAGAGAAGTAGCAAAAGGCAAGGGCAAGATGCAATTGTCAACAGAAAAGAGTGAGCCGAAACTGGTTTGGCTCAGTGGATAGAGCGTCGGCCTGCGGACTGAAAGGTCCCAGGTTCGATTCTGGTCAAGGGCATGTACCTTGGTTGTGGGCACATCCCCAGTAGGAGATGTGCAGGAGGCGGCTGATCGATGTTTCTCTCTCATCGATGTTTCTGACTCTCTATCTCTCTCCCTTCCTCTCTGTAAAAAATCAATAAAATATATATATATATATATAAAAATATTCTAAAGAAAAGAGTGAGTGAAAGCACATGGTTCTTTTGCTTTGTGAGTTGGTATGGTAGACAAGATTCTAAGATGACTCCCAGTGAATCATCTCCTTTATAATCACCTCTCCTTGAGTGTGGGTAGAATTGTGACTTACCTGTAGGCAACAGAATATAGCAAATTGGCCAGATAGGTACACTCTTGGTTCTATTACATAGCAAAAGTGATGGGATAGTCACTTTTTAAAAAAAAACTGATTTCAGAGAGAGGAAGGGAGAGAGAAACAGAGAGAGAGAGAGAGAAACATTGATGTAAGAGAGAAACACTGACCAGCTGCCTCCCACACATGCCCAGACTAGAGATCAAACCTGCAACTTAGATATGTGCACTGACCAGGAATCAAACTCGAGATGTTTCCGTCTAGGAGGACTACCCCGAGCCACATGGGGCAGGGCAGGATAATCACGTTGACTGTGTTACATGGTATATGGCGCTGTCTTAGCGACAAGAGGGAGACATTCTCTTGATGGGCTTAAAGAAGTGAGGTGCCATGTTGTGAGAGAATGCCACAATGCAAAGCAACGTAGGTGGCCTCCAGGGACTGAGAGTGACCCTCTGCTGACAGCCAGCAAGAACAAAAGGAAGGCAAACTAAAAGGAACTGATTTTTGCCCACAACTACATGAACGTGCAAGACAGCCTCAGGCCCAGAAAGAACAACACAGGGACACAGTGATTGCAGCGATGAGGCTCTTCAGCAGAGGACCAGGGTTAGTTCACTCAGGCCCCTGATGTACAGAAACTGTGAGAAAATAAATTCAGATTTCATACTTCTAGGTTTGCGGTGTTTTGTTTCACAGCAATGCAAAACAGATACAGCTGAAATCATGGAAATGTGACTGACTGGGTTTTGAGAAGTGTGTGTGTGTGCGTGCCCGGGTGAGCGGAGGGTATTCTGATCCGTTCGTGTGCACCTCAGTCTGCAGCTGGCCTCAGCAGTCACTTGGAGGCAGACCACTGCACAGGTGTCTGAGCCACTGATTGGATCACAGAATCCCAGCTGCAAAATAACTATTGGACAAGTGGATTTAGAGAGGGCATTACCTGGAAGTTGTGCTGCTGCTAAACTATTCTTTTTCCTTTTAACAAAATAGAAGCAATAAAATACGTTTCCTAACTGGTACTAAGAATTTATTTAGAGATTATGTTGTATGTTGCATGAGAGAGAGAAAAATAATGCATGCTCAGACATGGGGAGAATAAGGTAAAATCCAAAACTGCTCCTTTTAGTTCCTGAAATTATAACCTTGGGCATGTTCTTAAAATTCTCTGGCACCACCTTTTTCAAATATAAGTCAGAACTAATTTGATTTGGCTTATAAGTCTGTTGTAAGGATGAGAAAGAAATACTACAAGTATGGAGCGGACAAGTTGTAGCCATTATGATAATGATGGTAGAAACCATGAATTATTTTTTTATTCAAAGTCATTAAGGTACATACATAGTCTATACATATTTATATCAATGGTTTTAAATTTTGATGGAAAAGTGATGTTGTGAATAAACATAGTGGGCCTAAGTATTCCAATCCCAAGTCTTTGCTAGCCATGTGACCTGAAGAATGGCATAAAACTTCTAGAAGCCCTTACATCTAAATAGGAGGCACAATATCTGCTTTACCTACTTCACAGGATTTATGTGAATCTCAAAAACAAGATGATAAATGGGAAACTTTATCGCAATCTATACACATACAAGACATTGGAATTATTTCCCCAAAGTACGTATTTTTATGTTGTGAAATCAAACAAGTCTTTTGTGAGAATTTAGCAGGGAATTTATTAAAGCATTGTCTTGGCTCAGTTACCTATTTACACATTCAAACACAAATTTTGCTTTGAAAAATATCTAAGAAAAAATTCTCAGATACTTGACAATTGACAAAAAATAAAAAGAGATGTCTTCATCCTGTGTTTCAACCTCACAAGCTGTAATTCAAACCTGAAGAGATATTGCAAACTCATCTTGAACAAAGAGCAGGAAAAATAAAGACTTAAAGGCAATAGGAACACCAGAAGACAGACAGCAGCATGGCCAGCTAAATGCATTCCATGAGACTAACAATGAAACACAGAAAGACAACATCCCTAAGACACGGTGCACAGTCATCAAATGACAGGAGTGACATAACAATGGGGTCACATGGGAGAAATGGAAGGTGCGAAAAATGCAGCATTAATTTTTCACTACCTTCTGGCAAGGTTAGGATTTTCCCAAGGTCTCCTCAGACATGCTTTCCTTTACTGGACACATCGAACCTCTACTTGTTAGTATGGGAAATGGGACGCTCCAAATATATCCACCCCTGAAAATTCTAACCACCCACACGGATCACTTCTAAGCCTGGAATCTTTTCTTTGCCATGCATTTTATGTTGTATAAACACTATGTTATTTACAAATATACCACCTACCTCCTTCACTCCACCTTCTATATATCTTGTGAAATATGGTCACTTTTTATTTGGAAGAGGGGGGGATTGGATGACGGTCAGAAAGAAGTGGTAAAGAAGGAAATAAAAGAGTGGATATTAGAGGAACTAAAGGCAGGGAACACAGGAAATAGAAAATAAAAGAGACAAGGGAGAAGGGGAAGTGAGACTGAGGAAATAGGCCCAATGAAGAAGGAAAATGCCCAGAGACACATGGCAGAGCTGAAGGAGAGTGGACATAAGAAAAACAATAGATAAGCAATGATTTTGGGGCCAATGTGGGGTGATCAAAGGGCACTGGAGTAGGGGTCAGGCAAGGCAGCTAAGGAAATATTAAATTAGCTCACTTAACAAGGAGAACCAGATCTCCAGATTTCATAGGTAAGATCAAAGGAATCAATATATATAAAAGGCTAAGCAACTAGCCAACCAGTGACCGGCCGACCAGCTGGTAGGTATGACATGCACTGACCACCAAGAGGCAGACGCTCAACGCAGGAGCTGCCGAGCAACAGCAACTCTACAGAGTGCCCTCTTGCACTCTGGGACCCCTCGGGGGATGTCAGACTGCCAGTTTCAGCTCAATCCCCGCAGGCCAGGCCGAGGGACCCTACCTGCTGAAGGGACCCTGCTCACTCCACAGATGCCCTTTGAGTCCTGGCATCGCCCCAGGTGTGGCCAGCTGGGGAGGGACCACGGGAGGTTGGCTCCAGGGTGATCTGGCCCATCTCACCCAGCCCCGCCCCATCAGCACCTTCTAATTCATTTCCTTTCAATTTGCACGAATCTGTGCACCGGGCCTCTAGTTAATATATAAAGGTGTAAGATTTCAATCTTAGAATAATAGAATTTCAGCACTGGAAGAGAGTTTGGAAAGGACCAATGTTCAAATTACAGATAGGGATTAGTTCTAATACTCATCTCAAGGGTGGATTATGAATATTTTTTTTTCCTGTCTAGAGCAGAGACAAGTATTGTTTCTTAAACAATCAGAAAGCAGCCATGACATCATATTGGTGAACAGCACTTGAAAAGTTAGGACACAAGAAGTCATTTTCTGGGTGCCTCTGGATATAAAATTAAATGTAAATTTGATGATACCCGTTTAGTTTGTCATAATAGTAATACCTGACATTTGCAGAGAGCTTCCTATTTAAAAAAAAGCAGAGGAGAGGGATGAACAAACATTTATTGAGTACCACTGTATACTACACATTATACATATTCTACCTGGCGTTCCAGGCCTTCTTTGTGATATAAGGAAACTGGTTCAGATGGCAGAGTAATGTCCCCAAAATCATATAGGCTGTAACAAAATGCACCGGTGATTGACTTTGGACATTTATTTCACTCTACTATGTGAGAGAGGGAAGATAGGAAGAAGAAAAGTAGAAATGAGTAAGGGAGAGTTACCTTATTATAAGAGTAATAGAGAAAATTGCATCTTTTAGTGTCAATTGCTGGGCAGCAACTATGCTGATCTCCATCTACCACTTCTGGGACTTTGGCAAGAGTTAATATTACTAGTTTATTTATGCAGAGGAGGAAATTCAGTTTCAAAAAGCAAAACAACTTGTCCAACTTTGCACAGTTAGTAAAGCGGCCACATCTACACTGTTTGACTCTGAAAACAAGGCTCAATCCTCATAAATGCCGTGTCACATCTTTGAAGGAGAAACCCGAGTTTGCAGTGTGGATCTGTGACCACAGGCACATCACCCGTCTTCTCTGAGTCTCAGCTGCTCCTTTGTCAATAATGGGTAACAAATGCCTAGCTTAGCAGGTGTTACAAGGGTTGCAGATACTGCACAGTATCTTGTACACAGATATTCACAATAAGCAGTCTCTACACTTAGGTAGCTGCTCACAGATCAGAAGATGCTCATTGCAAACCAGGAGTATATGACATCACTTATTTGGACCAATTGAGTGTCATTTAATCAATAGGAAGAAAAATAAGAGTCAAGTGTTCTAACAAAAAGAGAACTCTTTACAAATATCGTCATGGTCATGCCCAGCCAGCATGGCTCAGTGGTTGAGCGTGGACCTATGAACCAGGAGGTGAGGGTTCAATTCCTGATCAGGGCTCATGCCTGGGTTACAGGCTCAATCCCCTGTGCGGGGCATGCAGGAGGCAGCCAATCAATGACTCTCTCTGTCATCACTGATGTTTCTAGCTCTCTCTCCTCTTCATTCCTCTCTGAAATTAGCAAAAATATATTTTAACTATCTAACCAACTAATTAACTAAATAAAATATCATCATCATCATTAATTAAAATATACTTTATGAACTATACATTATGTTGTGAATTGTAGTTGGTATTATCAGGGAGAAGAGATTTCCACTTGTCCTTGTTAATAACAAGGGGGAAATTATATTCAATAAAAATAATGAATAGCAATTTTTATATATATTGTGACCATTTACAGATAAGTAAAGGGTAAAAAGAAAGATACAGAAAAACAAATATGAGACCAGTCGAGAGAAAATTATACCATGTTACTCAATGTAAATAAATATAATCATACAACTTCTATACTAACATTACTGTGGAGCAGTGGTTGGCAAACTCATTAGTCAACAGAGCCAAATATCAACAGTACAACGATTGAAATTTATTTTGAGAGCCAAATTTTTTTTAAACTTAAACTATATAGGTAGGTACATTGTTATTAACTTAATTAGGGTACTCCTAAGGCTTAGGAAGAGCCACACTCAAGGGCCAAAGAGCCGCATGTGGCTTGCGAGCT
The DNA here is from genome assembly GCF_964212035.1 of Myotis nattereri. NCBI lineage: Eukaryota > Metazoa > Chordata > Mammalia > Chiroptera > Vespertilionidae > Myotis > Myotis nattereri. Next base: position 41,321,620 of record NC_138092.1, on the reverse strand, counting down.
GCAGTTTCCCGACCACGGCTCTGGAGAGATGAGGATTTCAGTCTATAGATAGTTAAATAATCACAAGTTGCTCTTTTTTAATGTACAAAATTCTTTTATAAAGTTTACCCATATTTCCTCCTGAAATTCAGTCAGTATCCAATTCATTCCTGACTGACATTCTGCATCATCTTTCCTTCAACAATAAAAAACAGTCAGACTTCACATTGGAACAAATTTATTTTTAAAAATTTTAATGGGGGGAAAAGATTCATCTTCTACCCTCCTATATTAGATATTTTATGGCTTCATTTGAGCTAGGTGAAATTAAATAAAAAACTTGATGTTTCCTACTGACTGGAGCCCATAATGTTTTTAGGTGCATTAGGAAGTTATAATACTTTTAATAAATTCATTTCCATTGCTATGGTGACTGCTCCAAACGGCAACAGTGAACCCTAAATAATGATTGGCAGTGAGACCTCTAGGTTTAGATTTCCACACAGTTGAGGGAAAGATCAGGGACATTTAATGATGGCCGACCATGACATGTCTAGAGATAAGGGCTGCTTGGCAGGGCAATCTGACATCTCACCACCTTTCACAACCTTGCTCTTCCACAATTTGAAAGGTAAGTTCTGGTATATGGAGGTATGTCAAATAAATGTGTCAAATCAGAATACAGTCCTAATTTGTGCATGTTTACAACCTTTGCTCCTTACAACCCTTCAAAATGCAAAAAAAAAAAAAAAGAATTTTAATGTAGCAATTGAAGTGATGAGCACATTATCATATGCAAATTACATTTTAAAATGACTATGCATTTTGCATTTGTGTAATCTGCTTTTAAAAATGACTATTTATAGCCATGCCTGCAAATACACCCAATACATTTTTTCAATAAAATTTGCAAATTTTACATCATTAATTGATTTGTAGTGGCATTAAACAATGTTGGCAGACAATCAGAATCCATTAGCATCTATTCATTTGTTAATCAATTAAGCCTATTTAATGCATTGTTTCCCAAAGTACCTTTATAGTGCTAAGCATAACATATTTTAAAAGATGTACAACCTTTTTAGAAAATTATTATAAATCCTAGCAAAAAAAAATGTTAGAGGAACCTGTGACAATTAAATCACATATATTTGTAATTAAGCTATCTGGTAAAAAACTAAACTGTTAATCATAATGCTTAATAATTTTGAAACAACAATTGAAGATTAAGAGCTCAAAATGAATGTTTGCCAAGTAATATGTCATCTAATCCACACAATAGAATTTGAGGATAGATGATATTTATATTTCCATTTGACAAATAATAAAATTTAGGAGCAGAATGTGCCCAAGTTCACTCAGCCAGGAAGTGCCAGAGCCAATAACCTAACTCAGGCAGTTGCCTCCAAGCTTTAGCCACCATGTTGTGCTGCAGATGGTCCGCAGGACAAATTGTATGGCAGAAATTCAGTTCCGCCCATAGTGCTCCAAGAAAAACTGGGAGAAAGAGGTAAACTTGGACCACGCACCAAATCTGGCTCCATCCCAATGGCCTATGTTAGACTCATGCTGGTAAATTTTAGTGTCATATTATTAAACCTTATCCCTAACCAGAGATCTTAGGCTAGGTGTTTCTAGGCAAAGGGGAGCTACTTCTATGGAAATGGTTACCTAATTCTTCACATCTTATATATTTTCTGACCCCTCACATTGTTTTAGAATCTTACAACTTTGAAAGAATGGGCACTTGCTTCTCTGATGTTATTTTCTAATTTTTAAAATAAATTATTTTATTAACCTCAAGGTTTGAGGGATAAACTAAATGGCATACAAAAAAAGTTGTGTAATGTAATATAAGGTGATAAAAGGTACGGGATAAATATTTGCATATTTCAGAGTTTTTAATTATAATTCGGAAGACATGAGCATTTTTTATAAAGGTCTAATAGTTCACCAAAAGTTCTTTTAACACCGAGTAATGTCTGCTTCATGCCTCTTTCCTTATACCAGTTTACAGATTGTATGCAATTATTTTCTTTTTTTCCTTTGCCAGTATAATAATCTAATTATAATATGTAATAGAAAAAAAGGACTTATAACTTAAACCAAATGAAATAAATGAAGTCAAGAGTAGTCATTTTAGCATACAGGGAAAAATTCAGTTTCCAAGGAGTTAATGACCTGTATATATTTTTAAATATTTTTCTTATTCTTACAATTAAGAGCTCTCTGAAACATACAATAAAGAATATTATTTATAGTGGGATAGTGGCATTGTATGGAAGTAAGTAGGTCAAGAAGTTAAAAGATCAATACTATGAAAAGAAGAAATTCTCAGAAATGTATACCCTTTGGTTTCTTAAAGTTACTTTTTTGTTTTTACAATATTAAATAGTCATAACTTAGGAACAAGTTAAGTAAGGTATTCAATCCAGAGTACAAACTCAGACCATGTTCTTGAAAACAATTTGTAAATTGGGGGCAAATGCATTGATTGTCAGATTACTTTTCATAGTTGATAACTTGAATAATTTTCTGATAAAAAGTGCGAAAACCGCCACATTCAGAAATTGTTCAATAAAGCTTAGATTCTGTGCCAAAATTAATGAGACAGCTACACATCACTGTTAGTGCTGGAGGAGTGTCAAACATGTATTGAAATAAATTGCATTTTATTTGCTTGAGAAACCAAACTTGAACTTATTCTGTGAGCAGAACAGATTTCCACATGGTTGTGTTCAGAAAAACACTCCTGGCCATTATACTCACTTGTAAATGGAATAAAAGTTAAATAATTTTAAATTTTATTTTGACACTTTACAGTCAACTGCTGAGAAGCAAATGCTATTTGAAAAAAAATGTTCCTTTTTAAAATCATCTTTCTGTGTGTATATCATGCAACAGGGTTGGTACTGTTGAAAACTAGAATTTAATAACTGAGAAAATGTTTAGTGTTTACCAAAAACATGCCTAAAGAAATCAAATAGGAAGCGCATTTCTATAATGGATAATAGCCAATAGAATGTAGACATTTCTCAAAAACAACCCCATTCTTAGTAGCTTTCTGTTCGCCGAGGGCTCCATCATTGGACATTCTGAGGCTGTGAATGGCTCCCAGGATGAATAATGAGATCAAAAGCCTTTCCTACCTGGATCACGGCCTTTCTGTCTGGTCTGTGTCACGAGTGACTAGGAGTTGTCATTCCCAGCTGATGAGTGTTTAATTGTCAGTGAGAAATGTGTCCTGGCCTGGGTCCAATCCTAACAGCTCAGTGTTCGTACCGAAGTCGCTGCAGTGTGCCAGCTTTCTTCTCCACAAGGCATGCTGCTCTATGGATCTACACAAGACAACAAGCTCACTGGGCCGAAGGAAGTCTATTCAGAATGAAGATAAAGACTACTCTCAGCCTGGCCGGTTTGGCTCAGTGGTTGAACACTGACCTATGAACCAGAAAGTCACGGTTCCATTCCTGGTCATGGCATATGGCTGGGTTACGGGCTCCATCCCGTGTGGGGTGTGCAGGAGGCAGCCAATCAATGACTCTTTCTCATCATTGATGTTTCTATCTCTCTCTCCCTCTCCCTTCCTCTCTGAAATCAACAAAAAATATATTAAAAAAGACTACTTCCCAAAATTATATAGCTTCAAAAACTCCCCCTTTAAAATATAAATTTAGAAGGAGAAGGGGGAGGAGGAACAGCATTCATGAAACAAAGGCTCTATTAGGAACCTAGTACATGTTTGGTGATGTGCATACCTATGTGATAGAATATGTCTGCTGGGTTTCAGAGTATGGAGACTGGCAGAGAATGAAACAATTTTGATTATACTATATAATAAAAGGCTAATATGCAAATCAACCAAACGGCAGACTGGTCACTATGAACAACTGGTCACTATGATGTGCACTGACCACCAGGGGGCAGACACACAATGCAGGAGCTGCCCCCTGGTGGTCAGTGCACTCCCACAGGGGGAATGTCACTCAGCCAGAAGCCAGGCTCATGGCTGGCGAGCGCTACAGCGGTGGTGGGAGCCTCTCCCGCATCCGCGGCAGCGCTAAGGATGTCCAACTGACGGCTTAGAAGTGGGCCTAAGCCGTCAGTTGGACATCCCCCGAGGGCTTCAGGACTGTGAGTGGGTGCAGGCTGGGCTGAGGGACACCCCTCCCCCCGCGAGTGCACAAATTTTGTGCAAAGGGCCTATAGTCCTATAAATAAAAGGCTAATATGCAAATTGTCCCCTTGGGAGTTTGAGCAGGAGTTTGATCACTCGCTATGACATACGCTGACCACCAGGGGTTAGCGTGGAACACAGTGGGTGACCAGTGGTGGCAGCAGGGCACTGAGGGAGCAGGGGAAGGAGGAGGCAGGGAACCTAATCAGCTCTGATCGCCGGCCAGGCCTAGGGACACTACCCATGCACTAATTTCATACACTGGGCTTCTAGTGGGAGATACATGCTGTAGAAGAGATGTGACATAGACCCTATGAGAGCACGGAGAAGCATGGTCTCCTTTCTACCTAAAGATACTAAGAAAGGCAATCTTTCAGAGGCTGGCTCTGATTCTGCAAGAGATTGTGAAACAAGAATGGGCCAGAGAGGATACAAAAGGAAGGATGCACAAAAATGTGAAGTTTACTAAAAAGACAAGAGAATTCCAAAGAATATAAAGATGGCATGTAGAGAGCAGCTACCACCTTTTAGACTGAGGAAAGAAGGTGTATGCAGCCAGAATGGCGGAGATTCATGCCTGGAAGGAGACGTGTGGCTGCTGCCCACAGATGGGAGAGGTTACCAAGGTGCCACGAGACAAAGCAGGCAAGCCGGAAGCCACCTGCTGGGTGCCAGCAAAACTTGTAGGAGAGAGAACACCATTGGCCACACCTCTGGCCAGGTGGGATGACTGCACTTAGGCACAGACAGTGTAAAATATAAAACAATTTTCGAGATACTGATAAGTTGCTATTTTGTTTCTAGGGAATTATATGTGTTTTCATTTGAGTAAGTGTAGGAAAGTTCTAACATTTTCATGTTAGAGTCTATAAAGAAAACTACATTTCCTATTTTTTGTATGCCAAAATCATTAAAATTTGAACCATATAAGAAAATAATAGATACCATTTATTACATAAATTTAAATTCAAGATAAAATATTGATTACAAAAATCACTGAATTCTGAATAAAATACTTAGAATGGTGCCTGACACATTTATATCCCACAGAATCAAGGAAGAGCAATGGTGACTCACATAGAATATTTAGGTATTGCAAGTTGCTGTGGAAATGGCATGGACTTTGAATTCAGTCTATGACTGCTTAGCCGTGTGACCATGTGCCATTTTACTTAACTTTCTGCACCTCCATTTTTTTTTCATATATATGTGTGTATACACACATTTCTAATTGAGCACTTACTGTGTTAACGACACTGTGCCAATCAATGAATTTATTTTATCTAATTTAAATATTTCATTTATTCCCTGAAATAAATCTCTGACATACAGATGAGAAAAGTAAGCCTCAGCCAAATGAACTAAAATGCTTACTGTGCCAGGGCTCAAAACGTCAGCCCTGAGGCTCAAATCCAAGCAGCTTTCATTGTTGGGGACTTGGGGGCCACAACACTAACTTTACTAAGTTTACTTCCCACCCTGGGTTCCACCAGGAGAGTGCAGGCAGGTGGGTCAAAAACATGGAGGAGATTCAAATTCCAGCTTTATTTCACAAGATTCAGGGTCCTTGGTAAAAGGGTACTATGCATGGAATTACTTGTTAAGACCTAACAAACACAAACATATTTTTCATTGAGTTTATTCTTTATCTAAAAAATAAATATGTACATTTGACTTTGTATATATATTATATATATAACATATGTATAATATATATATTATATATATATTGAGTGTGTATATAGCTTTTATACATCAACTATCAAGTCCACACTACATGTACACACAGAGAACATATATACATGATACTTACACCTCTCTACTTTCTAAATCCATGAACTCCCGGTAGGGACCACATACACCATATGAAATAAGCCAAGTACATGAAGCATTTTTCTTATCTTCCAAATAAGTCAATAACATTGTTTTTAAACCCAACATTTACTAAGTTCTATTAGTAGGATTCATGTGGAGTGCAGTAGGCACAGGATATCTTGATTACAGGAAAAGTGTTGATAAAATTTCCCATGAGATTTTATTTGGGATTAGGGAATGAGCTGGGTCTTAATACTAAATTTATGTAGAATTGAAGCTAGCTGTTCATCCATATAAACACAGAGCTTTAATAAATGGCTTTGTGTCAACATAAATCAATATTTCTGTAGCTTGCTATAGTGCTTTTACATGTTCAACATATTTAAAGATAGCATTTTGCACCATTTTAATACGGAAACACGATTTAAAGAGACTCAAAACACCTAAAAACCTCATCAATGCTAACAGTAAGATTTCTTCTAGTTATTTACATTTTAAATAACTAATATTTTACAAAAAATTATGCATCCTGAGTTTGGAGTTTTGGTATTAGCCCTGGAAATACTTGCCAAGTTTAACATTGCTGCTTAATAATATATTTGTTGGCTTGAGCATGAAGAGATGTTTGGGCTTTAGGCAAACTCACTCTCACCAATGTATTCCACACAACAGTTTCTAGAGAGGACCTCTCAAACATCAAACTTGAACTTCCTGGCAGTTTGAATGAATCCAAAAGCTTTGCATTGCTTATGTATGTGAAGCAACAGGGATTAAGAGGGAACATACTAGTATTCTATGAACAGGCATGCCTGGTGCAAAGACTATTCCCACATGCTTTGAAGACTTTGCTGTTTTAGGCTTTATTTGGCTCGAAAGCTTATTGCTTAGCTTACCTTGTTTAGGTATACTTTTGGTATTCTTTTTTTTTTTTTAATCCTCACCTGAGGATATTTTTCCATTGATTTTTAGAGGGTGGGGATTGAACCTGCAACCCAGATACTTTCCCTTAATCAGAATCAAACCCAGGACACTTCAGTCCATGGGCCAACGCTCTATCCACTGAGCCAAACCAGCTAGGTTAGGTATACTTTTGTACTATCCTACCTATCCATAATAACAATCAATTTCTATTTTCTCATGTGAATCAATATGTCATACATACTATTCTATAATAATGAATTATCACTTATTGCCTATTTATTTAGTGAGACTGAGGCTGAAAAAGTCATTATTTCAGAAAAATAATCAGTCTTCCAAAATAGAATGTAACATTACAAAAGACTTTCTGGTGAAAGTGATTTATTAAACAATTATTGCATGAAGTCAGCAGTAATTAAATTATTTTTAATATTTTCATGATTTTGAACTATTAAGAACTATGGGCTTACACTAAATTTTTATTTGTGTTTTTCTGAAGCTATGTTATCAAGAAGGTTTGTTAACTTTTAAATATTTAGACATATAACTGATTTGGTGGTGGCAAAACTCATTTTTCTCTGAAATTTCCTTTTGTTTTCTCTCTATATTCTTTATTTAGTCTGAATCAAATACACTTTATTTTGAATGCTGTACTGCATTTTAAAGTTTTTCTTACTCATCAAATTTTGACATTTGGCTTTTAATTCATTCTCACAAGATGGGAAGAATTCACAAAAATAAATTTTATATGAAAATATTATGTCCTAACTGTAATTACATTACCAAAAATTTGAGTATCTAAAATTACTTTGTGTAGTTTTGAATGAAAATATACAAAATAAAACTCTAAAGATTAGAATGACTATAATCAGATCTATTACTTTTATTCTACTAAATATCTATTGGCTAAGAAATACATAATATTCTAACTAAATTTACTTAGGTGTGTAACATCAATCTCTTTCCCATTATTTATTCTAATATTCTTAAAATTGCATCCTGTATAATAAAAGGCTAATATGCAAATTGACCGAACAGCAGAACAACCAGTCGCTATGATGTGCACTGACCACCAGGGGGAAGATGCTCAATGCAGGAGCTTCCCCCTGGTGGTTAGTGTGCTCCCAAAGGAGGAATACCTCTCAGCCAGAAGCCGGACTCATGGCTGGCAAGTGCAGTGGCGGTGGCAGGAGCCTCTCCTGCCTCTGAGGCAACGCTAAGGATGTCCAACTGCCAGCTTAGGCCTGCTCCCCACAGGGAGTGCACCTAAGCCCTTAGTCAGACCTCCCCTGAGGGCTCCCAGACTGTAAGAGGGTGCAGGCTGGGCTGAGGGACCCCAAGTGCATGCATTTCGTGCACCAGGCCTCTAGTCTGTGTATAAATTTTGTGCCCATTTTTTTTTCCAGAATTTTGCTCTTATAATAATAACTAGAGGCTCAGTGCACAAAATTTGTGCATGGGTAAGGTCCCTAGGCCTGGCCAGTGATCAGGGCCGGCCGGGGCCTTCCTTCCCCCAGCTGCTGGCTGCCGGCAGGGGCCGTCCTTCATTCCGCACCAATCCCTGGTGATCAGCGCACATCATAGCGAGTGGTCAAACTTCCAGTTGGTCGAATTCCCGAGAGGACAATTTGCATATTAGCCTTTTATTATATAGGATATGAATTCATATTTCTACTGACTTTAGCTTATTAGTGTATCAGATTTTTGATCCACATTATCTGTTGGTAAATATTCATGTATGAGCAATTACTGTGATGTACTTTTTTATATTCTTTTTTTAAGGTTTTTGGCTGAGAACTAAGGTCGACTTATCCTGAATAATTAATTATCAGTATTGTATTCCTGCCAAGCTCCAACCTTTTGACCTTATCTTCTCACAAATATCAAAAGTATCACTACCACCAAGAACCAAGTTGAAATGGAATGTCAATGCCTTGCTCAGTGGAGAGGGTACTGCTGCTGAAGGCCGGCTTTGTTCTGCTTCTCACTCTAGGATTGTGACAATTAGCAAGGCACATGGTTTCCCTGCATTTCAGTTTTCTGACTTATAAGACATTTAAAGTTTGTCTACTCTGAGGCTGATGAGGATAGACATTTCACTCTATTTATATGTCTGCGGTACCCGGCATATAGTGGATGCTCAATAAATGTTTTGATTGGCTACATATCAGATTATATGCATTTAGAGTATGAGATACATGACCTTAAAAATGAGGTCGTTTGAGTGCCGACTAATCCAGTAGAATATGAAGCCAAAAAAATTGTTGGAATCATTCAAAAATTCTGCATTATCCATTCTAAAATTACATTGTTTATCATCAGTAATTTTAAAGATCAGATGTGAATTCTTACAGCTTTAGGCTCCAAATGCAATCAATTGTCTGCATTTCGATACTATTGTATGTCGATTTATTTTAGTTATCTACAAAAAATGTATTCTGACTAAATTTTTTAAAAACTGAAATTGATATCCTTATTAACTAAATGATATACATATCATTACCTTTCCCACAAAAAAATATCTCTAGTGCAGCTTCATTCTCCTGAATAGCAGCCTAAATTTTGCACCGTGAATTTCAAATACAGAGCTGGTCTCATGGATTTATTTGGGCTTCTTAAAATCAACAATCTCCAATCACTTCCTATTTGCCTTGACTCAGCTCAGAAGTGCAATATTTGCACTGACCTCTAAACTTGATAATCAGGACCAGAGGTATATATGCAATATTATGCAATTGTTCAGACATTCCGAAATGCAAAGCTCTCTGAGAAGGAAAGACTAAAATCTCTTATGGAAACACGAACCACTTCAGTAATTGTCAATTGCTTTCTGATGTGCAAGCAAAGAGCCTCGATCACTTTCACACTGAAGTACTTAAGCTCTCGGTTGATTTTACACCCTCATGGCCATTTTCTGAACACCATAATTTCCCCCCTGAAGTGGTTTTAAAATATGTGAAGTGTTTCAATAATTTTAAATTATCTTCTATGGTGCAAGCTGGAACCCTGATCACCTTCAAATTTAAGAGCTAATAAAATCTGAAGTAGTCCAATATTTTTCTAAAAACGATGTATTGTGGTTTCAATTGTTTTATAAATGACTTCAATTTGGATTGGGTAGGCTACACAGTAATGTAATTCAGGATATAGCAAATAAACCTAATTGTTTCAAAAGTCAATTAAAATGCAAATGTTAGAAAGTGAACCACCTTTCTGGTCTCAACCTTTGAATAAAATATACACACAAAATGCCTTTCAATGCTTTGAATTTAGGTCCTCAACTAAAAGGTGCTTCCAAATGTAAAAAAAATAAACTCCACAAACTTAGTGTTGTGAAGTAGAAAGCAGAATAAAGTTTAAACAATGCTCATCAGAAAGTAAAATGACCATATTTCCCAAATATAGGGAGACATACATATATCGTGCCCTATGTAGAAAGTGGCAAATTTATACTTAGGCACACTCTAGTTTCCAAATTGAGAAAAGCTTATAACTTTTGGAAACATATCCAGGAGGATTTTTTTTAAACCAATTAACCCATAACTTCAGAAAACAATAACTACATTGTTTTACGTCTTGGTTTTTTACCTTAACTATTAATGTTCCTCTGGTTTTTATTTCAAAATATTTGTGTTTTTTCCTAATATTCACTAATGTTTCCTCCAGGTCCTGTAATAGCTGGAATAAGATTTATGGCCAAGAACATGCAACATACCCATTAGTTGGCATGTACTTTCTAGAACAATGCTGGGATAATGACAAAATAATATGAGGAACCAGGAACTGGGGTCTAGTGGAAAAGAGGAAAAAAATAAAGTCCATAATAAGCCCTTGAGGATGGCTATTGTGTCAACAATGGTAAACAAAGGCCAAGGAGATAAGTTTAGTAATCATCTAGTTTATCAGTTGCACTTACAAATTTGAAAATTGATCTCTGAAAAAATTAAATAAAATACCAAAGGACTGGCATTTTTATGACAAACAAAAAATACAGATTTCTCACTTCGAGTCTCCCTGATACATGATTTTCCATAGGCGTTAACTAATAAATGAAGAAGTTATACTATGAATTGAATCTTCCTTTGTTAACAAGATGAATTAAATGGAAAATCATGGAATTTAGGGCTGGGAGAAGTTGGACTTTACCTAATGTGGTTCAACCTTTTTGCTTTACAGAGGAGAGTGAGTCTTTAAGAGGTAAAGTGACTTATAAAGGGCAGAGGTCTGAGAATGAGTCAGGTCTCTGACCTATGTTTTGCTTTGATGACTGACATTATAGATGTACCTGTGTCACTCTTTTCTCTTAGCACAGTTTCTTTGTTGTATATCACTAAGAATGAGAAAAGAAGATTAAATCTGGCTGTGAAGCTTTCTTCTTTTACAGAAAATGTATGTGAGAGGTCTTTTTGCTTTACACGTTGATACTTTAAATTATGTAGCCAACTATAATTCAATATAAGAGGATGAAAGGTTAAAAAAATTGCAAAATATTTTTATATATATATAAATATGATACAAAATTTAAAGTTAATGACGTCTTGGGAATAGGTTAATAATTATCTGGTTTTGATCACAGAAGGTATTTGGTTATTGGGAACTTGAAGAAATGAAAATATTATACAAAACTTGATTAATATGTACTGATTAAATTCATGTAGTAGTCATACTGTTTTGTGACCTCCAGTACCTCTATTATTTTATTTTTAGCTTTTCAAGAAAAGCTGCTTAAGAGGCACATTGTGATTATTATATAATATGAAGAAAGGTGAGAAACACAACATTCATTTTTTCTCCATACACCTGACAAAAAAGATGAATTAGGATACTGTGGCTTCCTATTATTATCCTTTAAAGATCCATTTCTGTAAGTAATGGTCACTGGATCATTACCTATAGAGAAGATAATTTTAACTATTGAAAATCTTACTCTCAAACCCACAAAATCCTGCTATGTAATATTTTATTATATAAAAGGAATGTATACTTATTTGGGGGTATGGTAAAACCCAACGTTTGATATAGTACATGGTACAGGCCATAACTCGGTGCTTATAGAGAAGGCTCAGGAGATATAGTACAGTGAGGAGGTATAGAAGAAGTCAATCTCCCAGTGTGACCAGGCACAGACATCAGGGGCCCACTGGGAACCGAAGCAAAATATTCTATAACTAAAGCAAACTGTACTGTTCAAGTATCAGGAAGTCTAGACAAAGCTGTCTATTCTTGCCCACATCCAGATTGCCGGAAACCCTCTTAGAGTCAGCTTGTGAGTCACTCTATTAAGGAGTCACCCAATCAATAGAGCCTGTGGACAACTGTCAGGACTTTGTGTTCTGTCCTGGTGTGAGGTGGAAAGCCATTAAGGGGATTAGGGGAAAAGAAATATTGTGATTTTATTGATGTTTTCTCAGGAAACTCCTGGCTTCAGTGAGGAGAGTAGATGTAAGCGGGTAGAGGCAGAAGTAGAAAACCAACCAGGGACCAGTCTAGGTAGGAGGAGATGGTGGCCTGTATTTGGGTCGTCACAGTGACAGTGGTAAATGGGGTCAGATTCTGGATATGTCTTCCAGATAGACCCATCATGGTTAGGGCTGTGGCATGTGAGGGAAAGAAAGAAAAAATAATTCCAAGGAATTTGGTGGCCATGTGGCGAAGTCAAAACTTCCTATTGTCTTAAAGGACAACATTCATATTCTTCAGCATGATATTTACGACTTCACTGAATGTCACTCCTGGGCCTTTTACATCTCTCTCATCACAGACAATAAAAGCCTATCATGCTCTGCTGAGTGCTTAGTAGAAGTTGATTAGTAAAGGCTGAATGAGTGAAGAAGAATTTAGTAGCTACAGACTGTGTTAAAGAAATGGTTTGTATACCTATACATACATATACATATACATATGCATACTGTTATATAATATATATAGAGAGATTCTTGCTATAGCAATATGAACTTTTATAGCACTTGAGACAATTCTTACATATATTTCCCAAAGAAAAAGAAAATTTTGTGTGATACAGCATAATTTAATTCCTGCCTAGCATGCCACACAGAAATAATGATGACAATATTCAATCCAATAATGCAAAATCAGTAGATGCCATTGAACTGTCATCTGAAGCAAATTTAGAATGCCATTTTGTTGATTATTAATTAAATTGACACTTGTCAAATTAAAACTAAAATTTTTTTTTCTTTTGCTGGAAAAAATATTGATAGTCCTCTATTCTAGTGAACTACTGATTGAATGGAGAATATTAGCCAATAATCCCTCCAGATATATTTTTAGCAATGAGGTTTGACTTTTATTTTTAAAATCTGATTGTATAAATTCCATAAATAAAGCTTTTGCAAATGGTCTTTTAATTCTTATTGATCATGACCTTGGCATTTGAAGTCTAATTATACTAAAAACTGCCCATGTCTCTTGTGTACTGGGAAATCATTACCTGAAATTAATCAGTTTTTCAAACACACTATTGCTGATTATCATGTGGTTACTGAGATAGTATGCAATTTAAAATATACACAGCACTAATTGCAAATACCTTATTTGTTATGAATCACAGTATTAACGTGAAGGTAAACACATACTATATTTTTTATCACTGGAACCACAAAAAACCAATTAACCAAATACCACTCACTGTTTCAAACTAAATATTTCATTTTAGGAGTTAATACTTTTTAAAATAATAGCCCCTAACATTCTTGAGTACTTAGTATGTGCTACCAGTATTTGAAACACTTTATTTTCTTCTCGCAAATATGTATGTAGCACTTACTATCTTCAAGAACTTTGTAATTATTACCTCATTTAGCCCATACAATCTTATGAAAGAGAACTGTTCTTATAACCTCTATAGAAGAGAAGTACAGAAGGTTATTTGAACTGTGTGTAATCCCACGGCATGACAATATTACATAATCCTGAAGTGCGGTAACAGAATTCTAAGATGAACCCCAAGACTCCTGCCCTTAAGCGTGGGCAGGACTTGTGAATATGATGGGATTTCTCTCCATGATGACCTTATGCTGTAATGGCAAAGGTGAAGGGATTTCACAGATGTAATTAAGGGCCCTCATCCAGTTAGTTTAAGATTAATCAAATTGCAGAGTTTGGGAGGTGAGCCTACCTAACACTGTGAGCCTTGCCTGAGTGGAAGATTGGGAAGTAAGGACAATGCTCACCTGTTGACCTTGACAAGCAAATGGCCATGTTGTAGAGAAGACCACATGGCAAATAACTGGGGGTTCTTGTCCTGCGGTTGTTTGGAATGAGTTCCAACAACAACAGTAGCTTGGAAGAAAACTCCAAGCTCTGATGAGAACGGCAGCCTTAGCTGACATCTCAATTTCAGCCTAATTAGACCCTGAGTCAAGAAGCCAGCCAAACCACCTGTGGAATCTTGACCCAAGGAAACTTAGATCATGAACTGCATTGTTTTAAGCCACGAAATTGGTTATGCAGTAATGAAAAACGAATATATGCAGTTAAGCCAGGTCTCAGATTTGTCTAGTTATTAGCTTAACTCTCATCCTTATTTGCATGCTCGGTGGTTTTTCTTCCACTCAATATTTCTGCCATGGGCAATGAGTGTAGGCTTGCCTAATCACCTCTATGATGGAACCACCTTCACTAAGACACTGTGAAATACCTTGACACTGCTTAGACCACTCCAGAAATGAACCCAGCAGTGTTCCTAGCTTATTATTTATAAGGATGGCCACATGATAAATTGAAAATAGCTAAATATATAGAATGGAAGAAACTACATAAAGTTTCTAGCTCACTTAAGCCAAATCTCCAATATAGTAATCTACAAATAATATACAGCATGTCTCTGACTCTTCTCCACTCCACTGTCCTCACTGGACATGGATGAATCTGCACTTTCTCTCAGAGAAGGCCTGTCCAGTCCCTTTTCACCATTTATTATCCATTTTCATTAATTTTCTTCTGTGCCCTACATTATTCTTGATCCATAATAGCTGCTGATTCAGAGTTTTTAAATAGCAAGTACAAATCTTTTTCTTTTTAGTTTCTGTCTACACTGGCACAAAATCCACACTGAGTGCATGTCCTTGATGACACTGCTCTGGTTCTACGTTCATTCCAAGTCCTATGTGCCGTCCATGCGGTCCCGGAGCGCAAGAGCTTTGTTCTCCTTCACCGTTTCTCTTTGAAACGTTAGGCCATTGTTGACCAGATAATGGATTGACTTGGTTCACTGCTTATCGCAATCGGCTTTGTCTCGCCTTTAATTTTGCTCTGTATTGCAGGAGAAATTTTTGTTTACTACCACCTGAAACACTTTTAGGCATTTTTGCAGAAATACAGGTTTAACCTCATTTCTATTGGCAGCCATCAAGGTTTTGCCCCTGATGTTTTCCACCAATCCTGTTCTTTCCCAGTGGAATCTCTTGGCTTAACCTAGAGTTGAAGTTCTTGTACTGCTGTGTGACCTTTGAATCCATCTGGTAATTAGCTATACGATGGCTAATTTTACAATATGCATTGCCTGCCAGAGCTCTGCTACTATCTTTAAATGTCATTGATACAGAGGGACGGGGAAGGGGGTGGGATGAGATTAATCAAAAAACATATGCATATATGCATAACCCATGGACAGACAATAGTGTGGTGAAGGCCTGGGGAGGGGGCAGGAGTGGGATGGAGGTGGTCAACTCTGCAATACTTTCAACAATAAAGATACATTTTTTAAAAATTACATTAAAAGATATTGTAATGCCATTGAAATATTTTATTGTTATGAGGGTATATATGTTTTAGGTCTACATTTCCCAGATTGGTAGGCCTTTATTTAGCTTGTCAAATAAAAATTGCTTTTCTCTGGGACAAGGTAAAAAAGTGTGTCCATTTCTGTATTCTTCCTTCCATATTTACACATTTCATCATTACTGCTACTCCAAACAGACCTAAAATTTAATGCCTAAAGTTGTAAGTTCCTATGGTTCATTCATGTTGATGTGGAAGACTGTTCCACTCCTTACTTCTCTTTCTTCCTGATTCTTCACAAAAGTTTAAAGAGCTTTCTCCCCATTTTGACCTCTAACTACTAAGGCTATAAAGATAAGAGTTACATTTTCCTTCAAGATCTCTGAAGAGAAAAAACACTCACAGGGTCTTTTATGACACCCTCTAGCACCTTACAGCTCTTAAAGGCTGGGACCAGGCTAAGCACAAAGTGAAGCTGAATTATGAGTTCCTTGTTAGCCTGGGCCTTTTTTTAAAAACAGGAAGGGAAAGATGCTGGAAAAGGGTCCATTCTCCTCTCAGCCTCCTGATTCCACCCTGAGAACACTATAATACTAGTGCTAACACCCAAGAAAGCCCAGAAATCAAAGACGATAAAAAGGTCTGTTCTATTAGGGAGGAGTGACGAACTTCTGAGCACACTGAGAGATGATTTTCTATGCCTAACTTATGTCGTTAAAAAAGAAGAGTCAATATTAACAAAATAGAAAACTCATTAATCCCAGTAGACATAAAAACGTGAAATATGGCACTTTAGGAATTTGTTTCCTGAACACAGTTTACCCCTTAAAAAGATAATATAGTAATTTATCCCATTAGCAAACATCAAAGGCTATATTAATTCAGTAACACCATAATATAAATAAAGTCATAATATTATATGAGGTACCATATAAAACTTAAAAATATAGTACAGTAGGCCTATTAATGACTTCACCAAAATTTTAAAAGAAAATTAAATTCTTAGTTTTAATAATGAAATAAAATACACTTCATAGTTCATTAAATAGGAACATTTAAGAACCGAACATAGATATATATGTGAACTCTATGATGATCACCATCAGTACATTCCAGATCCTAGCTAACCATTTCATATAGATTTTCAAATGTCATCTTCTCAAAAATCTATGAGACAAAGGCTGTCACTAATACCATTCTACATATGATGCAACTGAGGCTTGGGAAGAAACAATAGTTTAGCCAAGGCTACATAATTCAAAATTAGGGGTGAGTCAGGGTCTGAAGTCCTGAGCCCACAGGTTTAACCCCCATATTGCAGTAATTAGGATATATTTTTACATAGGCAACAGTACTATGAGTATGTGCATTATACATGGAATCAACATAATTATTCCTTAATTTAACATTTGAATTAAACTTTTAATATCTTACAGCCATTTGCAATAAAAGTACATTGTAATTTATACTGTCTACAGAGATATGTAACAATAAAGCTCTAAATTAAAACCATTATGAATAAGTCTAGGTGCTAGATCCCTTAATTAAAAGGAAAAATACTCTAGGGCTCATATAAAAACATAACTACCTAAAATGTCAGTCAAATAAGAAATATTAGAGATTTCTTTTTGAAAGAGACAGTTGTACCTATTATTTTTAGTTTAAATATTTATAATTACCGACTGAAAACACTACCTAATATTGATTTTCATTTTGACACATTAATTCCTGTCATTAAATTAGTCATCTTTGACTGTATCTTTGTAATGTTATTTAGCTGAATTTCCATAGTGGGAAACAAATTCTATCAGTTAATATACAATAAACTATTTTGTACTTTTTCTCTACATAGTAATAAAAATTAAATTGAGAACTCTGTATACTCACAGTTTCACTTCACTAGTATAATAATAACCTCAATATAGGCAGCTTCCCAGAATTATAGTTGTGAATATAGAGGACAATGAGAAGAAAACTCTTCCTTGGCTATAATGAAAAAATAAATTATTTTAATAAATTTATAGCATGTAAATAAAGTTTCTATTTATTTTTATGATCATTGCTCCATGTTTAGTCCCAGAAATGCTCGATTCTCATTTAAATATCCCCTCCCATCAATCAGTGGTTCCTTCCTTCCTGGGTCATTGAGAACATAATAATTCATTTTGTCACTTGAAGGTGTGCTGACCTACTTTCACTAGTTAATTTCAAGGGAAGGATCAGATGTTCCATTGCTTTTTGTAATTGATTTGCTGATAGATCTTTACTAGAGCCCCATGACATGATCTGAGGGCATCCCAGGCAGCAAGGACTCAAGGTCATTATTGAATGGAAATTCCTCAAATCAATTAGTTGCCCTAACTGAATTGTCTGTTTCTGTTGATTGCCTGTTGACCGTTTTAAGTCAATCAAGAAAGAACTAGATAATTTTGAATTTCAAATATGGAAATTATCATATATTACTAAAAATAAATCACTTCAGAGATAGGTACCCTATCTTTATAGTCCATAATATATTCTATTTTAGTCTATATTTCAGATTCTCTTGATTGCCTTATCCACTTTCAAAGAGGCTAAACAAATGCTAGGAATGATATTTACTATATTTTATAATAATCTTCACTCTTTTCATCTTGTCTTAAATAGTTTTAATGTAGAGGCACCTATATTTTGAATGTATGTTCCTACATTACTTACCTCACTTCATTCCAAATCCTTAAAAACACTGATAGGTAAAACTAGTGAACTCATCAGAGATTTTATCAGCCACACACAAAATCAGTCTAGGTATTTGAATAATTATAAGAATTTATTAGCAATGATAAGTTCAGATGCCATTTAGCTCATTGATTTAGTAAAAAGGACATGACGAAAATTAGCATGACGAAAATGTGTCTATTTATTGTGAAAATGATAAAACTAGAGGTGATTCAGGAGATAAATTGGATTAGTTCTTGGTTTCCAACAGATAATCCCAAAGATGTACATTTCTATCCAGTATCAACCCTGTCATGCATGATCTTTCATATATTTATCCAAACTTCTCTTCATGTCAATTCCTATTTTTATTTATTTTTTATTTTTTAAAATATTTTTATTGATTTCAGAGAGGAAGGGAAAGGGAAAGAGATAGAGACACCAATGATGAGAGAGAATCATTTATCAGCTGCCTCCTGCACGTTCCCCACTGGGGATCAAACCTGCAAACCCAGGCATGTGCCCTGACCGGGAATCAAAATGCCACCTCCTGGTTCACAGGTTGACACTCAACTACTGAGCCACTCTGGCTGGCAAAAGTTTATTCTTGTATGATTATTTACTAATTATTGTATTTTCCATTCAAACAACTGTAAACCTACTTTTGCCAACCCTGTACTGTATATAATATATGTAGATATATAACTAAAACAAATATATTTCAAACAAATAGGAGTGTAAGGCATGTGTTTTTCCATAACATTTGTCTTAGATATTACACTGCACGGATAGAATAAAGTAACGTTAACAGCTCTACTGACTAAACCACAAAATCTCAGTTGTTTAATAAAATACTTTTGTCTTTCAAATTAAGGAAGAGTCCAGTGCCGATCTTATCAATGAGGTGACTGTCATCTCAAACTTTTTTTTTTAATCTGAGTTTTCTACCTGTAACAAGTTGCTTCCAAAGAAATCAGTGGGCCCCTTTCCAGCCTGGAGAATGGATGGACGGAGTCTGGAAGATCCAGTGTGAGAAATATTCTGCAGAAGCATGCAAGTGGCACCATCACCTCTGCTTGCATTCTACTGGCTAGAACACAGTCACAGGGACAAACAATGGCAAGAGAGGCTGGGGAATGTAGTTTATTTGAGTAGCTTCATTTCTTCTCCAGGAGGAGAAAGAAATAGAATTGGTGGGTAGCTAGTCTTTCCTGCCACAAAAAACCCTAATAATTTAACCTACTATGTGAAGAAACTATAACACTTTAACACGTGTATAGAAACAACTTCAGACTAGAGGAACAGAAGAATTTCCTTGAAGTTCTAGAAAAGGCATTAGAAATCTGCTGAGGAGATAGAAAATACAAACAACACATACCAACCTGGAACATCCTATTGCAAGTTCCTATTATAGCTGATAAACACTACTTGAGTTCTTTTATAGGTCCCCCATAATTGAAATAAGGGTAGGTTTTATCTTTACTATAAGAAAATATATCTTCATATTTCAGTAAGGTATACTTAGAAAAGAAAAACTATTCCTCAAGTTCTTTTTTCTCATCAACATTAACGTCAATTATTGAGGATTTTTCCTTTCTACCAAGAGAGTAAACATATTTCCAATCCTACCTGAAGATTTCCATAAATATATAATATACTTACTATAAAAATACTGTATTTATAACATTGCCTCTAGACTTAAGTGAGGAGGGGAAAATATTTTGCACCAGCAGAATAGTTGAATGTGTATTTTCAGGTTTTTATAATGATAAAAAGGACTGTGAATCCCAGGTGCCAAATGTATAATGGTATATACCAGTAGGTCCTGGTGAGGGTGACATCTCGTTGAGATGAAATGAGGAAGCGAGAATATCAGCACCAAAGAAGTTCTCCTATGCAACATATATTTTACATGTACACTTTTCAAATACAGAAACGGACTTCAACAATGTTAAAAATGTTGTGCAAGGACACAGTGCTTAAAAGTAGTTCACCCTAAATTTGAGACTATGTTCAACTGATTCCTAAGCCCAAGTTTTCTATTAACCAGAATGTGAGGACATTAGTATCTCTAGCACCATCTGTGTTTTAGTAAAATCCATGTGTTCTGTGTATTATTACCTATTTATTCTCCTTTTTAGTAACATGCTTTTGGCATCCCCAAGTGCCTAGCAGAGTACTATGTAGACGTTATGACTGCAAACTCATTTTTTAAAAGATTAATTGTATGATCTACAATGGAAAAAGATAAAGGGACTAAATTGCCATTCAAATGATTTCCTATTAGAGATACGTCACTTGTCTCCTAACCCATAATAACCTCTATTTGGAGTTCTGCGCGCACTTTATTGCATGTGCAGGTCAAACTGGACAAGCTGAACACAATAAATGAATAAACTGGAGCAGAAGGACTCATCAGACTAAATCTTAGAAGTATATTCTCTTCAAAAGAGGCAATTATGTCTAGTTCTTAAACATCACTCAGCATTTGGACCTTCGTTAGCTCTTACCCTAACACAATTCCAGCCATTTTAACATTTTAAAGTATGCTGTAATGGCATTTTCCCAACTTAAGTGTATTGTTTTTAAATAAAGGCTATTTCCTTCCATTATCAATA
This sequence comes from Myotis nattereri, assembly GCF_964212035.1. Lineage (NCBI taxonomy): Eukaryota > Metazoa > Chordata > Mammalia > Chiroptera > Vespertilionidae > Myotis > Myotis nattereri. The sequence continues at coordinate 41,300,674 of NC_138092.1, read as the reverse complement.
TGCATTAAAACTGTTGAACACAAACTAAAATATGGCATTTGTAATTTTAAGTGAAACTATCTTTGCATAATTATTTGGTTCAGTGATACAGTGTACAAGTCCTTCCAAACCACATAAATATTCATGATCTGTTTAGTCTGTTTAAAATGAAATCTGAATGCATGTTGCTGTTCTTTGTATTGAGGGTTCTTTAAAAATATGTGTCTGTTCTGATATATGTATTTGAATTACAAAAAGACAGGAAGAAAATAATACCCTAAAATAAGTAACAATCTGTATATAGTACTTTCATGGTATATTCTGAACACAAAATGTCCATGGCCAGACCTGACAATATTAGTCCATGTCCTGAAATAGTCTATAGTGAAATCGTTTTCAAGCTTCTACTATACTAATTTTATGGACATTATCTAAAAGTTTAAGAGTTTAGGATATAAAAAAGTAAATTATAATATCAGGTGCAATGTTAACATAATTAAACCCAAGTTCCAAGACAAACCAAAAACCATTCTTGAATTTGGAAGTAACATTAGAAACCATCTCCTCCTATTCTCGGTTCAGCACATTAGTTCTACCATGGCAATGGGGCAGTAACTCTGGTCCCACGTCCAGTGATGGTATGAGAAGCAATAATCCCAGGCTTCCCCTGGGAAAAAGGCTAGTCCCTGGGGAAGCACTAACGTTTCTTAGGGTCCTTTAATTTTTTTTATGCTCTAAATTCCATAACATTACCCCTTCAATTAAATCAACATCCTTCTATTGAACTTTCCAATTATAGGTTAAAAATATTTTGTCTTTAGCCACATTATAACTATTGAAGATTTCTTTTGCATAGTAATACTTAAATAGGATGCAACTGTATCAAATATATTTTCTTATTAAGTTTTAAAAATCTATAATCTATTTATACATGGATATGGTTTCAAAGTCCCATCATCACATATACTCCTTTTGAGGAAAATCATGTCATCAATGCCCACATATTAACAATAGTTCTCAGATAGGACACTATTTCTTTATTTTTTAATATTTTTTAATTTATTTCAGAGAGGAGGGGAGAGGGAGAGAGATAGAAACATCAATGATGAGAGAGACTCACTGATCAGCTGCCTCCTGCATACCTCCCACTGGAGATCAAGCCCACAACCCGGACATGTGCCCTTGACCAGAATTGAACCTGGGACGCTTCAGCCCGCAGGCTGACGCTCTATCCACTGAGCAAAACTGGCTAGGGCACTACTTCAATTAAGCATCCTAAAATCAAATAACATATTAATTTTCCTTTTTTTAGTTCACTGCTGTTTAGCTGCTTAAGCTCATTGAATTTCTGTCAACTATCTTATACATATGAATATTACTGAGCTTATAGTTAAGTAAATTTTCAAAAACTTCTTTTGCTCTTGGTCACTTAGGCAGATCACCTCATCTTGCTAGGCTTTCTTACATATGCTATGGGCAGCTGCCTGTGGGCTGGTCTAGGCTGACCTCAGCTGAGACCTCTGGGCTCTGTTCCCCGAGATCACTCATCCTCCAGTAGGTGAGCTCAGACTTGTTTTCACAATAAGAGCAGGGATCAAAGAAAGAAAACGAGTCTTGGAAATGGCACACGATCTGGCTGTACTGATTCAATCAAATCACAATGCAGATCAGACTCAAGGAGTGGAAAATAAACTCCACGTCTTAATGGAAAGCTCTTTAGAGTCACAGTGCAAAGGGTGTGAATACAGGGAGGGGATTGATTTGGGCAATTTGTACAATCAACCTGCAGCACCCATTCTGTTAGTTTTCTATGCTACGTACCCATAACTTTAGTGGCTTAAAACAACATCCACTCCTTATCTCAGTTTATGTAGGTGAGAGGTCTGGACACAGTTTAACTAGGTGCTCTATTTGGAATCTCATGAGTGTAAAATCAAGTGTTGGCTGGGCTGCACTCATTGTCATTGAGAAAGTTGATTAGGGAAGGGTCCGCATACAAACCCTCGTGGATTGTGGGCTGGATTCTCTCTGTGTCTGTATAATTTATAGCGGCTTGTTTTTTTAAGGCCATCAACTAAGAGCTTTGATGCTTTGAATCTTTGACTTCAAGGATGTTCTGTTGTTTCTCAAAAGGGCTCACCTAGTTACATGAGGCCCACTCAGAATCATCTCCTTTTCAATGAATTTTTAAAAGATCCACTGATTAGGGACTTTAATTGCATCTGCAAAATCACTTCACTTTTGCCATATAATGCAAATAATTGTGGGAGTGACAGCCCATTAGTTTGCTGCATTCTATGGAAGCAGGGCTCAGGGTTGGCCCATCCTCAAGGGGAGGGGATTACACAGCGTATGGGTGATTGGGGGTCCTCAGAATTCTGCCTGCAACACCAACAGAGGATTGTATGTAGTTCTCTTAATGAGCCATACTGTCTCATGCTTAGAACTTAGACTTTCTCTGCTTAGAACATTTCAGGAAATCACCTATTCTTTTTCCTTGGCTGATCTGGAAAATATGTATTTAACTTTAATAGTAGGTGTGACTTAGTAAGTGCTGAGTTGATAAATCTGAGATGGTGAGCAGTACTTCAGGAATCTCATTGGATTGGTCTATCTGTAGGCTAGGGTGAAATTCTCTTGAGCTTGAAGTTAACTGTAGAATAGTAAATAGTTTCTTATACTTTCATACATACCTAGGCTTTTAATTTCTTTTCACTAGTGTTTGTTTTACCTTCTTAAATCTGCAGAGCAGTCTCCTTGGCAGAACAGAGAGATGAATATATGAGTTCAAAAATTTTATTTTCTTTTTCTCCAACTTTAGTGAGATATAATTGACATATAACTACTGTTTGTTTGATTTTGTAATGTGAGAACATTACTCTGTTGCCCCCAAACTTGTGTCTGTGTGTTCTTTGCCAGTCTTCATTCTCTAAATTACCAATGTATTCCATTTTTTAAATTTTATTTTTTAAATTTTATTGTTTAAGGTATATTGTCCTTTGTTGCTGGTATCCTGGTACATTGCATTATTCATTCTCCAGATACAGACTGCCATATGAGTTCTAAATATAAATAAATCATAACAATAAAAAAATCCCTGCCCACATGGCACTTACACTATAAGGTCAGGCCGCCCTGGAAAATCTCCCTTTTGATTAACTCAAAATTAACTGATTTGTATCTGAATCATAGGAGTAACATCCCATCATATTCACAGTAAAATGTAGGGAATTATTCAGCACGTGCACCTGGTGTGGTGAGGGGAGAAAAGGGAACCAGGGAGAATCTTGAGAAAGATTAATTAATTTATTAAAATAGTATTTCATTCTCTCTATTAGAGACCATTGCATTTGATGCACAGCATCCTGAGGATACAATAGAGAGGTTGAAAATGACTATTAGGTCTGACATGAGATACAAGAGGGACACATGGATGGTAGTAGAATCATGGGAGGGGATCTAAACCAGACAGATGAGTTAGGCAAACCTCCTTGATAGAAAAGCATCCTGAGTTTTGTAAAAAGAGAAAGTGTTCCCCAGGTGAAAAGTCCCAGTAAGGGCAGAAAAGTATCTGATGGCTTGCTCGAGAATATGATTCTTTATTCCTATAGACAAAGATAGCAATGGTGACATGGCTTCAGGGTTGTCCATACATATACCTGCTTTATGGTGAAAAGGTACTCAATGAAAGTCTAAGGTTGGTCTTATGTTTCTATTTCATTTCTGTGAATTTACTCCACCCAGGACAGGTTGATAGGCATTCAAACTTGTTGGTACTATGGATTGTTTTTATAATCCTTTGCAAAGAGAAGAGGAGGCATTCAGAAACAGTGGACGCTTAAAGTGGTATATTTAAGGCAGTGTCTCAGAGAAATAAAATATCAAATACTAGTTTTAAGGGGAAAAAAGGTTTTTCTTAAACAGTGGATCACAAGCCATAGTCAGCCAAAATCTGGTGTTGAAATATGAAGGTACACCTTAATTATTCTAGTTCTTTCTTGACACCAGGACTTTCATAAAGTGTCAAAATGAAGGAGCAACCTGGGCATCTCCCTTCCTACTTTTCATTTCTGCTCTGAGTATCCTCATAACCCTAATAAGAATCTGAAAAAATCCAATGCAAGCCATTATCTAGGAAAGATTAGAGTCCCCTCCTTATTCGCTTATTCCAATTCTTCTTTCTCATAGTGATATATTTGACACTTGGCAGAGTTTTTTGGAGGCTATGGAAACTTGAAAATCACCACTTAGAAGTACTATGCTCAAGTTTTTAGAAAGGCCACATTTCAATGTGACTTGTGTCCTTTTTATTACATTATAGAGCTCCTCTAGTCTTCTGCTTCATACTTAAAATGTTGTAAGTTTTGCCTAGATCAGCCGTGGGCAAAGTACGGCCCGTTTGAAATGAATAAAACTATTGAAAAAAAAGACCGTACCCTTTTATGTAATGATGTTTACTTTGAATTTATATTAGTTCACACAAACACTCCATCCATGCTTTTGTTCCGGCCCTCCGGTCCAGTTTAAGAACCCATTGTGGCCCTCAAGTCAAAAAGTTTGTCCACCCCTGGCCTAGATACTAAATGTTCTTCATTATGGATTCAGATTAATGCTTCATAAAAAATCATAAGGAATCCAAAATATCAACTGCGTATGTGGTGTAGGTCAAGTCCATGCTGTTGCAAAGTCTGTTCTAATATTGGAATCCATTTCCCAGACTTACAAGCAGATCTCAGGGTCAGTGGTAGCAATCAATCAGATGTTCACTCCTCTTTTCTCTTTTAAAGCCTTGAATATTCTTCAGCCCGCACTCCTGCTATGTTCCCCTCGCCACTAAAATCTTGCCCCCACAAAAGATACCGTAGTTCTGCTTAAATCCTCTTGAATTTTGTTTTCCTTGCCCTGACTCAGTATAATGTTCTCACCGGGCAGACATGCCTACTGTTCCGAGGGATCATTCACAAAACTAGCAAACTGTAAACTGAAGGGACTCTTATCTCAGAAGGATGAAGGACAGAGCGGGCCTGCTGGGATTTGCAATGTTGGTTCCAGGGAGTCTAGATATTTCAAACCAGACGCTTACACAACCCATTTCTCTCTGGCCTTATGACTGAAGGCACTAATTCATTTACCATTCAAAGTGTCCTTCTGTAATTTATGCCACATACTGACATGTATTTAACTCTCTGAAATGCCCTGAATACAATTTGTTTGAAAGACATTATACACAATAAACCATAATGCATTTTTAAGAGGCATCTTGGAATAAAAATAAATATAAATTGAAGGAAAAAATGCTTATTAATAAGCATTTATCTGGCACTTCATGTTTACAAATGGTTTTATAGTCATTTTTTATTAGTTTAATGTGCCAGGTCTCTCTGGGCTCAAAGTGCTACTTAAGTACATCACCGGACTTTATCCCTCTTGGAGTCTAGACTTGTGGGGTCAAATGTTGTAAAGACAGTTCTTTCTGGAAAAGTTGTACTGTAAAGCTCTTAAAGAAATTTAAATGTGATGGATGAGAGTACATCCAAGACACAGCTTTCACTGAAATGTCTGGTTTTGAGGAGATAAGGAAAATGAATATTTATGGCTATTAATAGCATTGCGTGCAAAGCTGGATCTTATGTTAACATAAGGGTCAGAGTAGCCCACCTGGCTTCTTACTCTCACCAGGAGGACGAGGTGTCATGGAATAGCATCCACGGGGTCTGGCAGGATTTCCTGTGGTTCTAGTGGAAGAGAACACATGAAGAGTGGGCATTTTGTTCTATGTCAGGGCTACTGCTGGAAATTGTCACTGTTCCGGAAGTATACCCGATTGCCTCTATTTTTTGGTCTCATAGTCCAACTAATGTCACTCCCCTTCTGAAGACATGTCCATTACCAGGAAGAACAAATGTTTATGCCTTCAGAAAAGTTTATGGGACGACCCTGAGGGCAGATAGCAATACAATAAAGCTCTGTCGCCATACTGTGGGTAAACAATAGTGTCCCTCTCAGGTGTGTATACCCCAAGATCCAGTATTTGCAAGGGAGTGAGCGGGGGCAGAATAATACCCTGGACACACCTCTCCTACCTTCTACTCTCCTGCCGCTGCCATATGTTGGCCAAACCCAATACAAATCCAGAGAACAAGGGAGCACAAGTGAGGAATTGGTAGATACCAGCCTCCTGGGACACAGAAAGGGTCTTGAGAGACAACTGTAAACTGATCAGCCCTGGCAAACAAGATTCACCAACAGGGGACATACTTTAGATCAGATTTTAACCTCGGCTCCCATGCTTGCCTGGGAAAGTAATCAAACTGACAAAGATAATAGCCAATGACAAGATGTACCCCAGAGCCTGAAATCCAGCTAAAATTTTTCTTCACTATTCTTTCCTTTCCTGATAATAATCAGAGGAGAAAGTATGTCTTCTGCTTGAACTGTCCCACAACTAGAGAAATTCAGGAACCATTGTAGAGTTCCCTAAATACTATAAATAACTTTACCAAAGAAACTGGTAAAATTTGCATGGGTCCAGCATTATAAGTAAAGTTGATTCCCTTTCGTAATAGCCAACTGGCCCATATATCAGGCCATAGAAAAGTGAAAGTGTGTGCTGAGACTCTGATATGAGCTACAAAGACCATTGCAAGCTGGAATCTTATGTTCATTGATGCTTTAAGCATTTATGTTGATATTAGCATCTAATTTTTTTTAAAAGGTGAGAGCTGCTTTCTAAAGTTACATTTGTTTTTATAAATCCTGATACCTATGAGGGAAGGAGGAATGGGTCAAATGGTAAGATGAGATCCTAATTTTTGGTCAAGAAAAAGCTAAAAGGGTAAAACCATGCTGTCCAATGGGTAACCTCAAAGGACCATAAACATTGAGACCAATGCAAGAAAAGGTATGTTCAACAAAAAGCTTGTAACAACATAAAAGACAATATCCAAGAGTTTGCAGTGACTTATTTTTTCATATAAAAATGGATCAAGGGATAATTTGGATACAAATAAATGTAACTATGACCTTTTTGTGACCGTTCTTGAAACATGTGACATCAGTATATAGCCTAATCCAATTTATTTGCGATCCCTTCATAAACTATGTAGCTAGGGCCTATATTGAAAACAGAAAATATAATCAAATCAGAAAGTAAAGCAGCAACAAAAAATCTTGCCAAGAAGTTTATCCTTATCTAATTCTAATGAAAATATAACTTAGTTTTTGCCTTTGAAATTAGCTTTATCAAATTAGTGAATTAGTTTTATCAAAGATGCATGTTATCTGTTATTCTCATTAATTAAGAGTCTTTAGGCCACAATAACATATATGCATATTTTATTTCTGTAGATATGCATATATTATATACAGACAGACACTAAATACAAAAATGGCACATGCACATCTGCACAAATACTAAGTAGGATATAGCATTACTGAAGGCTTGACATTGTCTCACTGGTCAACTTAATATCACTGTGAGTCCTTTAGCAGGATTGATGGCCTGGTGGGGGAGGGGCCTCAATACTCTTCTAGTGCAAGTCCCAAGAGGGCAGCTTACTACAACTTCTAACACTTTATTATTGGCTAATTTGAGGCTTCTTTCACTCAGATGACATAGTTAGAAAGATGTCACTGCACAAATCAATATCCAGTGCCTTGCCATTGATGCGCCTGCTACCTTAAACAACAGCTGTGTCTACACCCATCTCCTGGGTAGCCTGGATACTAATGATTGTAAGCCTGCTATACTTGGAAAGCAACTCTCCAAGAGAATCCTGACCTCTTCATGTAAAACTCAGACAGCTTGCTGCACACTCAGCAGGAGCCTTCGGGGTCTCTCTTCCTGGCAGCTTAGACCTTGTCTGTCTGTTGTTAGGGGTATGCAAAAGGTCCCACTCCCAGTGAAATTCAAATGCACGTGTAAGGCAACTGGAAGCAATAAGAACACATGATGGGTTTATTAAAAGTAGATGGTGCCCGCACTTTCGATGCCTTTTAATCACAGTTATGTTAACTTTTCCCACAAAAGATTTTATTTATTTTCTGGAATTTAATTTTTATAGAAAAATTTTTATAAATATATATATATTAAGTTTTCATGTGAGATTTTATTTATTTTATTTAAATTTAGTGTTGACAGTATTACAGATGTCATTTGCCCCTCTTTTCCCCACACCTCCACCCAGGCTCTGCCCCGTATATTGTAATTTTAAAAAATCTCTCAAGCCCTAGCCAGTTTGGCCTGGTGAAGGAGCTTCACCCCATGGACTGGAGGTTCTCAGGTTCAACTCTGATCAAAGGCACACACCTCAGTTGCAGGCTAGATCCAGGCCTCGGGGTGTGAGCGGGACGCAACCAATCAATGTTGCGTCCTCTCTCTCACATAGATTTTTCTCTCTCTCTGTCTCTCCCCTCCTTTCCACTCTCTCTAAAAAATTAATGAAAAAGTATCTTAAGATGAGGATTTAAAGAAAAATCTCTCAAGAGCTCTTTGGCAGAATGACCATTTTCCTAATTTATAAGAATTCAAACCATTGGGTATAATAACATGGTCTAAGACTATTCAATTTTTCTAGTTACTGATAGATCCTCCCTTCCCCTAACTGGTGGGCGGAGTATGACGTAACCTGCAGCCCGGAAATACTTGAGTGACTAACCATGTGCCTTATATGGACTATACATTGAATCACCAATCAACAACTGCCAAATACCCTAAGCCCTTGTTCCTATATGGACCATACATTAAGCCACCAATCAGCGTGCGCTGAGTACACTAAGCCCCCATTCCTTCCCATTCTGCCCCTCAAAAGGTGTGCTCACCTCTGCACAGGTTGCTGTTCTCACATTGTGAGACAGCCCCCGGCAGGTCTCTTTCCCCTAAGAAAGCCTGTAATCCTGGTTTTCAGCTCCCGACTGGTCTCTCAGTGATAGCTATATCTTTTCTCCTTCCTCTTCAGTTTGATGTAAATTAAAATAAATATATTACCATACATACATGCAATATTAAATATAAGTTGTGTAGGAAGGAGAAAGTGGCAAGAAATAGGACTAGTTGCATCCCATAGAAGTTTTGTGGGAACCACTTACAAATCATTAAAAGGTTGCACATACAAAGACATACAAAAATAATCATGTATAGGGTAGAAAATATAATCGATTATTTAATATTCATTATACAATTTAACTCATGAATTAAAATTTAAAATTCCTCATCGATGACTCTGAGAAAGAACCTTTGAATCTGCAACCTGAAGATTGAATAGGATTTAGCCAGGCAAAGGGAGAGGAGTAGGTAGATCCCCAAGCAGATGACAACCACAGGGAATGCCTACATATTGCAATTGGATGGAAGAAAAAGAGAATCCGTTAAGGAGCCATGTAGAGGGTAGTTTGTAGAGGTAGTAGTTTGCATTCTAAAATGTCTTGAAATGGAATCGAGGCTAGGGGTCGGGGTGCAGCATGCTAAAAAGAGGTAAGGGGGTAGAAAGCGCTGAAAGGAAGATTACATTGTTCAACGATAGACATATTTATAACTTTTAAGAGATTTGTTTCATATAATGTTTGAGCTAAAGCCAGGTTATAAACCCTACTTGTAGGTAGAAAAAGTAAGTATAAATTACTCTTGCAAAATGCTGATGGTCAGAGGAAGGAAGTCAAGAGATAAATTACAGATTGAAGCACCTTTTCGTTTTAGTGTGTAAAAGATCTAACCATGCTCTAAGCCTTGTAAACATGGGCACAGCAAAGAGAGGGAACTGGTGGAACAGTTCAAGTAAGTCAAATAATTGGTAGCCTGAAGGAAAGCAGTGATGGTCTTCAAAATGCGAAGATCTTTGTTGTTGTTGTTTTTTAATCCTCACCTAAGGAGGATATGCTTATTGATTTTAGGGGGGGGGGGGGAGGAGTGGGGTAGAGGGAGAGGGAGAGAGAGAAGGAAAAGGAGAGAGACATCAGTTGCCTTCTGGATATGCTCCGACCAGGGATCAAACCCATAGCCTAGGTATGTGCCTTGACTGGGAATCAAACCCACAACCTATTGGCATAGGGTAGGACAACATTCCAACCAAACTGAGCCACAGAGGTCAGGGCTAACACCCTGTTTTTAATGCTAGCTTTATCCTTGAGGAAGTTTTTAGCTATTCTCAATCTCCATCCTTTCATATGTAAAACTCTAGAAATAATCACCTCCCTTGCTGAGTTTAGATAATGGGCCCAAACTTTTCCTAGCACTAGTAAAAGTTGCTAAATAGATCTTTAATAAAATGTAGAGCGGGTGGACTTGGCACAATGAAAAGAAACATTGGCAAAGGTATATGTTTAGATTTTGAGTTGACATAAATTACTGGGATCAAGTGTCAATTAGCTTCAATTTTCTCCATAGGGGACATAATTCTGCTACAGGTCGTGTACTTGTAGAAAGTGAAGAAGGTTTGGGAAAATTTGGCAAAAGGTCAACAATTGATGCATTTAAAACTGCTGTGGTTTTACAAGTCGATCAGAATGCTTCTTGAAATTCTCATATATGTCCATTAAATCAATAGGCTGTCGAGTGACTGCTGAACTAGAGGTCTCAAGGAGAAGCACCTCACACCAAAGGATGCAACCCAGAGTTCCAAAGCTTGTCTGGCGTGCCTGCAAACTGCCAGCAAAATTTGCAACAGCAAAGTTTTTGAAATCAAATATAAAGGAGATTTCTCCTTACAAGATCTTTATTTCTTAAGAAAAATTACCTACAAGAACTTTTCAGACAAAGGTGTATTATTAAAAACAATATATGTTGTATATTTGTTTTGTTTTACTTTAATTTTAATTATGTATATGTGGATTACAAATCATATGCACTGCTTGACATATATGACTTGAAGACGTATGTCTCCATTAACTCATATGTTATGGACTAAATGTTGTGCCCCACTCCACTCATAGGTCAAAATCTAATGTCCAGTGTCATGGTATTTGGAGGTACAGTCTTTGGGTGCAGCCCTTATAAATGAGATTAGTGCCCTTTTATGAAGAGACCAGAGAGCTTGCTTGCTCTTTCTATCACATAAGGACACAGCAAGACAGTCATCTGTGACTAGGAAGAGGGCCCCCAAAGATAGACCTGATCAGCAACTTGACCTTGGAAGCCTAAGCCTCCAGATCTGAAAGTAATAAATCTCTATTATTGATAAGGCACCCTACTTATGTTATTTTGTTATAATAGCTCGAGCTGACTAAGATACCATTACACAGAGAAATGTACACAATTACTTAAATGTTCTCATTCAGGTACCCCTGGAATGTCTGAGAGTCTCCCGGTAGAAGAGCCAGACTAATTACCATATTAAGTATGAACTAACAAACTCAGATATTGTCAGGTTAGCTTATCTAGTTAAGTCATGGCTCTCAGCTAGAAAAGCACAGTGGTTTTCTGGAATGCAGTTGCTTTGGTTCATATCTAGGTTCTGTCTGTTACTATTCATATGAACTAAACCCTCAGCCCTCCAGTTTCTGCATCTGTAGAATTTAAAATAACATAGTGCTTACCTCCTAGAGATAGTGTGAAGATGACATCGTGTATTCATATAAACCATTTAGAAAACTATCTTAAATGTAGCATGAGCTCACTGAAGTATTAACTACGATTATTATTACAGTTATAGCTACTCTGTTCTCTGACCAAAATCAAAACCCCAAATTCTGTCACAGATTCTAAATGGGTGCCCTTGGTGTCAGGAAACATGTGAAAATAACTTAGACCACAAGAAGTCTGCACAGAGGTTAGTAACAAGAGCGATCTCTATCCCAAGATATCAAATATTTGCAACAATGTGATGCACAGCCAGATCATGTTTGGTCTTTATTAATTACTAGAGACCCGGTGCACAAAAATTTGTGCACTCGGGGCGGGGGGGGGGGGGGGTCCCTCAGCCCGGCCTATGCCCTCTTGCAGTCTGGGACCCCTCGAAGGATGTCCACCTGCTGGTTTAGGCCTGCTCCCTGGGGGATCGGGCCCAAGCTGGCAGTTAGACATCCCTCTGGCAGCCCGGCAGCCCTTGCGAGATGTCTACTTACCAGCGGGGAGCAGGCCTAAGCTGCAGTCGGACATCCTTAGCGCTGCTGAGGAGGTGGGAGAGGCTCCCACCACCACCACTGTACTGGCAGCCATAAGCCTGGCTTGTGGCTGAGCAGAGCTCCCCCTGTGGGAGCGCACTAACCACCAGAGGGCAGCTCCTGCATTGAGCGTCTGCCCCCTGGTGGTCAGTGTGTGTCATAGTGACCAGTCATTCACTAGTCGTTCTGCTGTTAGTGTCAATTTGCATATTACCCTTTTATTATATAGGATAGATGCCTGGTGCATGGGTGGGGGCTGGCTGGTTTGCCCTGAAGGGTGTCCCGGATCAGGGTGGGGGTCCCTCTGGGGTGCCTGGCCAGCCTGAGTGAGGAGCTTGTGGGTGTTTGCAGGCTGGCCACACGCCCTTCCCCACCGGGGTGCCTGGCCAGCCTGGGTGAGGGGCTGACGTCTGTTTGCAGGTGGTCACACCCCCTTCAGGGTGGGGGTCCCCACTGGGGTGCCTGGCCAGCCTGAGTGAGGGGCTGATAGCTGTTTGCAGGCTGGCCACACCCCCTTCAGGGTGAGAGGTCCCCACTGGGGTGCCTAGTCAGTCTGGGTGAGGGGCTGAGGGCTGTTTTCAGGCTGGCCAAGCCACCCAGTGATGGAAGCTCCTAGCCTCTCCTTTTTTTCTTTTTTATTCTGGGATTTATTTACCTTCTATAACTAAAACTTTGTAGCCTTGAGCGGAGCTCAGAGCCAGCCAGGGCAGGCGGGAAGCTTGGCTTCCTCCATCATTGGGGCACCAAGCCTCCTGCTTGCTCCAGCTCCGTGGCTGCCAGCTGCCATCTTGGTTGGTTAATTTGTATATAGTCACTCTGATTGGCTGGTGGGTGTGGCTTAAGGCATAGCGAAGGTATGGTCAATTTGCATGTTTGTCTTTAATTAGTGTAGATAAGCTTGAATTGTTGATAATCTTACTAATCTAGAATTCTACACTCAATAAGTGACAACAGTTATTTTATTATTATCACAATTACTAGCTAAAAACTATGAAAGGAAAAATGAAACAAATATGTTTCTTTGAAATGATCATGAACCACAAAAATCAGTTACCTCCTTACAGAGGCTCAGAGAGGTTAACTGACTCATCCATGGTCATAAAGCTAGTCAGTGGTAGAATGGAAATTAGAATTTAAGTCACATGGACCCTAGTTTAATGTTCTTTAACAATGCTGCCATCTAAACAGCAAAGAATTTCATGTGTGTATTACTTTAGAATTTACAAAGTGGCCTAATTACATGATCTCATGATTTTTAGAACAACTCTGTGATATGAGTACTGTATGGTTTACTGGTAATATACAAACATTTTGAAAGTTCAGAAAGGGAGCTATTCCAGGACCCACCTATAGCTAGTTACTGACAGAACTAGACATACACACACTCTCTTACACACACACTGCTATGGTTCAACTGTTTGGGTACCCAAAAGTCCTAATACTCAATGTAATGTTATTTGGAGGTGGGACTTGGGGAGGTGACTGGGTCATGAGGGCGGGTCCCTCCTGAATATGATTAATGACCTTGTAAAAGAGGCTCAAGAGAGTACCCTTGACTCTTACAAAAGGTGAGGATACAACAAGTCTATGTCCCCAGGAAAGTCCTCAGCAGACATTGCTAGCATCTTGATCTTGGACTTCTAGTCTCTGGAACTGTGAGAAACAAATCCCTGCTATTTAGAAGTTACCCTGATTTTGGTATTTTATTACAGTGGCCCAAATGAACAAAGACACACAGAAGGAAAACAGATAAATATAGCTAATAAAAAAGGGCAGTCATTTGATTCTGAATCAAGTGGCTTCCCTACTTATAGCATGGCCTTAATTACTATATGATGCTTGGGCATCAAAATTAAATTCTGTAGTTAGCAAACATATACGAAGCATGAACAGCCATGAGAGAGAAAAGGGGTGCTGAAATTCAGAATCCAATGGAATTTCCAGTAATAACAGCCTAGGCCTGCAGGCTGTCACTTCACATCCGAAACAATGATTCCCACTGTTTCTCTGGTTGACACAATTTATTAAAACCTCTCAACATATATAAAATAAAATTATGATAAGTCCACAAATCCAACACAGAAAGCCTAGCATGAAGCATTTAAGGCATAATTTACCTGAGGATGTCAGGCAAAAGAAACCCGAGACAAATGAGAAAAGTTCAAAAAAGCCATTTCCACATCCCACTAGAGTTAAAGATCATTTTCAAGCGTGCCCATTCAGAAGTTTTTATAATTGCCTGCATCCTGCGGAGCCACACATTCTGCGGGTTCTCCGGCCGCTGGGCCCAGAGGTGGTGGCTGCTTCTGACTGGTGCTGGCTTTGTTTTCATTCCCTGTGCCGGAGAGAGACGGCCCTTTGGGGACAGCTAAATCCACCTCAAGCATAAGAATCATTTGATCCCATGAGGAGGCAGCTCCGATGAATAGCTTTTCATTTCTTCTTATTCATCCTGACTTTACAGTGATGATGCTTAGTGTGACAGGATTGCATGTGGTTCCCCTCGCGTCGCACAGCTTTCTTTCTTCCTGGTTATGCACAGCCAAATTCAGAGCATCGCGGCTCAGGTGGCACGTTGGATGGAACTGTCCTTTGTAGACGGGGTTGTCTCTGCATGGTGTGTTTCCCGATTATGTGCATGTTATTAAGTATGTATTGTGGCTCTAGGGTGGGAAAGAAAGTATCAGGACAGCGCTGATACGAGGCAAAATTTATGTCTTTTGTTTTCTTATCAAGACAAAAATAAAGAAATAAAATCAATTTCTTAATAATAATTTCATATTTTTCTTTCCAGTCAAGAAATACATTATGGTATATATATATATATATATATATGTATATATATATATGAATTTTCTAAAGTTATAGGTTTTTATTTAATATTAGCAGTGAAACAAAAGCAAACATTCATTTAAAAACTAATAAAAGCCCAGTCAGTGTGACTCAGTGGTTCAGCATCAACCTATGAACCAGGAGGTCACAGTTCAATTCCGGGTAGGGGCACCTGCCTGGGTTGCAGGCTCGATCCCCAGTAGGGGGCGTGCAGGAGGCAGCCAATTGATGATTCTCTCACATCATTGATGTTTCTATCTTTCTCCCCCTCCCTTCCTCTCTGAAATCAATTATATACATAAACTAATAAACATAAAGGTGAACACTATACAATGAGATAATTCAGAGGTCCGAAAAAGTAACTAGAGGTTTTGAACATACACCTTTTATTAAGGTCACAATTGACATGGTTGTCAGAGATATAAATTGGTATGAATGCTTAGCTTGTAGCTACAGAGCAGAGGCTTTCATCTTTGAAGAGTTAGATTTAACACTGTGAACCTGAAAAGATTTCCACAAAAGGATGACATTTAAAACAATTCCTCAAAGTTAAGCAGATAATCTCCAAAAAGTAACTATTACGGGCCAGGTTAAAAAAAAAAAAAATTCCAAGATAAGCATACAGATTCTATAAAGGCATGAAAAAAAAGAAATCGAGAATTTTTCTCTTTTTTTTTTATGTGAGAAAAAGCATTTAGATAAGTTAATACTAAAAAAAAATATAGTTACAGTTATATTTTAAGGATCCATGTAAAAGATCTTAGTGAGTTTGGAAATTCTTCTCTGGTCATTAGGGAGTTAGTTAAGATGTTTTTATTTGTTTGTTGCTTTTTAAACAGATGAGATCATACCACATTATACTTTTGGAAATTATCTCTGATGATCATATGAAGGATAATTTAGATTAGGAGGGATTGTGGAAAACATACCTGTTTGAGTCTGCTACAAAAATCTATATAACACATGTTGAAGAATTAAATGAAAACCATGGAAGCAGAGATAGTAGGAAAGAAAATGGAAGGTAGAGCTGATGAAGCTTGGTGACTGACATGAGGTGGAATGTAAGAGAGAAAGGAGTCAAGAATGAAGCCCCTGGGCCAGGCCTGTGTGGCTCAGTGGTTGAGTGTAGACCTATGAACCAGGGGATCACAGTTTGATTCCAGGTCAGAGCACATGCCTGGTTTGCAGAAGTGTGATCCCTAGTAGGGGTATACAGTATAGGAGGCAGCCTATTGTTGATTATTATTATTGATTTTTTTATTTCTCTTTCCTGCTCTCTTCCTCTCTGAAATCAATAAAAATATTTTTTAATTAATTAGTTTGAAAAAATGAAGCACCTTCAAGCAAGAATATTACATCTAACAAGCTCTACAGAATACAAAAGAAATAACATGAACACATTCGGGAGGAACGCTGCCTTTACTTTGGAAATATGGACATGGCAAAACCTTGTTAGAAGCTGGATTCTGGGACTGAAGCACAGTGACAAAGAGGGCTGGAAATACAGACTTTAGAGTCACTGTGCTCTAAATGACAGTGCATAGCCTAGAACTGGAGTTAATTCCCCAGGAAGAGTGTACAGAGTGGGAAGAGCGGCAGGCATGCGATGGGATGTGACTATTAGAGGAAGAAGAAGAGAGACCGCAGGCTGAGAAGTAGAAGGAAGAAGCAGAGTGTCAAGAAGAGAGTGGAAGCCGTGCAATGCTTACAGAGGCCAAGTAAGTAAACAAGTCTTCCCTCTCTAAACATTCTTCTACTAAATATTACTTTCCTTGGATTCTTCCGTTATTATTCATTTCCTAATACCCTCCACAGTTGCATTTTCCTTTATCTCTTTATTTCATGTTTTTGTTGTTGATCTTGCTTCTTTACTCTAAATTTTGACATTTTTCCACTGGCATGATTTCAACTACCATTTCATATCAACTATTCCTAAATATAAATATTTGTATTCAACCAAATATTCTTACAAATTGCTATTCCAGAAAGTCATTATGAAAAACAACAATACAGTTGCCCATTTTTTCATAGAGTTTAATGTATGGAGACAGTAACAGACACATGAACAAATAGATTGCACTGTAATTGTGAAGTGATCACACTGGCAGTTTTTGTCACTCAGGTTCTTATATGGGAAGTGGATGTGCCAGAGAGTCTAGACGAGGCAAGGGCTTCTGGTAGAAATTTGTTCTAAAATCTTAACAAGAAAGAATTAGGGTGTAGGCTAGTGATATCAGGATGGAGGGGGACTCACAAGTTTGTGTATGTTTGTTTCTTTTTGTGTTGATGTAGTTTAAGTCATTGATGTCTGGGTTGATAGTAATGGTATCACTGGTCATTTCTACAGGAATAGAAGTGCTGACTGAAGGAATAGAAATGATGACATCAGTTTTGGAGATGTTGGGTTTAACATATTTTTTAAATGCCTGGGTGGGGGCAAAAGTAGGCAATTGAAAAATTGGGTCTGAGACTCAGGAGATATGGGAGTCAGTTCTGTGGGCGTGAATGGGAATCCTTTAGGCAGATTGTGTCAGACAGGTAGACAAAGTACTGAGGACAAAAACCTACATAAAAATTGTCATATTTTCAAGACTCGGCCACAAATCCAACCTCTCTCCTGAACTTCTGACTCAAGAAATCATTATATGTATAAGTACTGACATATATTTCCAGTTCAATATCAAACTACTTGCCCTCTTTGAAATTTATTTCATTTATTATAGTCTACATGTCTATTAATATTATCATTTTTCACTTGAGAATTTCTGAAACCTTAAATTTTTCTTCTCTGTGTACTAGGGACCCTCGCAATTAGTTACTAGGTCTCATAGATTTAACTTCTGGAATGTTTTACTTGTTCACCCATGCAATCCATTCTTACTGCATTAAATTGGTTGAAGCACTAAAAATCTCTTGTCTAATCTATTCCTAGCCTCCCCACCAATATACCTTTCAAGATACATTTTTTTCCAAAACAGAGGAGAAATAGCATTGTGTACCTATTCACCCTGAAAATATGTCTCTTTACCAAAATAATAAAATCATATAGGCTCAAAGTCCAAATCTTATGATTTATGTCCCAAATATATTCCCAAGCTTAACTCTATCCATTCCACCAGGAATGATAAACGCCAGTCCACACCAACTGCTTCTCCAAATATCCTCTCCACTTTCCAGCTTCTGTGACTTTGCTCGTGTTGTTTTCTCAAACTGGTGTACTCTTCCCATGGTTTTCAACCTGAGTAAACTTTCCCATGGCTAGCCTCAGGCTTAAATGTTATTCAATCAGATCTTCCCCAATGCTTTAATTACAAGTAATTGTTCCTTCTGCTCTACTCTCACAGCACCTCTCTTGTAGCATGTATTTAATTCTGCATCATATTACACACAGTTCATTACAGGTGTCAGTCCTGGTGGCTAATACTTTTGTCATTTACCATGCTCATTAGAAACACAGCAAATAGAGTAAAACTATTAACTAAAGCTATTTTTTTTTTTTGTTTAAAGTAACCTGGTTCAATCCTATATCAAGAATCTATGTTAACTTCCATTACAATGGTAACAGCTGTAGTTAGGAGAGAAAAAAAAACCCTCCAAATCTTATATATTTTTAAGGAGCAATGAGTATTTTTTAAATTGCTTGGCTTACTCTACAATTTAGACAAGCAAGATTATATTTGATAGAGATCATTTGATGCCATCTCACCAAATAACTTGCGCTGTTTCACTCAAATATCCAATATATCTTTGTTAATGTTCCAGAATATTCAGCGGATTAAGTGGTTAAAAGTTAGAGGTAATGGGGCCAGTGAGTCTTTGACTCACAGGAAACAAATTTAGCTGAGCAGTCACAACAAATTAAGAAGAGCTTTTGCTTATCCCCTATCTCATCCTATTCTGGCCACTGCATCTAACCCACAGATGGAAAAGTCTTTGGGGAAACTGGGTTACTCCTACACCAACAATCTCCAATACAGTTGAGTGTTTTCCTCTCCTAGCACGTTTAACCAAAATTTATCCCAGGTATTTACAATGGTTTCTGGTAGAGTCTAGGTGTCCTAGTTTCAAACCCAGGTCTTTGATCCCCAACTTGAAGGCCTCCCGAGGTGGGAAACAGCCCCAGATGGTTTATGTTCCTTGTTCAGACTAAGAGCAGAAAGAGAAAATGCTCAGTCATTGTTGAGTTCCTTCTGAGTCCTTATTCCAATCCCTTGACCTCAATGTTTATCCAACAAATCCCCTCCTCCTCCTCCTGTTACCTGTCTCCCTCAGGATTTTTGGAATTGCTTGTCTCAGTTCATCCATATTCACCTGGGACCCTACCCCTGACCCATATAATATTTTTTTTCAGTATGGGGCCCACATTTATCTAGAAAAATGACACTTGTTATACAATGGTTGTTTAATAATCCATTAAATGTATCTAATACAGACTTACAACTAAAACACCTTCAGATTCTAATCAATAATAAGATAATTTCAGAGCATAAATGATATAAATAATAATATGTAGCTACAGGGTAAACATTATCAAAGACTTTTGTTTATTCCCTTACATTCCAATAATTAATCAATTTCAGCCCATATGTGTCTAAAGGGTTCATAAGCATAGAAAGTGAGGAGTGAAAATTCAAGTATGCCAGATATTGTATATGTGTTTCCATACTTGTTTATTTAATCCCCACAAAATACCATTAAGTTAATGGTATAAAAACTGAGATTCAGAGAAGTCAATATTTAAAGCCAAACCTATGGCCCGCTGCAGCAGTCATGTTCCGGTAAGGAAACAGAGACTGCTCTAAATTCTTCAACCTAAGGAGACTGAACACAGAGCAATGGATGTCCACGTATTAGAAATGCTCAAACCCACAACCCCAAACAGCTATTTCTGAGAATATGCACCGAAAGTTGAAGGGAAATCTAAGTAGTTAGCTTAACCGGGGCCTCCAGTAGACTCTAAGACCACGGGAAGGGGTTAACTGGCTGAATCAAGGACCATGAAGGAAGTACAGGTATTGCTGTAGACTCTGCCTTAGGGACAAAAAATAAAAGGAAAACTACTTATACTTTTCCCTTCCAGTTTTCTTTCAGTGCCTCCCATTGGTTAATTTTACTCCAAATTTATCAGGGAATCTGGGAAATGCAGTTCTCTGTGATGACGCAGAAGAGGGGAAGAACTGGAAATTGATTTGAGAACAAAAAGGGAAATGCCAGCACAGATCCCATGATGCTACCTAGCACACTAGAGTGGGCAGAGTAAACAAAGGCACACAGGTGAGAATGTATGAAGTATATTCTGGAATAATAAGTCGTGCAACTTGGTTGCTACACATGAAACGTGTAAACGTTAGGGTTTAAAAATTGGTTATTGCAACAACCTAGGGAAATATGAGGACTAACCTAAGTTGTTAAAATTTAATTTATTGAGAAGATAATATTTACCAGGATCATGATTCAATGGGCATTTTATTTGGGGAATATTAACTTGAAAATTACATGTAGAATGCTATTGAGAAGATTGAAAAACATTGCCTAACAAAAAAGCAATTACAATTGTTTAGGCAAAAATGATGATAATGTGGTGAAAAGCTATAATTTATTGTTCATCTAATATGTGCCATCTATGGGTCTACATAATTTATATATAAGCATTATTCCAGCTGATTCTTATAACAATTCATCAACATTTTCTCACCGTACAAACAGCAGAGAATGTAAGTGAGATTCCCACAGTCATGTAGTGATTAAGTGATCGGGCCTGATCTAAACTACTAGTGATAAAATGAAATAAATGGAATTATTGTGAATTATCTCAAATCAGTGTGTTTATGAACACAAAGCTTGGTACCTAAAGTTGCTATATGTTCATTACCATGAAAGATATCAATTATCAGTATTGTTAACTTTAATTTTTCTAAATGTTCATGCTAGAAAACTTTTGGGGAGATTTATTAATAGTTTTGTGTTTTGTTCTGTTTTAAGTGAAACTTAAAAATACTATTCAAACATGGACTTTTCCCCTATTTTTTTGTAGGTTGGATTATTCAATCAAAACTTTCCTGTAATAAGTGAACTATTTTTTAATAAGTATGTTCATGTTAAAGAAATGTCTTCAAGGCCTACATTAGAATATTTTATAAAGCTGAAAAATGCTAATATGGATAACAAATGTATATTGAATGCCTAACATTTAAATGTGTTAATATTGCCTCCACATGAGAATTTAATATATTCTCCAGTTTTTCATTAATTGCTATTTGTTAATCACTCTCAACTACTGGGTGTTTGTTGATATTCCCTGAATTTCAGTAATTGATTGGCTCTAACTGAACACCTCTGTCATAGTAAGTTACCTGAACAGCATTGGTACTGAGGTCAGTTCATTCATTCTAAATCATTTTCATACCACTCCTGAAATTCTTAATAACTCTCAAAGTAATTATGACTTTTTAAAAAAAATCTATAGTATTTAAATTATCTAAGAATATAAAGTGAATATAGGACTTATTTTGATATTTTGATTGAAAGCAAAGGTCATTGTTATTTGGTCTAATTTTAATTTATTTGTTATTATTTTTGTCAATGAATCAGTAGCGTTAAAGAACCACTAAAGACTAACTAATTCTCCCCAAAATTGGAACTACTAATATAGAGAGATCTGAATTTGGCAGCCATTTCACCCATAAAAACAATCCGCCCCCACCATACTTCTCTAAATATCAATTGCAAAGTTGGTCTTAGAAAACCATGGCATTTTAATAATATGAATCATAGACTGAGTCAGAAGTATTCTTAGTATCAAAGTGACTCATTTTAAAAGTATTATTGTTCAGTTGAATCTATAATGACCCTGTTTTATATTCATGCAATAACTTCCAATATTATGCCTGTTTCTTCTCAGAACATCAATCTGATGAGAAAAAACTAGGTCATCACTTCTGAAATGGATGGCAGTACAGTATAGAAAGTGGTTAGGCTTATTATTCTCAACACATTTGAGTCACTGCTGCCCAGATGACATAAAAGCCCATATTATCACTAGTTCTGAGGATATTCATCCTTATAAAACGTTAGGCCAAACCACTAAGATCTATTGCTGTGGCCTGTACCCAAAATTCTGTAGTAAGACAGAGATATATACTTTCCAATTTCTAAATGCTTTGACTTTTCTAACAACCCCTTGTTCAAAATTTTCAGTAGGTGACACTTCTATAATTTCCATCTATACAAGTTTTCTTCCCCATGACATTTGCAACCTTCCCAAATATTTACCAAGCATTCCAAATATCACTGAAGGTGGTAAGAACTAAAGCAAGAAGGTATCTTGGAGAGCATACTTCAGGCCATAGAGCAATAGATTAAATGACCTCTCAAGACCCCTCCATCCTATATTCTATGGGGACTGCTAAACCACAGAGATAGCCAAACAAAGGGGATACAGTGAGTCAGGTTCTATTATCCCAGCATTTAATGGCTTTCTGTGTATGTAGTTCAAAGCTGAAAGTTTCAACAAAGATTCCACCAACACAGTGTTTCCTGCACTTACCATTTTTCTGCTTACAATACTGTCTTACATTTTCAAAGGCAAAGAAAATGTGCTTTCTTTTGTAATTCCAAAAGTAGTTTAAGTAACAGGAGATAGTATTACAGATTTAAGAAAACATGACAGTGAAATCACAGTAATAAATTTTGGGTTAGGCCAACAGAGTAACCAAAGAAATACAAAAAAAAAAAAAAAAAAAGGCAAACGTATGATTTTTTTATTAGGCAGCTAGAAAAGTAAATTTTGAGTAGAGCCATACATGCTAACCAAATGAAAAAGAAAGGGGGAAAGTTAGAGGATATTGGAGAAAGAGGAAATGAAATATGCTGAAAGGTAAATTAAAATATGTTCAAGGGCTATACATATCATCTAGGAATAAATATGGTTTTAGTTAGAATAAAACAACAATGTGGAGAAGGAGAAGAGTCCAAAAACTAATCAGTGCCAAGAAAGCAGAAAATGTACATGATAAAACATGAGGCAGAGAGAAGCACTGAGATCATTGAATGAAGTGAAAAGTGTAAAAAAATATGATAAGAAATTAAGGATAGAAAATGAAAGAAAGGTTACTCAAGAGTTGGAGATAAATCAGGATCCTTTCAAGTAGAGAAGGAAGAAGGGGTCAGGGCTGGAGATAATGGGACCTCCATGAAATGGAAAATGTAACATATTCATTGAAGTGGTAGGTATTGCTATCAATTTTAATGACTTCTTTGCATCAGTTTCAGACTAGATAATGGAGAAAAGATATTAGCAGAGAGACATATTTGCATATCTCAGGAAAGGAAGATGAAATAAATATCAAGTTAGAGCAATGATTAAGTTATTAAACTACTGAATTTCTGGCAAACTGCAGAAAAAAATTGAAAGTCAATTTGGATTTCTGAAAGCTGCATTAATAAATATGAAGACCTCTATCAGGTACCTTTTAAAACTTTATAGAATTTTAGGAACTGATAAGAAATAGCCAGGACTTTTAGACTCACTTATTTTTATACCAGAGCCTGAAATAATTCTTGAATACATGATACTGTGGCAGTTATGCAAATAAATTTAGTCAGTCATAGAAAGCTCAATTAGCTTTCTCTGATAGAATTTTGGTGTGAATACACATACACATTAATTTTAATCCCACTTTACTCTGCCATGAGAAGGTAGAATTTTTCTCTTCCAGGAAGCATTTGCACCTCCACAGAGTATAAATGCTGAAGGAAGTCCTTGAGGCAGTCATTCATACACCTACAACTGTGTGAATGATGAAAACACACATGGAGGCCAGCAGTGGAAGACGGAGCATGCTGCAGCCTTGACTGCCTCACACTGCCTAGTAGCTGGAAGGAGCCAACAGACTCACATCATATTATCCCAGCCAGAGCTTCAGACTTATTCCATATACTGATGGAGAACACAGATGCAGATTATACTGTTCCCATCTTGAGCAGAGTATAGTCAAGTGACTCATTAGTACACATGAAATCAAATCATCATCTGTGTTGATTAAAAACAGTTCTAGTAAGACTTCTGTTAAAATTCTGCATCATTTTGTCTCAGACAACCCTGAGAAAAAAATCTACCTCTGGTGATCTCATAAAATGCTAAGGGTAGAACCAATCTCGGCAGTAATGAGTTTGACTTCACAAGAGAATGCAAGATGGCCTGGGGCTTGGTCACACTGAAGGCTGGCATTGGCAGTTCTGGGAGTCATCCCAGCTGGACCCCACTGCTGGGAGGCTCTTCTTCTCATTCAGTGTGAATGTGACTACCCTCAAATGCACAGGCAGTAAAGCTTGGTCTATTCACATAGTAAGAGTTGCAGTAAGTAAAATAGTAAATTAGTGTGATTAGGAATAAATGACATACACAGACTGCAGAGGCCTAACATCTGCGTTCTGCCACTATCTAGGCCAGTGATGGCGAACCTTTTGAGCTCGGCGTGCCAGCATTTTTAAAAACCCTAACTTAACTCTGGTGCCGTGTCACATATAGAAATTTTTTGATATTTGCAACCATAGTAAAACAAAGACTTAAATTTTTGGTATTTATCTTATATATTTAAATGCCATTTAACAAAGAAAAATCAACCAAAAAAAATGAGTTCGTGTGTCACCTCTGACACGCGTGTCATAGGTTCACCATCACTGATAGGCAAACAACCTTGAAAAAAATCTCTTGAATGTTCCCAGTGCCAAGTGCCCCAAAAGGGGTATAGAGAATAAATATGTTAGAATTGGGGAAAAAGAAGAGTTCACATCTGGCTGGGATAATCAGGAAGTTATTGGCATTGTGGGTGAGATTTAAAGATAGGCCAAATTTATATGTGGAGGCGGAAAGCTAGACAAAGTTCCAGGTAGACCAAAGAGCATGAATGAAATCACAGAAATTGGGAAAGCTCGAGATGTTCAGAACAAAATACAGAACTAAAGGGAAATCAAGGGAGGAGTTGATGAAGCTGAAATGATTAGAGAACAATTTAGAATGGGAATTGCACGTCAGGCTAAGTTCTTTAGAATTTATTCAATAGGAAATAATTGCACATTGCATTTTGAGCAAAGCGGTATCATGTTCTAGCAAAATTGACTTGGGATGATGTGCAATATTGGTGAAGCTATTCTGGGGCCTACATTCAGGGGCTGTGATCCGGACGGGAGAGAGCTTGGCTGGGAGTCGCTGTGAAGGAAGGACCCACAGGAACTGGAGGTAACTAAATAAAAGGCAAGGGAAATCAGAGAGGGAAGCGGAAAATCACCTGGAAAGTAGGATGATGTCAATCATACAAATAAGACTACTATGAAGAGAAACAGGAGAATAAAAACAGGCCTGATTTTAAAATCCTGAACCGGAGGTGATGGCAAAATGTAACACGGAGAAACATACATTCTATTATGTTGTTTATTATTGACAAAAATGTTCAATTGCTATATCTATTCAATACCAACCAAGCTAATGATCCTTTAAATTATAAAAATAATATAACTTTAAAATATTCTTATATAACATCTATTTCTGTGAACTGGTTGAGAGATTAAGACAAAGTTCTTTGCCCAGCCAGCATGGGTCAGTGGCTGAGCATTGACCTATGAACCAGGAGGTCACGGTTCGATTCCCTTCAGGGCATATGACCAAGTTGCGGTCTAGATCCCCAGTGTGGGGCATGAAGGAATCAGCCGATCAATGATTCTCTCTCATCATTGATGTTTCTCTCTCTTCCTCTCCCTCCCTCTCTGAAATCAATAAAAACATATATTTTTTTTAAAAGGCAAAGTTTTTTGAGGGGAAAAATGCAGGTTCAAAAACATTTACAAAATATACTCTAAAATTAAAATTTTAAAAACACAAGATAGGCAATTAACTCATTTAATATTAACAAAAGTAATATAAACTTGGGACTATTTGGAAGTAAGCTAAAACTCACTAGTCCTGACACACACTCAAGTTCAAATATAATTGCTTTGAACTAGATTCTGGAAAATAAAATACTTCCTTCTTAACTGAGATCTAACTTCTCATATCTCTATTTGTTTTTCGAGTCAAACATGCAAACATCTTTGAAAGATTTCAGGGCTGAGTGTAAATATTTCCTCTACATGATTCTAGCTGTAGAAGTACTTCTATGTGTCCATTTAAGAGCTGAGAGGACTAAAAATGGGATCAACTGTTTCTACAGAAATCGTCTAAAAAATTACTCTAGCAGAATTAAATCTTCAGCATGTTTATGAAGTAAACCTGGCAACACCTTCTCATTTTATTTGCTGTTGACTCAATTGCTGTCAATTTAAAGAAATGATCATAATCTTTAAAAATGACCATTCACTGATGTACAACTCTCCATTTATTTGATTAGACATGATTTAATTGACATTAGCTCTGACAACTTCCATTGTTTTATTTTTATTATTATTTACATTGATGTATTATTGCACAGCCTAGATTTAAAATCATTCCTAAAATGTTTATTATAAAATATGCATGTGGGAGAAACTAAGACGGTGGCATAGATAAACACCAGGAAATTGCTGCCTCCCACAACAATTGAAAAATACGTCAAAACCACAAAACGGACATCATCCAGAACTACAGGAAGGATGGCTGAGTGTAAATTCTACAACTAGAAGGAAAGAAAAGCACACTGAGAGCCAGAGGAGCTGCGGAAGTAAAGTGCAGAGGTAGGGGGCTTGCGCGCGCGGAAAAGGGCTGGCACCTGAGGACGCAGCTGTCTTTTTGAATCGGGAGGGAGTCACAAGCTCCCAACGGCTCTGAACACTGGTTCCGGGAAGTCTCTGGGGACCCAGGACTCATACGGGGAGAAACTGGACTGTTTGGCAGCGGGCGAACTTGAGGGCGGCTTTCCCTCAGAGGTGCTTGCAGCCGTTACCAGGACACTGAGACTCGTAACTCCTTAGGGCAGGGCTGAGGCTCCGCCATAGCTGCTGCTCCGCCCTTTGATTCCTTGAGACCCCGCCCCACCCAGGCTGAGGCAGAGGCTTTTGCATATGAATGCCCCGGCCCTTTGTAACCTGTAATTACCTAACTGCAGCCTGGCCAGACAGACCCAGAACTTCCAAGAGAAGGCCCAAGGCCCCACAGCAGCTTGCATTGCTTCACAGCTGAGCCTCATCAGGGCCAAAAAAGGAAGGGGAATCTGCAGTTCTCTTCGTAGTTCCTGCTGTGTAACCTCAGGCAGAGGCTGAATTAGCACCTCCTTAGATCCAAGAGCCACTGTACCCAGTGGTCAGAGGGGGACCATCCAGATCACAACTCCTCAGATCCATAAGGGACACACTCAGGGTGCAGTCTCAGTGAGCACCAAAGCCCCACTGAAGCAAGTCTTGCCCCAGAAGGGTGTCTCCAGCACAGAAGTTCTCCCACTGCAGACACAGCTGATTCTCACTGCCAATTGGCCTGGAGGTCAATTCCTCCCAGTGATCCTACAACAACCAAGGCATAGCTACCTCAGGTAACTGAGGAGGCTGAGCCACTGGGCCCTACAGGACACCTAACACACAAAGCCACTCTATCAACACAGGGAAGCAGCCAAAATGCGGAGACAAAGAAACAGGTCACAAATGGCAGAAATGGAGGAAAGCAAACGACTGGATATAGAGTTCAAGGCCACGTTTATAAGGTTTGTCAAGAATTTTATGGAAACCGCCGATAAATTTAATGAGTCCCTCAATAAGTATAGTGAGACCCTGGAGGACATGAAAAAGGACCAACTAGAAATTAAGCATACACTGACTGAAATAAAGAATAATTTACAGAGATCCAACAGCAGACAAGAGGATCCCAAGAATCAAGTCAAAGATTTGAAATACAAAGAAACAAAAAATACCCAACCGAAAAAGAAAAAAGAAAAGAGATTCCAAAAATATGAAGATAGTGTAAGGAACCTCTGGGACAACTTCAAGAGTACCAACATCAGAATTATAGGGGTGCCAGAAGAAGAGAGAGGGCAAGATATTGAAAACCTATTTGAAGAAATAATGACAGAAAACTTCCCCTACCTGGTGAAAGAAATAGACTTACAAGTCCAGGAAGCACAGAGAACCCCAAACAAAAGGAATCCAAAGAGGACCACACCAAGACATATCATAATTAAAATGCCAAGAGCAAAAGACAAAGAGAGAATCTTAAAGGCAGCAAGAGAAAGAAACACAGTTACCTACAAGGGAGTACCCATACGACTGTCAGCTGATTTCTCAACAGAAACCATGCAGGCCAGAAGAGAGTGGCAAGAAATATTCAAAGTGATGAATAGCATGAACCTGCAACCAAGATTACTTTATCCAGCAAAGCTATCATTCAGAATAGAAGGTCAGATAAAGAGCTTCATGGATAAGAAAAAGCTAAAGGAGTTCATCACCACCAAACCAGCATTATATGAAATGCTGAAAGGTATTCTTTAAGAAGAGGAAGAAGAAAAAGGAACTCTTACCATTTGCCACAGCATGGATGGAACTGGAGAGCGGATAAATACCACATGATCTCACTTATTTGTGGAATATAATGAACAACATAAACTGATGAACAAGGACTGATCCAGAGACGGAGAGGCATTGATTGGACTGTCGGGCTTTGGAGGGAGGGGAGGGGAGGGTGGGGGTAAGGGGGAAAGATCAACCAAAGGACTTACATGCAGGCATATAGGCCTAACCAATGGACACGGACAATGGGGGGGGGGTGAGGGCATGAGCGGGGGGGGGAGGGGGTAGAGGGTAACGTGGGGACAAGGACACATATGTAATATCTTAATCAATAAAAAATACATTAAAAAATATGCATGTGGTCCATCTTTTTTGCCTTCTGTCTTGGCTTTGAGGGGTACATCCGGAAAGTGAAAGAAAGAAACAGAAGAACTTGAAAATAAAAGTCTTAGCAATTGAACTTACAAACTTGATCAGCTTGCAAGACAGGCTTCGATTAATACTTTTTCTTTTTTTATAGATGAGAGACCTCAGAACTTCCTTTTTACTGTTGGAGGTTACCCCAAATCAAGTCACTCTGATGTAGTGTTCAGGTCAATAGAATTCTTGGCACACCTAAGTGTGACCTTGAGGAAGACAGCTCTTTGAGACCCTGCTTTCCTTATCTGGAAGTGGGCATGATGACACTTCCATGACAGAATAATTTGCAGAAAAAATAAGCTAAATATAGAAACAGTATTACAAAATACACATTTAGTAGTATTTAAAAGCAGTTAATATGTAAAGCTTCTGTTAATCAACTTGTCACCTTTTTGATGCAACCCAAACCAACTAAGCAGCTTCATATATTTCGTAGCAAATATAGTGATTTTATTAAAACTCATGAGTTGTTTAGTTTTTAAAACTTTAAGTGTATCCATAAGTTGTGAGGGCAATGGGACATTAAAAAAGAGAGGGAAGAAGGCTATTTGGCCTCTTCACCCTACTAACATTGATAAAAAGCTATCATTGACTAAGCAATAGCATTTCTGACTGCCTTTGGGACACTTCAGCTACTGATCTATCTCCTAAGTAAC
The DNA here is from genome assembly GCF_964212035.1 of Myotis nattereri. Lineage (NCBI taxonomy): Eukaryota > Metazoa > Chordata > Mammalia > Chiroptera > Vespertilionidae > Myotis > Myotis nattereri. The sequence continues at coordinate 41,271,227 of NC_138092.1, read as the reverse complement.
TTGTCACCTGCTGCTGCATGGCCTCCATTTATCTGCTAAAAACTGTGGCCATTATAGTGTGATTCTCTACTTTTTATTTCGGCCCTCATCTTGATATTATTATCATTATTACTTTATTGATAGCAAATCAACTTTCTCTTTATAATTATTACTCACATGTCAGCACATATAGTAACTCTGGTTGTGAGGTTCCCTTTTTACTTCAAGAATTTTCATGATCCTCTAATCAGCGGTTCTAACTGTGGGTCGCGACCCCTTTGGGGGTTGAACCACCCTTTCACAGGGGTCGCCTAAGACCATCGGAAAACACATATATAATTACATATTGTTTTTGTGATTAATCACTGTGCTTTAATTATGTTCAATTTGTAACAATGAAAATACATCCTGCATATCAGATATTTACATTACGATTCATAACAGTAGCAAAATTACAGTTATGAAGTAGCAATGAAAATAATTCTATGATTGGGGGTCACCACAACATGAGGAACTGTATTAAAGGGTCACGGCATTAGGAAGGTTGAGAACCACTGCTCTATATGATAATAGGTGAATCTTTGATTAATTCTGAGCTAATATAATATGTAATCAAAAAAGTTTGGCACATATATTAAAAAGATTTTAGATTTAATATCACTTTATAAATTATAACAGTATCTATTATATACATTTTAAATTACCCAACAATTTTTTTATTGTACAATACACACTCATGCACGCGTTTGTCTGTACAAAGGCTATTTGTTGAGATTACGGGTGGAAGGATTCCTCGCAACTAATAAAGCTGATCCCCTCTGGATAGACAATTTGGGTACATGCATTGAACCAAAGGGACCTCAGAGGTTCTAAAAGAGTGGTTCTCAACCACTGTTTTCAAGAAGCAATTTGGAAATGCCGGAAGCCAATTCCAGCACGTCAGCAGGGCTGAATCATCTGGAGGTGGCTGAGGGCATTTTCCCAAACCTGAAAAGGATGCATAAATGATTGCTTGCTGCCAGACAGCTGAGGGCATTTTAATCTACATGTTATTGCCTCCCACTGGCCAAACACCTGAACAACCATAGGCAGTTCCACCAATCTGACAATGGATTCTGTATACCAAACCTTACCGTTTGATATGTGTATCTACCTTGCTTTAGGACAATTTGTGTTAATAAAAGGCAAGGGGTCCAGAGAGACAAGAAAACTTAGTTCCTTTAGCTAGGTCTTCTCTGGCTCCCCAAAATGCCTTCCAAAATTATTTTTCTTTATTTATTTACACACAGCACCTTCTCCAGATTCCTGAACCCTTCTAGATGCTGGATTAAGACCACCGGCATGGAAATCTGTAGAGATATTCTGGATTTTAACAATGATGTGGGATTCTATGACATTATGTGGTTGAGGTCTGAGGTCTCTGATGTCCTGCAATTTAATATAGCTGCACACAGTTTTTAAATGTTCTACCAGATGTTTATATATAGGAAGAGCTCACTTAACTTAGCTTAGAAATAAGATCCACTTGATATATAAATTCAAAGTATGAGGGCCAGGTGTTTAACATACATTGAATTTCAAGAAATGCATGTACCATGTAAATCAAAGGAAGGTTGGACTTTATCTTACTTGGAGTTTTACCATGAGTTAATCAGTTCATTGATTGTGAGCTCTGAAAAAGAGAGCAAGAAGAAGCCACTGCAAGGTTCTCTCGTGACTGGGATTGCTTGTAGAGGTAAGTGATCTGAGATGTTGTGTCCAGAAACTACTAAGGTTATCTACATGTGGAGCCACTGTCCACCTGAGTTTCCATACAGTGACCTGTGCCCACTCAAACAGGAGGCTGTCTTTTTTTTCCTGCCTACTTTATCCATTACTAGGACCAGTTCCGGAATCCGTCTCAACAGAGATAAAATATAGGACTCTGGCTACTCCGTGCCTGTGGTTCTTATTAAAGTGTCCTCATTCTGGCCTCTTCCATCTTGCTCAAGTCAAGAGGTAGGAGGAAGTTCCCCACTTTGCTGTCACCAGCAGTCCTGTGTAAAAGACCCTGACTTGTTTAGTCTGTGCCCTGCTGGGCTCTTGCCAGTCCTTTCTCCTCCTCTCCTTTTACCATGTACGTGACCTGGGACTTGCCTCTGGGATCTAATGTTGGGCAAAAACACTCACTACCCAAGCTCTAATGGAATGTGAGAACTAGCGTGGAAGACAGACAATTAAATTAACTCACAAATAAAATGACTGCAACTCTGATAAATACTACAACGTGAAGGTACATGGTGTCCTGAGAGCTTGTAAAAGGGGTTTTGACCACCAGTTATGGGCACCAGGAGAGAATTCCATGTGAAAATGATAATGGAGCTGAACTTGGTGAATGTGTAGGCTCTAAATGATGTAGTGGATGCTCTAGCATCCTGCCCAGACCACCCCTTGAGGACTAAGAGAGTAATCCCCACAGATGCTGGGAAAGTTGGTGCATGGCCAGTCACAGCTAAATTGTTCTCCAGCTGGAAACAGTTGGGGCTGGATGGGGTGCGGTTGGGGTTGAATAAAGGTCTGTCTGGAATCTTTAGCCATTTCTTCTATAGCTTCAGCCATAAAATAGAGTTAATAATATTACTCTAATCACCTCAAAAATGATCTGGGGATAATTACATTAAACATGTCTATGTTTATAAAGTACCTATAAACATATACACAAAATGTATATAAAGCACCTAATGCCGGGCTATCTGTGTAGGAGATGATTTGACATAATTGTGAAGAGCCTGAACTTGATGACAGAGCATCCTGGCTTCAGACGATGACCATACCATTTACTCAATGTGCTGCTTAGACAAAGGGATGGAGTAGTTACAAAGTTTTCAACCACATACGTTTGCTGAAGGTACTGTAACCCAAACAGTAAGAAAATAAGCGTTTAATACTGATATGAATACCAACGAAAACCAAGGAACTCAACTGTCCAAGAATATTTTTTGATTATTTTAATCTTTATATTTTAGTGCCTGGGATAGCATTAGAATTTCATAAATATTTTAAATAAATACATGGTAATTTCCCACTAGTAATTTATTCAACAATACATCTATTCATTAAACATATTTAGGAATTGCCTTCTATGTGAGGACCTGCTGCAGTAGATAAAGTTTCACTGGTACAGCTGGAGAATTGATAGATATTTAAGACTGCCGAAGATTTAACCAGTAACGTGAAAATCCGGTTTCTCATGAAGGGTATGGGCTTCTAACAGAGGTCAACCCTAATACTTAAACAATAAGAATTAGCTTTCCCATCCATATATCCTGTATGATTTTGTAGGCTTTTTTTCATATCCCTGTCTGCCTGTATTTCTTCTTGTTGTTTATATAGGAGTGGTTTAAAAACCATCTGTGAATTATTAGTTATTAACTTCACACAAGTTTCAAGGTGGCAATATATATCTGTTTCAGATTGCAAAGATATGTTCCAAGCCATATCTACTCAGGGTTGTGCCATAAATTTTGTGTAAAATATAGCAGTGTCAAATCAGAAAGTCTCTTTTAGCCTGTCTCCCCTAATCTACCATCATTCCTTTATTAAGCTGTCAGCCAGAAGCAAATGTCAACAGAATACAGGTAGGAACTGGCCCTCACCTCCTATAGAGACCCACTTAAAAGACTGAATTGCTATGTTGCTTTCTTAAAGCAAAGAAACTGAATTTTAAAAAAAGAAAGCATTTGAGGCCTTAATATCAACACAAAACGAGTGTATTAGAGGACAATATGATATAAACTTTAAAATATCAAAAATAAATAAATTACCTGGATTAATCTGCAATTCTTTTTGCCCAACACACAGCTTCAGAACTCAGAGTCCTTTTCGCCCAACACACAGATTCAGAGCCCTTAATTTGAATGGGTTTACTTTCATTTAATTTCATAGATTCAATATTAAGAACAGTAATAGCTCCTCTTCATTATTAAGTCCCTGCTGCAATTTGTGACATTAATATTTTAATGCTGTCCCCTTCCCAGAGAGCAAGATTTTCCATTTGGCATTTTAGTAATATTTATCCTGCCATAACAAGTTATTGCTAGAGTAATATTATTAACATTATCACGTAAGTAAAGTTTAGCCATAGTAAGTGCCCCACAGATAAGGATGACTGACAATACGTCACTTATTTCAGAGTCCAGACTTGAGCGATAATGATTTCTTAATTTCTTTCAATAACCATGGAAATCTCCATAATTTTTCATAGCATTATAGGGTATAATGGAACTCCAGAAAAATTCATTATTTTCACAATAGCCATAGAAAGTACATGATGCCAGTGAGGCTAATATTAAAAATTTAAAGTAACCTAGCCTGCTAACTAATTTCCATGAACAGCTACTTTGAAACCTAGAATTTGGTAAAGTATTTGTAGGAAGTGAGGAAAGACACCTAGGGCATATTCACTTAGAAATATTTTGTGTTTCACAATAGTGTTGGTTTTTCAAGCCTGGGTTTATGGAATTAAAAACAAAATATGAACCAGGACAGTTTCTGTACTCTTTCGAGGGTCTGAGACAGTTCAGTAGGACTTAAAATGATAACACGTTAACAACTAAAAAAGAAAAAATACTCTGATACTAATAATAAAAAGAACCTATATTTACTATGAACTAGGTGCTTTCTATATCTTAAGCATAAATCTAAATGTTTTAGACCCTTCTGTCATTGCTACAAATAGTGATAATGTGGTAGGTGTTGTTATTACCATCAGTATACAGATAAAAAGACTGTGCCTTGGAAAACGTAATAATTTGTCCAACATTATTATTTAAGTGGTAAACTAGGGTTTGAGCCCAGATTGTCCAACCACAGTTTTTACTCTTAATTATCCTTAAAAAATTAAAATGGATTTAGTATATGTGATATAGTATAATTGTAAGATTTTACAGTTCAAGTGCACACATGCAGACCATTTGTTGGAAAACTCTGTTCAGCCAAATTTTCAGCTTTATTTAAGAGAATCTAGTAGGAAAATACATATTCCTTATATTTTCTGTATCACCTCTTCAGATTCTTTTTTTCTAAATGAGATCTCTAAAAAAGTAGTACTTCAAAAATTTTTTATCTGGCCAAAGAAATTCTTGGCTAAGGAAATATATGTATAAATGCTTACTCTTGAACATACTTTCAGTTATTTCTGACCATGATCTTTCAGAGATACATTCTCAGCAATTTTCCCCAAAGTTATCTATAGAAGCAATCACATAGAAAACAAAAGACAAGCGCAGGGAGACCGTTTTCCTATTTACTTGAAACACTAAGTAATTATTTCACTCTGTTACACCAAATCTACTCAGTACATTAAAATAGGCTCAACTTGATGAAGTATGTAATTTGAAATTCCTAAGTTTGTAATTTGAATGATTACTTTCTCCCATAAGCTGCTTAGGGATTTTTTTTTTTTTTCATTTGTAAAGCTAAAACATTTGGCTACCCAAACACAGCATCAACTGAACTTGTCACGCCACCCATTGTTTATTAATCATCTTCTACTAATAATCTAAATGATGATTAGTCTTGCCCCAGTGAATTCTTTACTCTTCTAATATACATTTAGTTTAATCCCTGTTACATATTATGACCTGTCATAATTTGAAAAGTGGAATTAAGGAACAGTTCTTTCAAAAACTAAAGTAATTAAGAGGAAAAAAAATATTTTAAATGTAAGAGAAATTGCAAAACTATTATTTTTATTCAGCAAGGCCAGATGCCAGATGTAACAGAGAAAATGCTCATGTACTTTACAGTCACTAATCCTTCCAAAAATCATAATTTGAAAGCATAATTAAATTGAAAGATATCCCTTTAATTTAGATATGCAACCTGTTCATTTTTCTTACCAAATATGAAACTTTTACAAATTATAATAAACAGTAAAAATAAAACAAAAAAAAATGTCTACCTGATTACTGGGGCAAGCTACTCTCCATGCAAGTGAAATTTCAGAAAAGATTGGACTAAACAAAATGTCTAGGAAATATATTTTATTAAATGCTTTTCCAAAAATCATCATTGCTCTTTGTCAGAAGGGCATAAATAGGCAGAACTGGACAACCCCCAGACAGATATAAATTCAGTTTGGCAAACCATCATTTTCATTTTGGAGCAAATCAGCTTTGTGTGGATTATCAAATCAGCTCTCCACTCTTAGTGCTCAACACTCCTTTTATCTATGTGGACTCATTTGATATAAGTTTCATGTCTCCAGCCCAACTTTGTACTGCTTCCTATTTCTCTAGTCATGCTTGGAACAATCTATCTTCCTCTTTTCTGCATTCAATCTAGTTTTACATTCACTTAAAGTCTCTTCACAAAAATGAAATTTTTTCTGAGACTTGTCAAAGGCAAGGCCTCGCCTCCTTTTTTTATGTTGAGAAGACAGAAGTATGAGAAACAAACATATAGAATGACAAACAAAGGTAAAACTTTTAAAAATGTTTAAAAAAGTATCTGCTTTGGAGCTAACCACCTGCTTGGCTAATACAACTGTCCTTGCCTGTGTAATTTAGTCTGTGAGCTCCTGGGGCGAGGAGCAAGTCCTTCAATGTGCTTTATAAAGTATCGGGCTCACCAAACACAACAAACAGGAATAATGAGAACCTTGACCTTTTGGCGTCTTTTCATCTCTAGTATTAACTAGAATTCACTCCATTGCTATTATTTGTTTGAATGATTTCACTGAGTTTGGAAATGTTATATAGGAAGTATTGCATTTTCTATACTCTGCCATCTCCAACCATGTATTATTATGCTCTAGAGCAGTGATGGCGAACCTTTTGAGCTCGGCGTGTCAGCATTTTGAAGAACCCTAACAACTCTGGTGCCGTGTCACATACAGAAATTTTTTGATATTTGCAACCATAGTAAAACAAAGACTTATATTTTTGATATTTATTTTATATATTTAAACGCCATTTAACAAAGAAAAATCAACCAAAAAAATGAGTTCGCGTGTCACCTCTGACACCCGTGTCATAGGTTCGCCATCACTGCTCTAGAGAGTAAATAAATGAATATGTATATAAAAAATAATTTCCATTTATGTTTTTTACTCAAAAAAATCATTAAGATAAAGTATGGCAAGGAAAAGAATTCTGATAAGACTTAACGATGCCAGATGCTGGTGTTCCCAATGATTAGATTATGTTGGTAAGAAAGGCAAATCCTGTGGCAAACAATGGCTTTGCTTTTTCTAAGGCACTGGTCCTACCCATAACATAGGCAGATGATGGACTCCTCCGATAGTCAAAGGGTAAGGGAACAACAGAGTGTGCATAGAATTATAAAAATCTATCATCACGATTGAGAATATTGTTTGAAATGTCTGCCTATACGAATAGTGAGTGAATAACATGTTTAGTTAATAAAGAAGAGCTGGTTTGTTATCCTTCAGTTATACTTTAGTTTAACCAGAGCAATGTCCATGGGCTTGCCATGTGATATACAAATTCTGTACAATTCTAAGAACCTATACACGTTTTCAAAATGAAATGTTGGCACACCATTAAATGAGGAAGCACCTCTGTTTGTTATGACCAGTAGGAATACTCACCTGAAATGGATAATAACCAATGTTCAAATGGTCTAATAAAGTTTTATCGTTTGCACTATTTTTTGGCTGATGACTTTAAAAAATATATATTTTTATTAATTTTTTTTTTTTTTACAGAGAGGAAGGGAGAGGGATAAAGAGTTAGACACATGGATGAGAGAGAAACATTAATCAGTTGCCCCCTGCACATCCCCTACCAGGGATATGCCCACAACCAAGGTACACACCCTTGACCGGAATCGAACCCGGGACCCTTCAGTCCATAGGCCGACGCTCCAATCGCTGAGCCAAACCGGTCAGGGCTTGGCTGATTACTTTTAATATTGTTTGCTTTACATGGTACCTATGATGAAAGAAACCTTATACCCACAGAATGGGAGAACAAGTTTGTCAATGATACATTTGATAAGGGGTTAATACCCAAAATTTATAAACTCAACACCAAAGACATAAATAATCCAATTAAAAATGGGCAAAGAACCTGAATAGATACTTCTCAAAAGGGAACATACAGATGGCCAATACAGGTATGAAAAGATGCTCAAGGTCATAATCCTCAAGAGAGATGCAAATGAAAACCACAATGACATCATCTCACACCTGTCAGAGTGGCTATGATCAATAGACCAACAAACAACAAACATTGGCCAGAATTAACGGGAACCTTCATGTACTCTTGGTAGAATTGCAAGCTGGTGCAGCCACTGCGGAAAATAGCATGGAGTTTCCTCAAAAAATAAAAAATGGAACTGCCTTATGACCCAGCAATTCCACTTCTGAGAATATATGTGAAGAAACCCAAACACTAATTCAAAAGAATTTATGTACCCCTATGTTCACTGCAGCATTATTTACAACTAGAGGCCCAGTGCACAGATTCGTGCACCAGTGGGGCCCCTCGGCCTGGCATGTAGGAATTGGGTGGAAACCGGCTCTCTGACATCCCCCAAGGGGTCGAGGATTGCAGAAGGGTGGTTCTCGTGTGATGCACCCTCGAATTGGTCTCCCTCCTCTCTGGTTCAGAGCCATGGCTGCCAAGTCACCGCAGCTCAGTAGCTCCTGTGTTGAGCATCTGCCCCCTGGTTGTTAGTGCACGTCATAGCTACCAGTCAGAAAGTCTACCCACTGGTGGTCATTGTGTGTCATAGCTACTGGCCTGTCAGTTGGTCGCTTAGGCTTTTATATATATAGATAGCTAAGATTTGGAAGCAACTCAAGTGATCAGTAGATGAGTGGATATAAAAATATGTGGTTAATTTACACAATGGAATACTACTCAACTGTAAAAAGAGAAGCAAATCTTACCTTTTAGAACAGTATGGATGGACCTGGAGAATATGATTCTAAGTGAAATAAGCCAGTCAGAGAAAGACAAATACCATATAATTTCACTTGTATGTATAATCTAATGAATCAAGTAAACAAATAAAATTGAAACAGACTCATAGATACCGAAAACAGACTGACAGCTGTTAGAGAGAAAGGGGGTTGTGGGGCTGGTGAAAAAGGTGAAGGGGTTAAGCAAAGAAACAAACAAACAAAAAACTCATAGACACAATAGTATGGTAATTACTATAGGAAGTGGAGGGGGGGGCGGTGGACGAGGTAGATGAAGGTAAAGGGGGGGATAAATGGTGATGGAAGGAGACTTGACTTTGGGTGGTGAACACACAATACAAAATACAGATGATATATTATAGGATCATACACCTGAAACCTATATAATTTTATTAACCAATGTCACCCCAATAAATTCAATAAAAATTAAAATAAAATAAAAAACCTTATGCTTTATGATTATGTTGTATTGATAACATTAAATATATCCTGGGCTGGCTGTTTACAGTTTTGATGCAAATAAGACATAGCACCCAACTCTTGAGGCTATTTCAATCCACTTTTATAATCAAGTCAAGTCCTCCAAGGACGGTTTCATTTGTCAGTGGGACCCCATTGCCTAGTTCAATGCCTTATACAGAGACATCTCTTGAACATGCTTGTGTAATTTCACTGCCCCACTACTGTGCCTTTGTACACCTACAGGTCAACAGTATACGTCTGAGGGGCATGGCTGATGCAATAATGTGGGGCCTGGGCCAAATATTTTAAGTTTTTATCAGTTCCAGTGGAAATTGCTTGGGTATAGAAAAAGTGACAAAATTCAAATATTTGTGAGGCTAGGCAAGTAATATAAATAAGTAACAAAGAGAAGAGTGTGAAATGTTAGAGGCTATTGGAACTGGCCAATGGGAGAGCACACTCTCACTCTAATGCAGCTGCTTCTACTAAACTGTAGCCAAGTATCACCATTTAGTCATGAGCGTCCAGTATTACCAAATAATCTGACTTCTAAGAGAATCTGGAAATTCAGAGTTTTATACGAAATCTCAGAACATTAAAGTTAGGAAACATCTAACAATATGTAAATGTCTCCACAAGGGCCAAACAGCGCCCAGCTGCTGTTGGAGCTGATGAGCCCTCACACCATCCCTTTAGGATCTTTTATGAAACTGCAAAGAAAGTAGAGTAAGAACAATGCAGATCTGGGTCTTAATTACTCATGTTTCAATTTTCTTATGGAAAATAAAGATTAAATTACATTATTGGTAAGGTTTCTTTCTACAATAATAACTTATCTCTTTTTTATGCACAGAGATGTATGAAATATAGATCAAGATCATCGAATAAGCATGTTTACCTATGTAACCCTGGGGACAGTTCAGATGTACACTGTGAAGTTAATTAAAGAAAGAGGCAAAAGGAAGTTATATGGGAAACAGAAAAGAAGAGTCGACTGGACGCCATTTTACAAGGAGGTTCTGTGGTAAATATTCACAAAACATGACTGAAGTCAGTTTGCCTGTGGCAGGAGGAAATTTATACAGTCCGTGACAGAAAAGATAAGATTACTTGGAAGGCTGGTGAGAAGTCTGTTTTGGTCATTAGATTTTAGAAAAAGAAGGTCAGAGGATTTATTTTGAAGAAGAGGCTTAGGGAATCGGCAATGAGGCTCAATAGTAAGAGATATATTGTCAACAAAAGAAGTAGGGAGAAAAGTTAAGAACAGGATTGTTGGAAATGCGAGAGCCAAAGGAAATGTTTTAGTTATGGGATAAGAGAAGTCTTATTTAGAAGCAATGTCTACAAATAAATCAGAGGTAAAGCAATGACAACAGGAGCTAGCTAAGTGATTTTAAAAGACTCACTCAAAATTGGCAGGCCAAGAAAAATAGTCTAATTTGGCAGTTCCTTAACTTAAAAAAATTTTGGACAAATCTACAATACTATTTATCCCAAGCATAATCATTCTTACACAAACATGAAATACGCTGGATTTTTATCTTACAAATTAACAATAATATTAGGAATTATTAAGAGTTAATTAGGAATAACACAACAAATAACATATTCCCTTCGTACTAGCCAGCTTTTACTTTATATTGATCTTCTCTATCTTATTTTGAATTAAGAATGTGAAAAAAGGCCCTAGCTAGTTTTCTCAGTGGGTAGAGAGTCGGCCTGCAGATCAAAGGGTCCTGAGTTCGATTCCAGTTAAGGGCATGTACCTTCGTTGCTGGCTCCTCCCTGGCCCAGGCCCTGGTCAGAGTTTGTGCAGGAGGCAACCAATCTATGTGTTTCTTTCACACTGATGTTTCTCTCTGTTTTTCTCTCTCTCTTCTACTCTCCCTAAAAATCAATGGAAAAATATCCTCAGGTGAGGATGTAAAAAAAAGTGTGAAAAAAGTTAACGGCAAAGTTAAATCCACTTGTTATTTGAGAATTAACAACAAAAAACCCATATTGGCTTGGTAAGTGGCACTGTCCCATACCGCAGAAGAGATGACTCAGAAGAAGGTATAGTAAGCTCTATTTATAAACCACCTATATTTGGACATGCTGCTAAAAGTTGTATAACTGTAATATCTTCTACAGCTGAAAAGTTGAGGGTCAGAATAATTAAACAATTTGCCTAAAGGTACTGTCAGAGATTGAGCAGATTTTTAAATTCAGATCAGATGGACACCAGATTCTATAGTCAAAATTGTTTCACTGTGTATCTGCCTCCAAGTGGGGAAGAGAAATCATTATGGCAATTCTCAAAATGTTTAATGTTAAAATGCTTTCAACTTTTTAAACTTAAATTTATTGAGGGAGACATTGGTTAATAAGATGATATAGGTTTCAAGTGTTTAATTCTATGATACATCATCAGTATATTGCATTGTGTGCCCACCAAAGTAAAACCTTCCGTTATCATATATTTGACCCCTGTATTAACCCCCTTAAGCCACAAATCTCTGATAACCACCATTTGTTGCTTTCAGTTTATAACCTACATGTGAGTGAAGTTAGATGGTTCTTGACTTTTTCTGTCTGGCTTATTTTGCTTAGCATGATGTTCTCAAAATCTATCCATGTTGTCTCAAATGGTGTGTGTGTGTGTGTGTGTGTGTGTATGTGTGTGTGTGTGTCTATGAGGTGGTATTTTTTTCTTAATCCTTTCACCTTTTGCACCCAGTCCCCCAACCCACTTCCCCTCTGACAGCTGTCAGTGTGTTCTCTGTATCTATGAAAATGTTTCTGTTTTGTTTATTTTGTTCATTAGATTCCACATATAAGTGAAATCATATGGTACTTGTCTTTCTCTAGCTGGCTTATTTCACTTAGCATAATATTCTCCAGGTCCATCCATGTCCTTGCAAAAGGTGAGAGTTCCTTCTTTTTTTTCTCTTTTTTAAAAATATTTTATTGAATTTTTACAGAGAGGAAGGGAGAGGGATAGAGAGTTAGAAACATCGATGAAAGGGAAACATCGATCAGCTGCCTCCTGCACACTCCCTGGTGGGGATGTGCCCGCAACCAAGGTACATGCCCTTGACCAGAATTGAACCTGGGACCCCTGAGTCCACAGGCCGACGCTCTCCGCTGAGCCAAACGGGTTAGGGCGAGTTCCTTCTTTATGTGCAGCTGAGTAGTATTCCACTCTGTAAATGTAGCACAGCTGTTTTACCCACTCATCTACTGACGGCCACTCGAGCTGCTTCCAAATCTTGAAGATTGTAAATAATGCCACAATGAACATAGGGGTGCATATATTCTTTTGAATTAGTGTTTCGGGTTTCTTTGGATAAATTCCCAGATGTGGAATTGTGGGGTCAAGAGGGCAGTTCCTTTTTTATTTTTTGAGGTAACTCCATCCTGCTTTCCACAGTGGCTACACCAATCTGCATTTCCACCAACAGTGCATGAGGGTTCCCTTTTCCCAAATGTCTTTTTTACTTACTATTCTCTCTTCCTTAAATGTGGGTCCTCCAAATCCATGTGACATTTTCATCATCCATGTGACATTCATTTGCCCCTTCTCTAGAGCCCTTCTCCACCTGAGCTCTGCACAGTTGCTCTGCTCCCCCGTCACACCCCATCCATGGCACTGTACTTCCCGCACAGCACTTGCACTATCTTACATCAACTCAACCATGTTTCTTCTCCACCATCTATCTCCTAGCTCTGGAATGTAAACTGTGCGAGAGAAGTCTTCCTATCTATATTGCTGATCCTTGTATACCTAACTTAAAACCATGCCTTGCCTATAGTAGGCACTTAATAAATGTGTGTTCAATTCATGAATAAAGAGTGATTGTCTAACCTTACCTTTGAAAAATCATTTTTGGATAATAGCTAAAGGTAATGTTGTGACTCTTTTTCAAATAGAATGAAATCTTGCAGTGTCAGATCCTCAATTTGCATGGAACTAACTAAAAATTAATAAACAAAGTGTACCAAATCCTTGAGGAACTTCATTCCCATTCATTGTCATGACCCTTCCCGCCAAATACAATATGGTAATCATGAACTGTGAGCCGCCACCCTCTGGGTTTACTCGCTTCCTCAAAGACCTGTGCCCCTGGAATACTCCACCCGCTCCGGCTGGAAAACCACGGCGGTGCATACTGACAGGCTCAGTTTTTCCTCCTCTTCCCCAGAACTGTGCTCTCATTTCCAGTACAGACCTCATTTAAGACTGTCATGGTTATTTTCGTATCTTCTCCCCCACCACACTTTGAGCTCCTCAGAGGCTTGGGACCATATAATAACTGACTTGAAAATGGCACATTTTATTGTGTCCTGCCGTTCTTGATGACTGGTTCATTTTGTCTACATTTTAGACCGGACTAGCCACCAAGAATGGTGAACAATACTGACATTCATAACAACACTTCAATTTTTTTATTTCATACATAAATGTAAACAATTGTATGACTACTATTCACCCATGATAAAAAGGGAAAGAAAAATAAGAAGGAGGAAGAGGAGGGGGAGGAAGAGAAGGATACAATTAGGGTGAAATAACGAGAACCAATAGCAATGTGCAAATAACATTCATGAAGTGGGTGAGTCAAGGGATTTCGTGAAGTCCTGGATATACAGCAAATGACAACTCAGGAATTAAAACCATGGTATTCCTGCCCTAACCGGTTTGGCTCAGTGGATAGAGCATCGGCCAGTGGACTGAAAGGTGCCAGTTTTGATTTCGGTCAAGGGCATGTACCTTGGTTGCAGGCACATCCCCAGTGGCAGGTTTGCAGGAGGCAGCTGATCTATGTTTCTCTCTCATTGATGGTTCTAACTCTCTATCCCTCTCCCTTCCTCTCTGTAAAAAATCAATAAAATATATTAAAATAAATAAATAAATAAATAAATAAATAAATAAAACCACGGTATCCCTAAAACATCAACAAAGCCTAATTAATGATAACCACACAGTCCTAAATTTAAACTCTAATTAATTGTATATGTAGGTGTAGGGGTGTGTGTGTGTGCGTGTGTAGTATGTATAACAAATTTGTCACTTACTAATTGAACTTTAAATTTAGAAAAGACATTTCTGCTCCCCTCAAGTAGCTTTAAGGACAGTCTCATTTGTGGCTAATAATCTTCCTATCACGTTATCTTTAAAGGATTAGAGTGACCCCTACTGTCCAAGTAGAGATTATCCTTCATTTTCTTTAGGGAACTTTCAAATGCAAATTTCGACTTACTGCTTACAATTTCTAGTCAAAGTCAGAATCCATTGTTTCACCTTAAACCCCATATTAAAACAGAATGAAAAGAGACATTTGATGAAAGTTTTCCTCCAATAAAAATGTATGCACCTAACTTAGCCTCACTACGTAGTCGGATATTTCCAGCATAAAAAGCATTTTTGTGGAGTAAAATTATAATAAGCAAAGAAAAGAGGAGCTGGGGTGAAATGTCAACTTGGCAGTAAAAGAGGCATCTGAACACTTGCAATGATTTTGAATATAAAAGAAATGCAGAAAGATCTGAATACAGGGTTGTCTAAAATCAAGATTTCAGTAATTCTCTTTTCTTAAAGGCTAAATTACAAGTCCTGGCTTTTTTTGCACATTTTTTTGTTTAGTTTTAATGGACATTAAAAGTTAATAGATGGCTCAGCTGTAGATAATAAAGATTTCTGTCATTTGTTGAAGTAGTACAAATCAATATAAAAGCTAGAGACTGCAGTCATAACAAAGACCTCAGTATGGGGCTATGAAGAAAGATGACGTCTCAAATTTTCACAGAAAATTATAAAAGAAGCTGTTCTTTGAACTTCTAGAAATCCATGCTGCCTTTTTAGATAATGTGCCTAATTGGATTTTTTTAAAGCCATCTTTGGAGACCTTAAGAACTTTTTGGAACTCACTTAGGTTTTAGAATTCAATATATCTTTTTACCAGAGCTAACATACCACATTGACTTTTATTAAAAATTAAAATACATTGAAAACACTTTTAACCATTTCAGATGAAAACAGATGAGCTACAAAATTATGCTCTAGAAGCCCATGTCTGCACGCATGGGATCAATAAAGGGTTGATTAATTTTCAAATAAAATTAATTTTGCAGAATCAAAAATGATTTTTTCAATTGTAGAAGTAACTATAGTTTAGATATGATTATTTCATAGTTATTTTTATCACTAGATAGCTGCACCCCAAACTTGGTTTAACAAACCATGATGTTGAGATAGAAGGTACTGGCATAGGCAAATCCTTAGTACATAATGTAACATCCCAAGCTAACTTTGTAATGAGTAATGTGGTTTTGGCATAGGTCCTCCCTAACTAAGCAATTGATTTGATCCATTCTATCCGTTCATCTTTGGCTTTGATATTTAGGGAGCAACATTGCTTGATAGGTTAATTCTGAAAAATCCATGGCACAATGAATGGGGCTAAAATAGGGCTGCAGTAGGGGAATGAAATGTAAGGGGATAAAAGGTGACAGAGGTTGTGAGATGCTGAAAGATAGAGATATTAATGTACTCTATATTACTGTTACTAAATGTATTTGTTCAGCATGGTTTATTTGGTTTCTGCTTAAATTATATTGATTGTTATAAATATGATGTTGTACAATTCTTTTTCTTCCTACCATCACTAAATAATTTAAGACCTGTCATAAAGAAAAATGCCAACTCCTCAAATTTAAGAGAGTTTTGATTTTATACCAATACATAAAATTAGCATAACTTTCCTATTAACAATATATTTTTTAGGTAGAGGGATAGTGATAGTAAATATTACATTATGTCAAAAAAGTTATCAAATTCTTATGTTAAAATTCTTATCTACAAAAGGAAGCTCAAGAACAGAAAATTCACACAGTTGCTTTCAGCATAAACTTCCTTTTTTTTTTTAAAAAAATCCATATACAATATACCATCTGTCTCCTAAACCATGTGAAAAGAAAAGCTTTGAAAATCCAGCCTCCACTAATGTGACATGTTGAAACATTAATCACCCCCTTAGGCCAATATAATTGTAGCTCCATGTTAATTACCTAACAATTAACAGCAGTAATTTCCAAGGGGCAATCAATGAATTAGCTTGTGATTTTCCCACAGATTTCAGTCCCACACTGCCAATCTGAATGCATTTCAAACTCCTCATCGTGGTTCATCAATGACACTTCTGGTGTATGAAATAAAAATTCATTTGCACCATTACTAATTAGGCTCGAATATATCCCTATGTGTATTGCAAACTCTATTCACTAGCACAAAATCTCTGCCACAGGCATTTTTTCTCCATTTAAAAATTCATTTTCTATTAAATTAGAAGGTCACCTAGCAGGAAAATGTACTAATCAAGATTTTATCACTAACGAATTAAAGGTTTTTAATAAGCAAGTTTAATTAAGTTATCCTAACAAGTGATAACAGCTATTTACAACTTATGGGGATGTGCGCATGTGCACTAGAGCATGGAGAGTTTAAAATCATATTCCTTGAATTCAATAGATATCGGTACGTATTCCATATGTGGATGGAAGTTGACTAAGTGCATCTTTATAGGGTTGAAAAAGTTTCAAAACATACAGTTGTCTTGGGGGGAGGAGAGGCACATGCTTGAAAAAATTAATTATTTGTATTTTATATGATAAAAGACATGGGTTATTAAATTGAATAGGATTTTTTTCTTCTCCTGACCCAACTTATCTTGGTGTCAATTAGATCAATGTGTTACTAATTTACATTATATTCTAAATACGCAAAATTGTAGTTGATTTTTAATGATAAAAAGTGTGTTTCCAGGAAGTTGTATATCATTTAAACAGACAAAAACATTATTATTATATGGAGCACACCGATTTCTTACGAAAAGTGTGCTACTCTCCGAAAAGTAAAAATGAAACATATATGGTATATAACTACATATTGGCTCAGAATTCTTACTGAATTTACTAACACTTTTTTTTTCCAATATATTTTATTGATTTTTTACAGAGAGGAAGAGAGAGAGATAGAGAGTTAGAAACATCGATGAGAGAGAAACATCGATCAGCTGCCTCCTGCACACCTCCCACTGGGGATATGCCCGCAACCCAGGTACATGCCCCCGACCGGAATCGAACCTGGGACCCCCCAGTCCGCAGGCAGACGCTCCATTCACTGAGCCAAACCGGTTTCGGCACTAACACTTTTTTTTTTACTTTATTAAATTATGCCCTTTTAAAGTTAGTGATGAAGAACAGAGAAAAGCTTAGAAATATAGCAACGCTAAGATTCCAACAATATGGCAAGCTGGTCTGCAGGTCTACACAGCTGGATTCCTCTTCCTTTAAAAGACTCAGCCACGATATTGATCAATCCCTGAATCATTTCATTCATTCATGGGCAAATGTTCTAACATTATATCTGATAGAAATCACAAATAACTATTTTATCTTATTTAATGGTGTCCTGAAATCCATGTGAGGCATATACAACGTAACGTGAACAGTTTTCAAGGTAAGTGGGAAAAGGAAATAAAGTCATAGGATTGCCAGGAGGAAGAGCAACCCACTCTCCTTCGTGAGGTCCACAGTGAGTACTAATGGAGGGACGCACTGGGGCATAGATAATTTAAGATGGCTCAGAATATGCAACCCCAAATATTATGAAATGCAAATCCTTTTACTTTCAGATCTTTTTTTTTAAGCCAGGTTTAACACAAATTATAACTAAATCTCGACACCCATTACAAAATCATAGAATTTTTAGACCAGAAGGAACCTAAAGAGTCAACTTAAAAATAAAAGAACTAAACCTAAGTGATGTAAGATGACCTATCTATGGCCACACAACCAGTTAATGGTAGACACAGATTTACTGGCCTGTTAGGCCTGTGCCCTTTCCACCACATTATGCTCCTACCCTGTTAGTAATGTCATTATCTTTTGTCACTAATGTCAGATTCGGCAATAATTAATACATTTTATAAGAAATTTTGGGGACTTAGCCACCTGCCTTTCTGACCAACTCATACTTTTTCAACATTAACTGCTAAGTGGTCATACAAAGAACACTATAATACCTCTTTAGTCCTACAAAATGATAATCCAAGAAAGCCTCATTTACTGGCTTTGAAGGCACCTATTAGAATGGCTCTAGTTTGCTTTTATCCATCTTTATTTCCTACCACCCCCTAGTAAACTTATCTATAGGCAAGGATTAGACTTTTTAGGTTAAAAACAAAACACTATATTCTAAACTTTACTTTCTATACAGAACATATGCACAAAATAACAGTTTGGGGGATTACCAAATCTGTAGTGACAATTCTTCCATTTAGGTTTTTTTTGGTGTGTGACAAATTAGCCTTAATATCCATAGTCAAGTCATAGTCATTTCCACATCTATGCTCTCACCCTACTACCCCTAACACTTGGGCTTCTTCCTATTCAGATCCAACACATTTTTAAGACTAACATTCCGCATGAACTAACTACCCTACTCTAGGCTTCTGTTTTTCCTACTAAAACACACTTTTAATGAGTGTGTCACAGGTTAGCTTTAATGAATATCTGTTAGTGTTTTTGCTTACATTTACATTAATGTATGGTGACTGAGTTATATACCTCAACTCAAATATCACTTCCTCAAAGAGATCTTATCAGCCCGAATCAGTCAAAAATAATACCTTCAGCCAAAATCCCTGCCACACATTTATTTGAATTGCATTTAAAACTCTCTGGAAAAAAAAAAAAAAAACCTCTCTGAAATCATCTTGTTTTTTCTTCTTCACTTGTCTATTTAGTGCCTTCCCCTCGAATAATGTAAATTTCATGAAGAAAACATCTTACCTGTCTTTTTTTACTATTCCTCAGGATCTAGAATAGAGTCAGTTTCAAATACAGACTGTCACACAATCATACTCAACAGCGAAGAGCTAAAAGCTTTTCTCTAAGACAGGAGGAAAAGACATGGATACCTACTCTCTTGACTACTATTCAATATTGTACTGGAAGTTCTAGCCAGAGCTATTAGGCATGAAAAAGAAATAAAGGGCATCCTAAAATTGTCTTTATTTAAAGGTAACATACATAGAAAACCCTAAACAATACACACACACACAGAAAACCCTAAACACACACACACACATACACACACACTGTTAGAACTAATAAACGAATTTAGTAAAGTTGCAGGATACAAAATTAAGACAAAATTTGTTGCATTTTTATGTACTAACAACAAACTATCTAAAAAATTAAGAAAACAATACCATTTTTAATGGGATCGAAAATAATAAAATACCTGGGAATACATTTAACCAAGTAGGTAAAACACCTTACACTGACAATTATAGGGCATTGATGGAAAGAAAGCCAGAAGACGCAAATAAACAGAAAGATAGCGCTCATGGATTGGAAGAAATAATATTGCTATAATGTCCATACTCCCATCCAGCCGGTGTGGCTCAGCTGGTTGAGTGTCAGCTCATGCACCAGGGGGTCCCTGGTTTGATTTTTGTTCAGGGCACATGCCCAGGTTGTAGGCTTGATCTCCAGTTGGGGGCATACAGGAGGCAGCCAATCAATGATTCTCTCACTGATGTTAATGTATCTCTCTCCCTTTCTCTTCCTCTCTCTGAAGTCAATAAAAGAGCACAGAACATACAGGTAGGAGTTCAGAAATGTAATCTTAAGTCTTTCCATTGGCATTTTGTGTAGGTGGTGGTAGTTTATTTGTTTGTCTATTTTGTCTCATTGTTTTGGAAAAGGGGTGTTTTAAGCCCTCACTACAGCTTCTGTTTTCCCAGGTAAATAAAAGGGAATTACTGTGAAGCACTTTATGGGCTCTGCCTATCCCTATATGACTACCTGCAATCATTTCCCATCCCAGAGCACTGCCGGTCTAACAGTGAAACACAATCAAAGTGTAAATACAACCACGAGGTAAATGATGATTGGATGAGCGGCATCTAAACAAATGGGTAACCCTAATTTTTAAGATTCCTGCCTTTCTTTCCAAAACTAATATAAACACACAATTATACATAAAATCTAGAATCTTTGGCCTTAGAAATGTCGATAGAAATAATATCACATATTTCTTTTTTATACAAATTATCTCTCAGTTTAAGTGACTGCATTAGTATTCAATTTTTAAGCCATCCAAGCTTATGAACATCATGATGCTTAACAATATTTAAAACTTTGTTAATGAAACAAGGATATCTTAGATTGGGTTTTATGTATTCTAGTACCGGCTTTTTCTGGTGTTGTTAAGACTTATTCCCTAGTGTCCAAAGAATTCATAAATCCAATTATTTTCATCATCAATTTTAAATTGTCATTCTTGAAATATACCCCCAAGATGATTCCATCATTTTGGGGCTAGCATGCTAAATAAACCCATACTTAAAAATATGAAAGATGAATGAAATAAAGAAAATACATATGTTATGTATTTAAATATATGTACACATTTTCTATCACCTGCAGGGATTTTCCATTGCAATCTGATCAAAGACCACTCACCAAAGCAACACCAGTCCCCAGAGAACTCTCAGTGTTGTCTTTGAAATATGTTTTAAGCCATGAGGAAAAGTAGAACTAGGTAACAAGGGAAAAAAGGTAGCAACCAAAACAACTTCTTTTAAATGCAAAATGCAAGGAAATGGGAGAGGTGCATGTGTTTAATTGAAAATGAATCCCCCAAATAAACATTTTTGCCTCAAGTTGATTTGAAGTTAAAGATTCACAGGATTTCCTTCCTCCCAGAAAAGTACAGCGTATCTCTCTCACTTGTAAAAAATAATGCCAGTTCTGAAAAATCTGTTCAATCCTTGTCCTTAAACTTTTTAATCACATGATGCCTGCTGCATTAGAATAAATTTCAGTAGTAGCTATCAATGTATAGTTTTGAAACTTGCTTATTGTAATTTACCTTTTTATTCAGCTTCCATTTTATATGCTATCTGGTTAAAGTTTTAATTGCTGTCTTTATCGAGGTATTATATGCAAAGGGAAAACAGCATTACAGTTTTTATGGAGTAAAGCAATGTGTACTTTATGTCAGAGGCTGAGAGTTCCACAAAGAAATAGTTCTAAATCATTTCTTTTCTCTGACAGATTCAGCAAAGCCAACTGGATTATCTAAAACTACACAGGAAGGTGTATAGTATAGAAGAGTTTAAAAGGATTAAAATATAGCAAAAACATAAGCAAAGAGAGAAGTCACTAACATGCAAATTGATGCCTAAGAATCATATGTTCCATGCCTAGTGAATAGATACAGTGATCTTTGAGTAGCTAGGATACAATGTAAAGAAGATTAAAGAAATGAAAAGGAAGAGAAGGTATGAAAATGGAGTTTCAAATACTGGGTCTCTAAAGAATTGAGAAACATATATGAAATAGTTATTATTGAAGTTGATAAAATTTGAAACAATTCTGCTAAGCGGTCAAATTTGGCACTATAACATTACTGGCATATTTGTAACAATTTTAACATTTTTATTCTAGTAATACATTTGATTTTTAAGGCATTTCAGCAACCCCCCCCCAAAAAAAAAAAAAAAATGATGTAACTCTGCAAATACCTACTGCTTAAAGGGAAAGTCTTCTAAGAATAGCAGTGTTCCTAGTAAAGCAAACCACATTTCAGGGAGAAGTCTGCACTAAGCTGCCTGCCTCCAGCACCAAGTAAACTGCCCTCCTGCACTGTGTTCCTGCCTCTGAGTCAGTCCTTGTAGAAGAGTACCTGGAACCCTATTTCAACCAATAAAACTGAGGAACTAAGACTTCTCCCATCCCATTGGAGGTGCCCAGCACCCTATTAGCATCTTCACGGACTAATCAGAGTGGCCCCATTCTGACCAATCAAGACAGTGCCTTTTGAACCAATCAAACTGTGAGGATTTGAAGTCCTCATTTGCAGGAGGACAAAGCAACTAGGAACTAGCTTGGGGACTTCTGCCTGGATAAGTCAACTCCCCTCTCGCTGGGGAGAGCACTTTACTCAGGAGACTGTGTCCCCTGGCTGAAGCTGAAACACCACCGGTGATCAGAGAAAGGCAGAGCAGGACGGAGCAGAGCAGACAGGAGCCTGTAGAGCAGAGCAGAGCTCTTTAGCCCGAGAGGGGCCTCCCCCCAGGGCCACCTCACAGCCATGCTGCTTCATAATCGAGCTGTAACCCTGCTGAGCTGCTCTCACAGCCCTGTTATACTCACAGTCCTGCTGTATCACAGTTGAGCTGTTTGCATTGAATACTAGTAAAGTTTTCTCCTTTATTCCACCCCAAAATGGGGATTTCTGTTGGCACTGAAATGGTGCTAAAGAGCACTGGTTGATGGGATGTAAGTCTGCTCTGCTTGTTAATGCATCCCCATGCTTCCTTCTCAAGCTTGGGCCTAACAGGAGCATTTCAGGAGAGACGGTCAAACTAACCTTGGCATCTCCCATTGGAGAAAGACTCTAGGCGCATTTTTGTCTCTAGAGCAGAAGGCCAGTGCCCTTTTTCTGGGCCCTGGGCCTGGGAGAGCCCCTCACTCATCTTTCTTCATAGCGCCACTAACAGTGCAGCAGCTCAATGTGGTGCAAAGCACGAGGCTTAGCAGGTCAGTAAATGTGGGTTCTGCCATTAACTGCTTTTATAAACCAGCAATAGGTCGCTTTCTATTACCTGCCTTTAGTTTCTTTATTTTTAAATTAAGATTTTAAAGTTCCTCTGAGTTTAAAAATAATATAACTTTCAATATAACATTGGCATAGCTGCTGCTGTCTTTTTCAGTCTTTATTTCCTTAGCTGGTACCAAGGGTGACATTGGGAACTAGAGCTTCTATCCATCCCAGGTTTCTCTTGACCTCTGCCAACACCTTGACTCATCTGTGTTTGTTTTTTTGTGTTTTGTTTTTTTTAAATATATTTTATTGATTTTTTACAGAGAGGAAGGGATAGAGAGTTAGAAACATCGATGAGAGAGAAATATCGATCAGCTGCCTCCTGCACACTCCCCACTGGGAATGTGCCCGCAACCAAGATACATGCCCTTGACCAGAATCGAACGTGGGACCCTTGAGTCCGCAGGCCGACCCTCTATCCGCTGAGCCAAACTGGTCAGGGCTCATCTGTGTTTTTTCACTTGATAGTGTGACGCACATTTTTATTTCCAAAGGTTCGGAAGCCTCATTCATTCTTTCATTTGTTATTGAATTAGCACCTTTTCTGTTCATGTTAATCAGCAGATAATAGAAATGTTCAATATTCTATTAAAATTAATCAATAGAATAATCTGATTCTAAATAACTAGAAACTTACCTAGTAATTTAAGTGGGTCAATTACTTAGTAATTTGGTCTTAGACCGACTTAGAAACACTTTTCTCTTTTTGATTTATAGGCATGAACAGCTACAAATGGCCAGGAGGCAGCCTCTACTTCCGACTTAATGGCATTACAGCCATTGCCTGGGTGGAAGCACCCTCCTTTGGAAACAAGAGTCTCTGTTAAGATTTAACTTTTAAGTGGATCAAAAGTGATATTAACTGTTAAGTGGATCAGAAGTGATAGTCAGTACAAGAATCTATAAGAATTAGCCACCTATCTCTTATCACAGTTTTATCAAGGGCATTTAACAAAGTGTTTTGTCCCATCAGATATCTAAGTTATTTTGAGGTTGAATTTATCAATGGGTAATCATATAAAAACTACTTGGGAGGTTAGACTACTATTTCACAAAAACACATCATTAGAAACAATTCCATTTAGATAACATTTTGATGCCAAACTTTATTTTTTGTTTTGATGATGAAATATCTTGCTTGAATTCCATTAATAACAAGGAATTTCTGGGCCAGTTACTTGGTAATAAAATAATCTCTCTGACAATAATCACATAACTTGTAAACCTAGCATTTTCAAATAATCCCTTGAGAAAGAATAAAAGAGTTTTTGGAAAATATTTCTACTCTTTATATTTTGGGGAGTTAATATTTATCTGTCTTCTTACACATTCTTTCTCTAATGCTCCATGATATATTTGGAGATTTTCCCACTAAGAAAGACCCTTATGTCATAGTCTTAAATTCCATACTTCATTGCCTCCCATTGTAGAAATTATTTAAATGGAATGAGGAAGCAGAGAAATGATGATTGTAAACTAAGTATAGAAGTAGGAGATATATTTCCTTAGAACGGTTCCTGACATTCCACACGGACTTAAACTTCACTTTTCTTAGCTTCCCTTACCCATTCCTCTCCCCTGAACTATACACTTTCTACCGTATTTCTCAACATGTCTTATCTCCTTCAGTAAACTTTATCCTTAAAGAAGGGACACAATGATTTGTTCTTCAGATGTTTATTTTAGCACTACATACAAGGTAAATGGTAACTAAATGTTTACCCATGAAGTAATCAATGGTTATGAGTCAATGAAAGGGAGATACAGCCACAACAAAAGTGCTCATTCTGATGGAATCCAATCATGACTATCATGAATCAGAATAATCTACTGGCTAATATTCTAATTATTCATAATCTACTCCCCTTCCTGAGAATCAAAAACAACTGGATTCATGGGCCTTTTAAGCGATTTCATCTTTTAGCTTCACACATCTAAGACCTTAGTTAGAAATATACTGTCTGGTGCCGTTTGACTCTATTGTGAGAGGGACTCAACTGGTTATTGCATTCCTTTTCCAAGCATAGTCCAACACAAAAGGGCCTGTCTTGCCATTGGTGGAAAATCTGTTTTTCTTTGCAGCAATAGGGTCAAACATCAATACAACTGATGGTATGACCATATTTTTGAGGAACTGAAAATATGGTAGATTAAAAGTAAAGAGAAAAAAAAAATGAAGGCAAATGTTTGAATTAAAAACCTCCAAAATGTCGAAGAACTTATTAAAATCTTTTTATAAGTGATCTAATATTATTAAAAGTGCTATTTTCCTCATGCTTCAAATATTCAAATAAGCACATAAATAGCAGGCACCATATTATTTCCACTCATCTTTTAGAAGACATGGAATTGTATCTATTTCTTCAGATATTTCAGAGAATTTCTTTCATCTTTTAGTTTATGAATGTAAAATCTAGACTGCACAACTGCAGTTATGAATAACGTCCCAATGTATTGCCCAGCACCTGTGTGTGTTTTCTGTTTAATGAGAGATAAACTGTACTGCAGTAGAGCCCTGTGGTTGACTACTCCAGGTCAATCCCCCTTCTCTGTAGACTTGATTTGGTTCAGGAATCTGCCCCATCCATGGAGTCACATCCTCCGGGAATGTCCTCATTCTCAATCTTGTATTAATTAACAATGACTGGGACTCCATGCTAATTGTGATTGTCCCCTTTGCCTCATCGGAAATTAGTTTAGTCATAGGAATTTAATGAGATTTTGATCAATGAGGCGGAAGGAAAAATAATCAAAGCAGTAGTTCTCAACCTTCCTAATGCCGCGGCCCTTTAATATAGTTCCTCATGTTGTGGTGACCCCCAACCATAAAATTCTTTTCATGGCTACTTCATAACTGTAATGTTGCTACTGTTATGAATCGTAATGTAAATATCTGATATGTAGGATGTATTTAGGCGACCCCTGTGAAAGGGTCATTTGACCCCCAAAGGGGTCGCGACCCACAGGTTGAGAACCGCTGATCTAGAGGCTTCTGGGAGAGTCTTCCGTTCTCCTAAACAGAGATAAGAAGGAAGAAGTGGTCCTTTCCCTCCAATGAAAATTTTTGTGTTCAAATGTGGACCTGAAGACAAAACTGACACCCTGAAGAGAGCAAAGCAAAAAGTTAAAAACAACAAACAGAAAAATGAAACCACGTGTGGGTGAGTCACTAAATTAACTGAACCAGGAGCTGCCTCAATTTGTTACCTTTTTCTTACAGTTTATGAGATATTTTTTGTTGTGATTTTCCCTGATCGCAGACAAAACTGAAATCTCCCCCGCATGAAATCTCTCTTTATATATTTTTTCTCTAATGTTATCTACCTACTAAAAATACGATATTTAGGGCTGAGTGTGAGAAGAAAAGATACAATGTCCTGAATTTATTTAAATTGTAGACTATCAGTCCTGTTATCAAATATTTCAAAACCAGTTTCCTCTTTGTTATTCTGATTAATGTGAATTTTAATATATCCACTTAGAGAATCATAAAATTACATTTTAAAATACTTGATCTGTGCCATAAAACTATAAAACAGATTTGTTTTATTCTTATATACAAAAAAATAATTTTATCACATTTTTAGTAGTCTTTGTAACATATTTTTATGTAGTCAATACTCATAATGTTCTAATATGTAATATTATTATCAGAGTTTCTTTTTCTGTTTTTGATACAAAAATCTTCTGGTTTTTGTGTCAAAGTTTAATTTACTAAAATATAATAAATATACATCTAACTTTAATCCCAACTGATGAAAATTAGATAGGCTGTTTGACATTTTTAGCATCATGCATCACAAGTTTTAGATTTAAAATGTAAAAATACACATACTTAAGAAAAATCCATTTATCATCTCCTATATAATGAATATGCTTTACTTTAAAGAGATAGGTATATGTAATTTTAATGTCAACCCCAGAATCACCAAAAAGTACCCTGGCAATCAGTGGAAAGGTTTAATAGGTTTTCTGTCTTGTTCTTAATTTGCTGAAATTACAAAATCAATACTTTCAGTTGTAGCTGCAGTTACCTGTTTTACTGCTTTAAGATAAAGTCTACAAGAAAGTAACCTTCACTTTCAATTTGTAGCTCAGGATGTCAGGGTGTTCTCGGCCTCTAGTTAAATAGCCTGTTCTCTGCCTCCTATATAAGATATTCCAAATGTGTGGTGTTCCACTCCCAAGGAGATACATACTAAAAGGAACTGTGATTAATACAGAACAAGCAGAAATCCAGAGTTTTATACTTCCCCTCTTTCTTTTCTCTTCACAACATACTTATGTCCTTTTATTTCTTACATATATGTATGCATGTTTTATTTTGATTTCAGAGAGGAAGGGAGAGGGAGAGATAGAAGCATCAATGATGAGAGAGAATCATTGATCGGCTGCCTACTGTACACCCCACATTGGGGATGGAGCCCACAACCTGGGAATGTTCCCTGACTGGGAATCAAACTGTGACCTCCTGGTTAGTAGGTTGATGCTCAACCATTGAGCCATGCTGGCTGGGCCCTCTTATTTCTTTAGCTTGACCTCATCTGAATTCTTACTATAACCTACAACTCTGCATCTCAGATTGGCATCAAACGTCCACAACACTCCACCCAAATAAGAAATAGTCTCATTCTGTCTGAACTTTGTCTTACCTCTGAGATTCTTGTTATAAGAGCACACCCCAGCCTCTTTTAGGATAAGAAAATTCTCCCAGGTAGACTCAGGTTAACACAAAGTAGACAAGTAAGTACATTTCTATGATTTTAGTTTGGGGAAAAATATGATAAATCTAAGAGTCGCTTTAAAATGTCAAAGATATTAGAAGTGAAAAGGGGATTTTGAGTATGAGAGCTATACATATTTTTCATTGTAATAAGTATCAATAAATCGCTACTGAGACTTCAGTTTTATAATTGTTATTACATAGTCTTCTATGTGTACACTGTTGTTCATAGTAAGCCCTACACTCTATGTGCAAGAAAAGGCATGAAAACGTGGGTTTCTTAATGGAAACAATTCTTTTTCAGTCCCAAAATTCAGTGTTCTGCTCCAGGCTATTAGTAGACAAGGAGAAAATTCCAGATAGAAGCAAAGATTTCTTCAACTTTGCTTCTATGATCCCTTAGATGTTTTACTGTCAATATTTTCTTTGGCTGCAAAGACATGAAGTTTTGGTGTATGATCACCTTATGACCAGTATGTCTGAGCTACAACAGTAATAATCACATTCTATTTTAATTTATCTGTTTACATGCCTGTCTATTTCAACAGCCTATAGCTTTTTGAGGGAAATAATTTCGTATTCACCTAGCACAAAACCTATTAACATAAGGCACTCAGTATGTTCTCTAGAATACAAGAAAAAATTAAATAAAACTCGAATTAGAATTATGATAAATTGTTGATAAGCTGAACGTATGAGAAGTAATGTCAATGTTAACATTGCTATGTCTAACAGATCCCCACAACGCTATGACAGAAAAAAGAAAAATTACCAAGCCAAAAAAAACTGCAATGTATAAAGAAGTAAATGTTATACTTACAAATAGAAATTAATATTTACTAACTATAAGTAAAAGCTTTAGCCAACTCTTTCAGAAATGAGCATATTTGGAAGACAGAATAAATGTTTGAATTAAAAGTGTAGGAGAAAATGCTTACATAACCTGAGGAGTATACAAAGCCTTCTGAAGTAACATAAAAAAGAGAATCTATAAAAAGGAATACTGTTGAATTTTATTGCATATTTTAAAATTTCTCTTTACTAAAAGATAGCATTAAAAGTTTAGACCCACCATTAAAAAAAAAACCCTCCTTTTTAAAGAACATAATTATTCCTTATAACACAAATACTTTAGCAAAAAGTCACAAATTATCATAAAGAAGTTTACAGATGTCCACGGAAGTTTTATTTATAATAGTGATAAAACAAAATGTCCATTAATATGAAAACAGCTAATTTGATTATGATTTGTCTACATTACAGATAATAAGCTTCTTTTAGAAGGAGGCAGAGCTATGAACACTAAAAGGAAAATCTCCAAATTATGCTCTCAAGTAAAAAAGTTGCAGAATAATAAATGTAAAGGAGTACCTTTATTTGTCAACAAAGATTTATATGCCTTTCTCTTCCAATCTCTATCTCCTTAGTTCTATATATTTATTACATTTGTGTAGTCTACATTCTAGAAAAAATCTGAATACACACACATACTAATTAGTTAATATTTAACAGCAGTTATAACTGCAGCAATGAGTCGAATCTGGGAAGAAGGGAAAATAACCTTTATATTTTTATTATATAAATTTTAAATAAAAAATATCTACAAATTTTTCTGCAAATGAAGGCAAATACCAAGACTCACACCTCCCCACCTGCTAAAACAGCATTCAGTGGAGAAAACTACCAAGACCAGGTGAGGAGCAGGTAAGGAGGTCCCCAATTCCCTTTTATTCTTACACCACACATACAGCTCCATTAAGGCTGTCCATCAGACTCCAGGTGAGGCAGCCTGATTCTTGGGGTGTGTAACTTGCTAGTTTCAGGATTAAGGAAACCCCAGCCCTGGACCTGGCCACTCAAGGGCTGGAATAAAATAGAAATATAATCTTGCAGATTCTTCATTCCAGCACTAGCCTGGGAGTTAATCGATTGCAGTTTGGGATACCACTGGCCCCTTCTTGTTCTGCTTAAAGGCTGTTGCAGCTAATGACAGAGCAAACTGGCTTCAGAGTTTGCTTCTCAGCATTCCTGCTTTGGGAAGCAGCAGCTCCTTCCCTGGTATGATTAAGGGGTATAAACCTTGAGGTGGGTCAAGGTTGACTCCCTTACACACTGAAATGCAACGAGTTTCTCTGGTGCTGGTACCCAGTCATATTCTTTTGTTAAAGCTAATCTGCAGGAAATTAATCTTGAACAATTGCATCACTTTTCACATCTATGACTTAGTAATTAACAATTATAAAAATGTGATTTAAAGATAAGAAAAAAATAAATACCTGTTGAATTTAGGGATAGCAAGTCCAATGGCAATCCTGGAGAAGGTAGTAGTGTTTGAGGTCAAAGGTTGAAGTCATGAGAGAAGGGAATGTATAATGAGTGCACAAAACTATTTGAGAACTATGACTTTGAAGGAGAGGTAAGAAGCGGAGGATTAACTGCAAGATGGATGAGTGCATGAGAACGGATCCTGAAAGACAATTTAAACCGTGTGTGGTAAGGGTGGTGGAGAAGCTGCAGGGTACTTGAGTGAGAAGGGATGATACATGGAAGAGATGACATGACAGAGTGGGGAAGGGGCACAAACCTAGCATGTAGCTGGAAGGACTGTCACCAGATGGGAGAATGAGTCCCCTTTTCACTGGAGCAGGAGGAAAGGGCAGAAGCTAGCATTTTTGTAGACATTTATGATGAAAAGTCAAGGGAGGTCCTACCTGACAGCTTCCATTTGATCTAAAAAGTCAAAAGGAATTAAATGTTTTTTCTGAGAATCAAAGGGAGAATACTGTGAAAGAAGAAGATATTTGAAACAGTTGCCACGGAAGAGTTGGATCTTCCCAGCAGTGTGACATGTGAAAACAACTTGCACTATTGTGTTAGTTCCCCAATAGCGCTAAGCAGACTGAATGCAGATGTGGAAAAGATAGATATTCGAATTGATTCACTATTGGAAATTTTCCAATTTTATGTGAAGGGGAAACCGTGAGCTAATGCTCTCCAAAGGGCCCAGGACATACAAAATCCTCAACATATCTTAGCTATTATAGCAATCTATGGATTATAGATGTCCAAACGATCTAAAAACCAGTGTGGTGGGAGTACAAGCTAGAAGCTTAGAAAGTGGGATGTGTGGTTTCAAGTAAGGGCGGAGTGAGTCTGTCATCAGATAGATAGCAAAGTCAAGTGGGGCTGAAAGGCATTGAAGATGAGGTGCATTCTCAGCTCTCTAGAATTTCACTGTGGTGCCCACCAGTGGTTTTGGTGTGACTAGTTTCTATTCTTCTAGGTCTTGGGAACTGGGGACAGAGGATAGCAATTTGCAGAGCAGTGAGCAGATCCCCATAGTCCTGGCATTCTGGGATTGTTTGGGGGCTCTGGGTGTGGAGAGGCAGCGTTCTATTTTCACTCTCGTAATTTTTACAATCTGTACTCTAACTTTTGGTTTCTTCCAAGAACATTTGATAGAGAGGAGTTATGCCATTTTGATTTGCCTCACACCAGAATATGACTGTCATTTCAAGAGGTAGCGCCTTGTCCCTGAAGAGATACAAATACCTGCCTTCTGCCCTCAAAGAATTTTAGGCCTAGTCACCTGATGTAATAGCCTTACAAGTAAAACAACTTTGTTAGTGTTAAAAAATTATTTTTCTGTATTCTCAAGGCATTTTATTTGCACATCCATTACTAAGTTGTAATGGTATCAGTTTGGGGGGCCATACTTCAAAACATCTCTATTGTAGAATAAGTTCATCCTAGATGGGACCATGTCTTTTCATATTTATCTATTTAAATTTAATGGAGGACTAGATAAAATTATGGCTCTATGAGATATGTGTGTTTGACAAAGAAGGGCTATAAGGGAAAAAGTGCTTTAAATTTAAAGGTGTTGAAGCAAAATGGGCTGAGTTATTCTGTCAAAAATGTACAGGTATGTAGATATGACAAAATTCAGTGTGTCCTTCAGGCATATAAAACTAGAATCTCTAAGCACATAGTCCAGGCAAACCCTAAAGTTTTGATGGACATCTTTAAAGACTGAAAGTAGTGGCATAAACTGACAAAATTTGTTTTGGACTTGGAGATGACAACACTAAAAATAGACAGAGAATATAGCTTGGTTTATTGTGCTACCGAATTCCAGAGGAAAAGCAAGTTGCAATGACAAAATTTATTTTAATGTCACTTTTATTGTAACTTTAATGGAACCCAAGAATTGACTTGCTTTAAATTTAAACTCTGACTAAATAAGCTCACCGGCACAGAGCGGCCAGGGTGGGGCGGGGTGGGACACTGCCCCCAGCCACTCAGCACCTGTGCACATGCGTGCTGCCCACTGGCCCGCCATCTTTGTTGGGCTAATTTGCATATTCATCCTGATTGGCTGGTGAGTATAGCAGAGGGGATGGTCAATTTGCATGTTTCTCTTTTATTAGATAGGATTTCTTTACTCCACTGGATTATGCAAAATTTGTGCAGATACATCCTCTACTCCATGCAGTCAGTTCTCCTTACTATTTCTAAATAGGCATGTTGTTTTTTCCAATTTGTTTCAGAAACCAAAATTGGGCAATTGTTGTTTAATATTTATAATCTATAACAGTGGTTCTCAACCTTCCTAATGCTGTGACCCTTTAATACAGTTCCTCATGTTGTGGTGACCCCCAATTTCATTGTTACAAATTGAACTAATTAAAACATAGTGATTAATCACAAAAGCAATATGTAATTATATATGTGTTTTCTGATGGTCTTAGGTGACCCCTGTGAAAGGGTTGTTTGACCCCTAAAGGGGTCGCGACCCACAGGTTGAGAACCGCTGATCTATAAAGTAAAATGTATTTTTGAACACACTGCAAGCATTTGGAATTAAGGTAAGCATTAAGGTGCAATGAAAAGGTGAAACACGTTGGGTCATAATTTCCCTTCAAGGAGTTCATAGACCCCTAGCTGCTGTGGCTCAGTTGATTGGACATTGCCCTGTGCAATGACAGGTCGCTGATTCAATTCCAGGTGAGGGCACATGCCTGAGTTGTGGGCTCGATCCCTGGTCAACATGCAGTGGGAGGTAGCCAATTGATGTTTCTTTCTCACATCGATGCTTGTCTCTCTCCCTTTCTCTCTCTCTCAAATCAGTTTTTAAAAAGTTCATAGTCTAGCCGAAACCGGTTTGGCTCAGTGGATAGAGCGTCGGCCTGCGGACTGAAGGGTCCCAGGTTCGATTCTGGTCAAGGGCATGTGCATTGGTTGCGGGCACATCCCCAGTAGGAGATGTGCAGGAGGCAGCTGATTGATGTTTCTCTCTCATCGGTGTTTCTAACTCTCTGTCTCTCTCCCTTCCTCTCTGTAAAAAATCAATAAAATATATTTTAAAAAAAATAAGTTCATAGTCTAGTTGGGGAAAGAAAACATGCAAAATAAATAATTTTATAATTTGCAACCCAAGACAGTGACGGAAAGATTATCAACAGGTCGGGCACAGTAATCTAGTCAATAAATTAAAGAATTGCAGTCCAGATAGCTAGATAAGCACAGCTGATAAGTAGGCTGGGAAGAGAATGTCCTAATGCATGCAATACTGCAAGGTTGGTAATAAGACAGGTGAGCAAAGGAATGACACTGAGTAAAGTTTTTACTAAAGAAAATAATAAGAAAGAGCATGGGCAAGGCTAGAAAGAAGGCAGGGGCAAATGTGGGATTTAATGAGGCAGGACCATAAATAACAGGCTGAGTCATTTAGAAACTAGAAATACCTTGAAAATGAATAGTAATATGTTCATTTGTCTAGTGATGGGGAGGAAGAAGAACTGAGAGGCTATTGCAATAGGTCCTAATGTGCAATGAAAACTTCAGGATCAACAAAGTCACAGCGGGGAGGGAAAGAAGAGCTATTGTGAACAAATAGTAGACATTAATTTAATTTAACTACTAGGAAAGAAAAAGGGGGAGTCAAAGATGCTGCTGAGGCTTTTGCATTGTGAAGGTTAGTGCTTTTCAATGGCAGTTTCGGAGAGTCATTTTGGTCTACAGAGACATGACTTCAGTCTTAAATGAAGACACTCAGTGATACATAAGCATGCTACTCTGAAGTGAAGTCTGAAGATTTAGAGAGAAGCAGTGTCTAGAGCAGTGATGGCGAACCTTTTGAGCTCGGCATGTCAGCATTTTGAAAAACCCTAACTTAACTCTGGTGCCGTGTCACATATAGAAATTTTTTTTATATTTGCAACCATAGTAAAACAAAGATTTATATTTTTGATATTTATTTTATATATTTAAATGCCATTTAACAAAGAAGAATCAACCAAAAAAATGAGTTCGCGTGCCACCTCTGACACGCGTGTCATAGGTTTGCCATCACTGGTCTAGAGGTACACAGTTTGTGCGGACAGCACAGGCGTGCTGTGTGAAACTACAAGATGACAAGTTGGAAAATCTGAGAGAAGAGGCATGTAGAGGGATGAGTGCTAATGTTGCAATCAGGACAAGCAATACTTCATACGTGTTATTTGACAATGAGGAAGCAACATGCCAGACCGACCTCTCAATGGTTTACCTGACAAAATCCTGAACCCGGCGGGAACACACACTGCTCTCTGAGAAGACCACAGGGGACCTACCCTAGCGTCTATGATGTTGCCAAGTTAGTATAAGTACACATTCCAGCAGTGAATTTGGGGCTTCTGATGAAAACGTGATTGTTTACCAAACTTAGAAAGATCATATGTGCTTTCATATCTGAGGCAGATGAACTCATATCGTAACCATAGTTGTGAACTATGTAATTGAAATATGTATTATATTGATTTTCAAAGAAAAGCTACATTTTTGCAAATATATCATGAGATGGCAATGGTATTAATATCCTGATATGCTAACTTGAATCATGTGAAAACTAAAGACAACAAATCGTCAAATACTGGCAATTTTATATATTCCACCTATAATTTATATTCTACCTCTAACAGATTTATGAATTTTTAAATTAAATTTTAAAATGTTCTAATCATCCAGTAGTAATTTTCTGGTTTTATTTTCTTTGACTTACAAGTATTCCTTTCTCAACTGTCTTTAAATTTCATTTAAAATATTACCTAAAATAGATTACATTTGATTTGTAAAAATACGAAAAATCAGACACTGGCTAGTCTACTATCGAACAAAATGGTCAATGAAGATCTGGTAATTATTTGACAACTTGGACAAAATACACAATTTACTGAGTAGTAAAAACAAAGAGATACAACTTTGTCCACTTAACGTTGTGTCTACATTGATTCTGTTAACAAGATAATTGCCAAACTCTATTTTACTTTGTACTCTGTGGACACAAAGCCAGTTTACTTAAATGTATTGAAATGCTTAGCAAAGGACACAAAAATTACTTCTAAAATATCGATCTATTTTTAGAGTAGATTGGACAGTTCAGCATCAGGACACCTTGAAGCTCAGTACAAAAGAGATTTTCTTTTTGCAAGGCCGACACTATCATAATGTACTTGCTAAATGCATGCATTTGGTATAAGAAAATTATGGTAATGTGACATTCCCACTACATGATGGAATACTCTTTTAGATAGTGAAACATATTAATAACACACATGATAGAGTTCTTTTGGGTTCTTGACATTTAGAACCAAATTTTTCAAAGGTTGTCCTTATTATATATTAGACAGTAAGTATAAACCACACCACACAAATAAACAAATGCCTCCTAGTCTTTGCTTCAGTAGACTTTTGCACAAATTAACAGGTATCATAATTTCCCAGTTCCTTGAACTACAAAGTCTTTAAAGGAAACTAAATGAAACATTTCTTGAGAAATAATTTGCACTGACACAACCTTTTGCGATAAGTCCTCCCTTTTGATAAAAGTGTTTGGGATGAAGGGAAGGTTAAAGAGCTACTCAAAATACAATACAATGCTATCTAATGCTTAAAAATGTGCAAAATAACATTTACTAGGAATCTGCATGCTGTATATATTTACAAATATTCGTGTGCATTTACACAGACTTAGCTAACACACACACACATATACATACATGCTGGTATGGGTATATATACACATATATGTCTTTGTGACTAGAATTCAGTGATGTACTAAGGAAGTCATCCCAGAAGTTTTTGTGTCACCAATCTGATCTGTTCGAGATAGTTATGAATTCTGTGAACCCACTCCCCACAAATGAGCTCCTGCAGCATTGTGCATGCCGTTTCAGGGGTTCAAGCACAGCTCCGGAGCCTAACCACAGAATTCTGCAGAGCTGCCTTCAACTCTATGAGCCAGCAAACTTGCTGTCTTTGCAGATTTTTATTAGATGTTATTGTTATTTTTTTAAGGTAAAAAATAATTTTTATGGACCCATCATTAATATTTATTAGAAAGTACCAAGAGGCAACTATAGTACAATAACACAGATCCCCCATTCGGAAGTTGGGCCGCCCAGATATCTGAATCTCATCCCCCCAGTATTGGGTTCATTGGTAAGTCTCTTGACTTCTCTGTTCCTCAGTTACCTCATCTTCCAACCATAAATAAAAACAATCAGCCCCGCCAGTGTGGCTCTGTGGTTGAGTGGCCACCTATGAACCAGGCGGTCAGAGTTCGATTCCCTGTCAGGGCACATGCCTGGAGTGTAGGCTCGATCCCTAGTAGAAGGTGTGAAGGAGACCTGATTGATGATTCTCACTCATCATGGATGTTTCGATCTCTCTCTCCCTCTCTCTTTCACTCTGAAATCAATAAAAATATATTTTTTTAAAAATCATAAAACATATGTAAGTGCCCATAAAATACTTTAGATTGAAAATATCAAATTTAAACAGCTACAATTATTTTCTAAGATTTATCTCTAAGGTATCCATATAGCCACTGCTCTGTGTCTTCTTTGGCCATCTTCTAAACTATAATTTTTCATATTTTATTCTATCCCATTGCCATAATTTATAGACTATTAAAAATTTCCCTTGTAGTGACTGGAAAATTGGGCACTGTTTGTTTGCTTTGCTTTGCTCTGTCATGGATCATGCCTCTAGGAAGTGAACGTCATGAACCGAGTACAACCAGGATAGTAGTGGGCATTACTGTAAGGGA
Source organism: Myotis nattereri (assembly GCF_964212035.1). Classification (NCBI taxonomy): domain Eukaryota; kingdom Metazoa; phylum Chordata; class Mammalia; order Chiroptera; family Vespertilionidae; genus Myotis; species Myotis nattereri. Next base: position 41,234,386 of record NC_138092.1, on the reverse strand, counting down.
TATTCAACTGCAAAATGTGGCAAGGTGAATTAGAGGTCACATGCCCACTATTATATGTTATTTTCCCTATACAAAAAGGTAAATATGTTTTTATTATTAAAAACATAAGAAGCTCTCAGTCATAAAACTGTGACACTTGAATGTTTTTTCTGCTGCTTAAATGTAACAAATCGTTAGAAATTTTAATAAGGCCTAATGCCAACATTTGATGAAAACTTGTCACTGGCTACTGGCTTTTGATAACTGGCTTACTACTATACGAATTTAGACAAAAGCTACCTTAATAAATCTATTAACTTGACTTTGTTGTAGATTCCACATGATTAACCAGTACAATATGAAATAGAAAGATTCTGAAGCCAAACAATTTGGCTTAAACCATACACATCTAGGAACACAGTACAATAAAAATCAATTTAAAAACTGGCTCTCATTTTCATTAAAAAAAAAAAGAATTTTGGTAATTCAGTAGATTAATGACACAGTAGCGCAAATGTTTGTCCAGAGAACGGTATAATAAGAAGAGAACTGAACTGGCAGATCAGATATCACACCAGTCATGTTCCTTTTCTAGAAAAGGGTTTTCATTTTTCTGAAGTCCAGTTGAGCACCTTCTACTATAGAGTAATATAATTTGGCTAGATATGGAGAGCAAATAGAGTCCAATGTCAACGTTTACCAATGAATGATCACTCCGGGGAGTCCTGTGCTGAGACTCTTTGTTAGACTCCATTTCCGACTGGCTACAGGGAGAAGGACGCCCTGGCGAAGGAGGGCAGCTGTAGCCACATGTCACCTTTCTGCTACTGCAGGATTATATAGATAAATAAGACTATTTCAGCTCTAAAAAGTATTAATTGCTTATGGTTACTATTAAAATTATTAATACTACTCTCTGGTGCATCTTTTAAAAAAAGTACATTTGAATACATAGCAATGACATGTACTAAAATGTATTTGACCTGATAAAGGAATAAGTGCCATATAATTGTTTTTTAAATAGAAATCTTGTTTTCACCCCAAACCCCAAATTAACCAATGTGACTTGGTTTCTATCATATGAAAAAGGTCTCATGCTTGGAGAATTGTTTGCACTACATCGTTGACACCTGAGTCTCCCTACATAGCAGCCTGAACATGGGTTGTGAACAGACTAGAAATGATGCTGATCCAGAAGCTTCTTGAAAACAGAGCCCAGGTCTTAGTTAACCTTGTGTCCCTGCCTGGGGTCTGACATAGATGCTATGCAAGAAACATGGACAAAATTGCACGGTTCACTGTATGCTGTGGGCAGTCAGTACAACATTCCGTGCAAACATCCATTGAGTACTCATGGAATCTAGTGCTGAGCGATGTTCAGTGCTGGTTTAAGAGTTTTTATTTTTTCTCTTCAATCAGGCATTCACCCTTTAAGGTTATTTTTATGGTCAAAAACGCATTTACTTACTTGTATTTTATTTTATTGTTGGCAGTATTACAGATGTCTCCCATTTTCTCCCTTTTTGCCCCTCTCTATACCCAACCCCTGCCCCACCCCAGGCATTCTCCATGCTATTGTCTGTGTCCTTGGGTTATGTGCATATGCAGACATTCTTTGATTAATCTCATCCTGTCCCCTCCCACCCCAACACCCTCCAATAGGAGCTGTTATTTGGTGTCGAGCATCCATACATACCTCCGGACCTATTTTGTTTGTCAGCTTATTTTGTTCATTAGCTTTCACATCTCAGTGACATCGTGTGATATTTGTCTTCCTCTAACTGGTTTATTTCGCTTAGCATAATAGTCTCCAGGTCCATCCATGCTGTCTCACAGGGTAAGCTCCTTCATTACATCAAAAACTCACTGATGAAGTGCCTTACCATTGTTGTGACCTCGTTTCTGGCTGCAGAGTGCAGGGAGAGAAACCTCTGGCCTCCAGGTCAGTTTGCACCCTTTCATAGAGGAGGCCACGGATTGGATCCCCCAGTGAGTAGGCTCGAGTGGAGATATGTGTGCAAGAGAGTGATCAGCGGATGCCCAAGGAATGAGCCCCATGAAAGGCAAAGTGTAAAAGCAGCAGAGGCCAAGTTAGAAACTGAACGGAGACGCAGCCTCCATGGTCTGAAGGTACTGCTGTCTGTGGGATGCTCTGGAGCTGGGATGAACCTTACGAGTTGTCTCAAGATGAGGCTAAGGTGCCCCCATGTTTTTCACTGGGCAGGTGGCGTTGGGCCAGAAGCTTCTGCTCAGCAGCTGAGGCTTGTCTCAGGGAGCATGTGCAGCAGGGAAGGAAGTAGGTCCTTCATTTCTGATGGGGGTTTGCATCCTGCATCACACACTCTTCCACAGGGCTGTGGTTCTCTCTAAAGATAGCAGCAATTGTCTAAGCACAAGACAGCACCATCATGAAGACCACTGCATCATATGCTTACCATCATTTCTGAGAATTCTGAGAAAAGGAGTGTCAGCCATCAGTTGGTGAACCATTCATTCATTCGCAAGGCACAGTGCCCACTGAGGCTTGTGCTGGGCCACAGCTCCCAGGTAGTGGGAGGTACAGGGGCACATCTGGCCTACCCCTGACTGTAAGCCTTGTCCTGGTGATGGCTGTGTCTGCCCAGAGGAAGAAATTGTCTTACTGCAATCTGCCTGCCCAGGGTCTACATTTCCAGCTTTTAAAGAGGTGCTGTGTTTTAGTAAGAGGCTTTGTCTTTATTGCTGTTCTTACTTCCATATAAAAATTGTGAGCACATATATAGCCTGTTTTATTCCTTTCTTTTTCACTTTCAGATGTTAACAATGACTATGTTGGCTGTGGTGAAAGAATTCCATTTCTGAAATCTAAGTCTAATGGGTTGCACATTACCCAGAATCACTATGTTAATATACACACACCACATGATGGGCTCTAACTTAGACACTACACAAAACATTGCCAAAAGAAACATGGCAATATCAAGTCAATTTTAATCATCAACTTAAGCATTCTGAATGGCTGGTTTTTAGAACACCTGAAAATGTCTAATCCTAAAGTCCATAGGATTAGAAATTTATAAAGCAAAATTTTGTAGGAAAAAATATTAAGTGGTTTCATTTTATTTGTACTGAAAAGTTAGCATGTTCATAAATTATAGGAAATGTGTAAGTCTTTAATCATATTAATTGTCATAAAATTTAATCGGCACTTCTACTATTTGACATACTGCTGGTTGAATAAATAAAAAGTAATTCTAAGTAATAATGATAACAAAATATCCCCAGATTTTTAAAGTTTGACATCTGTGTTCTCATTTGTTTACATACATGAAATTATATTTAGAGACAACCCATTTCGACTGCTCTTCAATTCCAAAGAGTATTTAGGTAACAGTGCCACCTATTGCTGTAAAGTTAAAGTAACTGTATTTGTCCTTCCCTTAGTGTTTAGTACTACAATTCTTATTTTTCTGTTTGTTATCCTGTTTTCATTTTAATTTTAAAGCAATAGATAATTTCAAGTAATTTAAATATATGAACTCTTCCAGTAAAACTGCAGTTATAAAGAGAGATTCATTTGAAAGTTTAAATGTATAATAGGTCATGACGCAGTATAAAAAATAATTTAGGTTTGATACTTTTTCTGTGTTTGAAAATCATCATTAGAGTGAAGTATGGCAGAAACATATAGTTTCATTAAATTTTGTGTCACTATCAAGCACAAATAATGATCTTTGATTTCAACACTGACAAAATATAGGAAAATACATCTAAAATAGATCACTGAAAAGAGGAAACTGAGTTGTCATTGTTGCGGTAAAAAATGTGAATTTCTATTCAGAAAATAGTTCATAGCATTAATTTGGACTTATATTACAACATGTAAATTGTAATAGTTTGCACATTTTATTTCATTGTTTCTATATTATAATAACAAAGTTCAAAATTCACAGAAAATACACATTCATGTAATTAATATCAATCACCTATTTCTAATATGTATATAAATATATTTTAATATAACTACAATTTCAATTGTGTAAAAATAAATATTTGTTTGCTTAATTACTGCTGAAAGACTGTGCTCACTTAACTATACGGTGATATTTTATACTTCTTTGCTTGTTTTAAAAATAACTGGCTAGGAAATTGTAAGTGATGAGACTATCAAAAAATGTAAAGGAAAGATCTTGAATTTTCCAGGAGCAAATTCATCAATGTAAATAAAGAAAAGCAGAATTTTCTTTATCTCCCCAAATGGATAGTGGTATGAAGTGGTATTTGTGCAATCTGAAATTTAAAGATACTCTAGATAAGCACAAGAATGGTTGATGTTTAATATATGCTTCTCAGTCTTTCTGGAATATCATAAATCATGTGTTTCTAAAACCTAATTATATAGATCATATGGCTTTCAAAAGTACACTTCCTGTCATTTGTGTATAATTTTTGTAATTTAAACATGAAAATCATTTCAATCTTTAAATTATATCTTTTAATTTTTATGTTCAATTCCATTAAACTATTTTGTTAATGTATATGTTTGTCTGAAAAACAGTAATATTCTTGAATCATCTCAAACTGTGCCTTTTAAATTCAAAATAAACTTTATGAAAGCTACATAAAGTCTGAATATGCTGAAATACTGAATTGGTTTAATATCACTGAGTGACTGAGTGCCTGTACAGTTATGTATATGTTAAGAAGATATTAAAAAATAGTGAAAATATAGCCAATTACATATCTAGGAGAGCGGGAAATATATTTTTATTTTCTGGATTCTTAAATAACTTACGCTATGGGTAAAATGTAATCAAGTATCTTCAAAGTCAGACATTTTGTTCACAAGAGTTAGCACATTTATTGGCAAATAGTAGTTGTTAAATAGCTAAAGGCTAAATTAATAAATATTGTCACCATTTGGTCTTATAAGGATCATTTTTTCCTCAATTTCAAAACAAGTTGTCTTCTTTTCAATATCTCTTATGTATAATTGCTCTTACTAGTATTTGACTCAATTGATTATCTTAAACACAATTCCACTCAAATATAGATCGTTTTTAGAAATATGTTAACTCTACCTTACAAAACAACATATTCTGAGGTCAAGGAAAAACTTTTGGAAGATACCTGACTACTGTTTAAAAATCCTTGTATTACACAATAGTTTTTAAAAGACTTTGAAAATTATTGTCAAGTAATGTCTTCAAAAACTTTTTAAAATTCCGCACCTTTCGAATATTTACTTATGTTTCAACTAGGAAAATATAAACAAACAGCATAAAATATAAAGGATGGGCTAGGGGGACCGTGAAAATGTCCCAAACGATTACTTTGAATCATCCAAATCTAAGTCTGTAATATAAAGCGGCAAGAAACACGCTTATGTAAAACATTTGTTATTGTTCATAAAAGAACACTGGTAATATATATTAAAAACAAAAATATGCTTGCACTGCCCTGTGAAGACAAAACGTGGCAATTCGTGGAGTCTGCATGGTTTGGTTTATTTTGTGCTGCTGGAATTAAACCAAGTATTTTACATAAAGGTTGTCACGGTATTGAACTTAAATTTGGGGGTCACGGTCCTCTATGTCATCAGGGCATAATTCAACCTGGGATAAGAATGAGGAGGGGTGGCTAATTATGTCTAATGTTTAATTATTTGTCTTAGCTTCCCCACGTAACTTTATGAGAATTCAGACGAGAAAGGCAGAAGTAAGATGGTTCTAACCCAACATTTAACATCCTCATTGCTTTATGTCTTGGCTTCACTAGCTCATTGCTGTAAATGAGCATCACAAAACCAATGGAGCTGTAGTCTCTGCATTTCCTTCTCCTCATAACCATTTTCAATTCACTTTTTTTCTTGCATGTCATCATTTTAATGTAAATCTTTCTTTTTCTTTTCAATAAAATGAAATGATTAAGTAATTCTGCCTGTGCGTGATTAAAGATGACGGATAAGCTTGGATGGATAAATATCAAGGCTCCTAACAGAATTGGTGCACCTCACATGTCAGAATCCTCCCAGCTTGCTCACGGGTAATGACAGGAAAAATTAGCATGTCTGTGGACAGCCCAGGGAAAATCCGAAGATAAGAAAATGATATCATTTTTTCTTACTAAAATTTAAATCATTTTCTTTTTTTTTCTTTTGCTGTAATTAATCTCTAGCAAAAAGAGTGGAAATTAAATTATAGGTAAGTCCTAACCACAATGCAGGCTCGTATAAAACTAAAAAGTCAGTCATTTTTAATAATGGCTTAGCAAGTACATTGGTATAAGCATATATAAGATCGAGAGAAAAATATTAGTGCAAGGACATTTACAGAATCATCAATGATAAGAAGCATTGGTTACTCTAATAGCTATATTTTGGTCTTTTTGTCATAATGACTTAAGGGGTAAACACAAATAAAAGTAATGATATTTACCACTTTATTTTTCACAAGTCCTTTATCTTTCATCTTTTCACAGTTTATCCAGATCTAAATACCACAAAGAAACCACTACAAGAGAGCACATATTACACTGGCATTGCTTCTAGATATAGGAACTGAAATGATGCTAAAAATTCGGTTCTGGGCCTCGGGATTAATTCAAAGTTTTTATATGTAAGGCCAAAAACCAAGGTGATTTTTTTACTTTTAACATTTTGAAGGGCTCTTTCAAATTTTCCTCAGTCAGTCTTAGTTTTATAAAATGAAAATCTTTGGTGTAAACAGGGGCAGTGATAACAGTAAAGCACCTACATTTGCTTGGCCACCAGGACCACACTACAGCACTTCCTGGTCTAGGTTATGGAGACATCTGTACGGTGGGAGCCCTGTGTTCCTTTTTTGACTTAAGAAACCACTAGTCTCTGATTTCATTTATTTATTTAGTTAGTTAGTTAGTTAGATGATAGATATAGATAGATAGATAGATAGATAGATAGATAGATAGATAGAGTGCTCTGGATGGCAAAATTTGGGCCACAAAATGCTAATTTCTAACCTAACACCATGACAGCAATCCCAGCCATCACAGGATGGAATAAAGAGAGCAATCTAACATCCAGGGGTATGAGTTTCTCATCAGTGGCTGGCAGACTGCCGTGCAGGCTTACAGTAATCCCATTGGACAGCCCTGGTTGATGAAGCCTGGGCACGGGCAGCCACAATGTAGGGAGCTCACAATTGCAAGCATTTGTCCGTAATTTAAAGCTATAGGAGAAGTGTAGAATGTGCATGTGAACAACAAGCTATAATTTCACCGGAGTAACAGTTACCCAGTTTTTAACCCATTAACTTCTTCTCCGCATATGCACTGACTTGGTGGCTGTGTGTGTGTGTGTTTTTAAACGCCTCTCTAAAAAGCCAGGTGCAAACACCTAACACCAGCCGATCGGTTACGCCGGGAAACCTGCCACAAGAATAAAAGCTCTTTGTTTGGAAACAGCATCGGTGAGCGGCATTTCTAAATCTCAAGCTTGGCAGTTTTTTGATAGTTGCCTCTTCTGCGGTGCTTGGACTACTGGAAATTCATGTTTAGCATATCACAAGCATATCTAGGCTGGTATTTCGTTTTCTGTGTGTTTTTTTTTGTTTGTTTCTTCCTTGTGTGTGCTGGGTCTGTGTACAAGTCCAGCCTGAGATGTTAGCAAATGCAATTCTTCGAGTAACTCCTACTTTATCATTCACAGGGCACGGTGTGAGCTTGTGTGTGCCTGTGTGCGGGGGAGTGGGTTCCCCTGCCCTTTAGTGGAAATGATGCAGACCTTTGTAACTTATGCCTCATTTGCTTCTCTTGTTACCTTAAAACTGGGCATCGCTTCAAGAAAAAGAAACGACGTGTTTTGTTATATCAAAGATATAGAATGATAGTTCTTAACTGTACAAAGCATTCTCCTTTCACGAGTGCCAGTGCTTAGATTATCTAACAGGTCTGTTAAACGGAGGAGTTTGCCGTCGCCTCAAGATCAGCATTGGAAAGTTGGCACTGCTCGCTTTCTTCTACACACTCGACCCCTGTTTCCTCTTTCCTTTCATACTTTCTTCGTAATATCCTCATACTGCAACTATTATCCTCAGACTACATTTCTCCTAGCTAAAACAACAACAAAAAGGCATTTACATATTGGGATATTATTGGAAATATCCATCCTACACCCAGTGTTTAATGAGCATCTGTTTTTATCTCTATATCAATGGCTACTTCTCCCCATCAATGTTCCTTACTCTCACCCTTTAAAACCACAGGGAAGTCCTATGATAACTCATATTACAATCTTTAATACTTTGGTCTTCTGGTCCCAGTTACTTTCTTACTCAATAAATTGACTGAAGGCTACAGGAATTTTGCTTGCCTACTAATCCAATCATTTTAAGGACATCACGCCTCCCATTTCAAATCAAGGTCATTACCTATATTGTTGAAGAAGCAACAAACAGAAAGAAGATTCATTCATTCTCTTAAAATACAGATATTGGGACAAAGATCACATTCTCTACCATCTGTCGTTACAATATACATGTTCAGGAAGCCAAAAGGCACACTAGCTTTGAACCACAGCATGCCTGGTACCCATAGACCAGCCCTCTTTCCTGAGCCAGCTTCCCCTAGTTGTGAGCCTGCCACAGCTACACTGTCGTTACTACAAAATGTCTGAGGCTTCTGAAGAACAGTTTCTTCTTCAAATCGGATCTAGAATTCTCAAGAATAGTCAAGTGTTATTGCGAGGTGGTCCTAAATGTGGTGTTTCTAGTCACCTACCTCAGTGGTCGGCAAACTGCGGCTCGGCAAACCATGGCTCGCGAGCGCGAGCCACATGCAGCTCTTTGGCCCCTTCAGTGTGGCTCTTCCACAAAATACCGGCGCTTCCACAAAATACTGACTTCTGCGCATGGGCCACGAAGTTTCAATCGCACTGTACACGTGCGCCCGCACGTGGTATTTTGTGGAAGAGCCACACTCAAGGGGCCAAAGAGCCGCATGTGGCTCGCGAGCCGCGGTGTGCTGACCACGGACCTAGCTAATCTCAAAAGTACCCATTCAGATTCAGAGGTAAGCCTGTATTTCTCCAAAGATAATCAATAAATAATTGCACATTATCAAATTCAAGTCAGACTATTTGTCATAGCATTCAAGGCCTCAGCCTCTCGTTCTAACCTTTGAAAAGTTTTCATCGTAAGAGAAAACACAGATCTGGAAAACCACTCGGACTCAAATGATATTGCCTAGTGAAACAGTAAAAGGCAAGACACTCGACCCCACGCAGGTTAATAAATAGACCTTTGTCTGCCACCCCCGAATACCCTCCACACTCCTTCCCCAGGGGAGCCCACTCTTTGCATGTGTGTATGGTTTCACCCCCTATGTGTGTGCGCAGCCCTACTCACTATAATATTGTCCTGACAAAATTTTGACTCATATCTTTTAAGTTTTAAAGAATCTGTATTCCCCTTCTCTATCCCTTTCGTTTCTATACAACTTTTGAGGTGAAGAACATGCAACGGACAGTATCTTAAAGAACCTACAAAAATGTGACCTGAGTTTATCAGTCTAGACTTGTTGACTGCATACTCATGAAGCAATTTTACATGTTCCTCTGTCCTTTGGACTTCCTGAAAATTGGCAGTGTATCCAGAGATTCAATCAAGCTCAGGACTGATTGTTTTGAGGGTGTGTTCTTCCATGGGGAGGCGCAGAATGCCTTCCCTCTCTTTGTGATGCTTGCAGCTGGAATGATAAATGCCTAGGTCCATTCATTCATGAAGACTTGCAAAAAAAGAAAATTTGCCCAGCAGCCGGCATGACTCACTCAGTGGTTGAGTGTCGACCTATGAACCAGGAGGTCACAATTCGATTCCCAGTTGTGGCACCTGCCTGGGTTGTGGACTCAATCCCCAGTGTGAGGCTTGTGGGAAGCAGCCAATCAGTGATTCTCTCTCATCATTGATGTTTCTATCTCTCTCTCCCTCTCCCTTCCTCTATGAAATCAATAAGATGTATATTTGGAAAATGGTGATATTCTAATTCTACTACTTTGTTTGTGCTTATTAGGTGGGATGATTTCACAAGGAGCTTTGTAGGATAGAGTTAATGTGCAGCTGACCTTGAAAAGCTCTATCTCCAGGGTGGCTTGGATGTCTGTCTTTGACCCCTGACCAAGATAAGTGTGATGAAATATACAATGCTGGTGACCCCCAAGCCCCAGAGCAAGTTTGTTTAGTGATAGTCTTCCACTGGCATAGCTGGTTAGAGAGCCTGGGTGATTATGTGAACAGAGGGGCACAGAAGGCCTTCTGGAAGTTTCTACATTGATTTCTTCTGAAGCAAAAATTCATTGCACAGATTGATTCAAAGACGGAGTGCAGCTGTCTGCAAGTGAGAACCACGGGGAGCCTGAACATCGCCCGGACCCCCGATGCCTGCCTTCACCCCCTCTCCTTTGATGTGCCATCCTCTCTTCTTTGACTTTAGATAATGGCCTGAAATGAGCATGTTCTGTTGAGCCTTATGAGTCTTTTCAAATATCAAAAACTAAGAAATATTTCCAGAGGCAACTCTCCTCACCTACTAATTTTTCTTAATCTAATGGTTTACTTCATATAGACAAGACAGGATAATGTTTACTTCTAGCCTCTGATTTAACCAGTTTTCATGATTATAAATTGGTTCCCTGTTATTCCCCTTATGTTTCTTTAATTTTTTTTTACTTGTTTGTTTAAACATATTTAACAAGTTTAGATCAATTTTGATGTTTATCCTTTGTGAAGGTCAAATTGCCCCATTTGTCTCAGTCACCACTGTCGCTATGCCTGAGTCATCTTTTACACACACACACTCCCCAACTTGGTATCATCCATTGCTCCGAAAGCACAGCCTGCATCCAGGGATGCTCACTGCTGCTGGGTCAGGCACTGTGTCTAGCCCAGGGGTGGGCAAACTTTTTGACTCGAGGGCCACAATGGGTTCTTAAACTGGACCGGAGGGCCGGAACAAAAGCATGGATGGAGTGTTTGTGTGAACTAATATAAATTCAAAGTAAACATCATTACATAAAAGGGTACGGTCTTTTTTTTTTTTTAGTTTTATTCATTTCAAACGGGCCGGATCTGGCCCGCGGGCCGTAGTTTGCCCACGGCTGGGACTCTAGGCCTTTCTAGTTCTACACTAACATTCTGTATTCAGTATAAGATCTTACCACTGATTGGAATTGAATCCTTATTTTATGTGAAATTGCTTATGTAAACATGTGTATAACTTAAGACTTTCTATTATTTCACTCATTTGCGTAGAGCTTTCTTACACACGTGAATATATAATAAGGTAAGGATTCCTTCGTTAACTCTTATTTTGAAGTTTACTTGAACATTTTGTAAAACAATGTATTTTAAACATGAGTGGGTCATAAACCAGTTAAGGTCCTGGGAATTAATTTGTTAGAAGTCACCAACATTTAATAGGTAATAAACAATATAGAAAATATTAAACTTTATTAAACATATTGGGGCAATTATTATATGAAACTTTTGTTGCTCTTGTTTGTGTGTGTGTGTGTGCGCGCGCACACACACGCACACATGCGCGTGCATGTGCGGATTAAGGCACAATTCTAAATATGCTTCATACTGTAGGTTACAATAAAAAGGAAAGTCACTACCATAACCTAAATTCTTTCAGATAATATTAGAATAAATTTTTCAAGTTGCAATCTCCCCATCAAATTTTTCCATGGGGATATTTACTAGCATTATATTAAGCAGCAACATCTTTACTTTCCATTTTAAAAGGTAATTTTATCCAAAGCAGTCTGCAAGATTAATCCATTCCCATTACATTTTAGTATTTTTCAATGTGTTAAAGAAATCTAATTTGGGACTAATATGGATTTGTCTTCTGTAATTTCCTCTCTGCATATCTCTGAATTTTATTCACTACTTGGGAATGTAACATTTACTCATATATAATTTACAACATCTCTTTGCAACCAGAAAACCTTATTCCATTGGCATGTAGGTAGAGCTATTTTCTATGTCAAATGGTTATGCAGCAAGCCCAATCCTGGCCCATTTTTATCCGAGAGTTGGAAAAGCAATTGACATATCACCAAGATGTACAGGTAGCAAAGAAACATTTGTCTACACTAAGAAATTGAAGGAGTAAAGATTTTACATGATACCTAGTGTTATATGAGCTTGTGATAGGAAAACAATGATGAGATTACAACCTTTTATAGGCAAAGTGAGCATTCATAAATTAATTGCCTAAATGTAGTAGATGATAGATAAATAATCTGTGTATTTCTCCATACAGATCATTCTTGATCATACCCTAATAGCACATACTTTCATACTGGCATGTGATTTGTGCCCAGTATTACAGTAACAGCTCTACGTGGGCTATCTCATTTAAACCCATACTGTGAGTTTACATCTTCCTGATACAATGATGAAACTGACACACATTTAAAAACTCACCCAAAAACAAAAAACTAGTATGTGGCAGGTCCAGGCCTGGAAGTGGGAGGTGCTCATTCTTAAGCACCACAACATGGGCAGAAAATGAGCTCTGGTGGGCTCTATTGTTTTGTAAACCAATGCACAGAGAGAAGTGTTGTCCAAGTCCAGAGTCCCTTGTGGCACATGAGATCCTCCCTGAGTGGAGGGTCCTGATTCCCCCTGTCCATCCAGCCCAGTGTTGCAGCCATTACCCCGGCTCTCTTCACCCTAGATACTCTAACTCCCCTCTCCCCCAGCCCCCTTTTCTTGAATCACCATTTCTCATTCATTTAACTTTTTGAAAGAATAAATGATTCCTCTAATTGAACTTCATATACAGAACAAAGCAAGACAAGTTGAATGTTTTCATTTTTCACTTTGGGGAAAAAAAATAAGCTTTTAGTCAAATCAACTTACGAAACAGCTTGGATTGCGAGATAATGCTGCTCCTATAAGTAATTGCTTATGTGCTTGTCCTATTCATAGTGGAAGAGCTATGATTTATGAACATTTTTATTTAAAGTATAATCTTGGATTTATTCCAAATAATTGTCATCTTTGAAATGTTGTCAACCTGGGCTAGCCACAGGGATGCCAGAATTAAAGTATTATATCAGCTCACCACATGGTCCGCCCGTCGGGCTCAAGTAGGTTTTTATCGGCCTCTCTTTTATCACATATTTCCTTACTTCCCATTTATATTTAATCCATCGACTTCCAGGATTTCTTTTGTACCAGAGAGCATGTAGAACACAGGAGAGAATGAGGAGACATACACTGAGCAGAAGCTTCCTTCTCGGATGTCTCTCTCCCTCTCTGGCTGAAACTCCATTAGGCAAAGGTGTCCTGGTATTAATCTAAGATGATTAACTGTGAAGTGAGCAGAGGCCAGCGTGGGGTGGAGCCATCTGAGGGCGGGAAGATGCTTTAGAGCAAAAGGATCAAGAAGAACATGCGTTTAAGAGGCAAACTTTCAAATAAGATGAGGCACCGGAAATAATGTTAGCTACAGCTGCAAACCAAATGGAAAAATATATTTGCCAGTGTATAGATTATTGCTGGCTTTGTGTAGAGCCCAGAGAACAATGTCAGTATATCCCAGTGTTTCTCTCTCTCTCACTCTCTCTCTCTCTCTCTCTCTCTCTCTCCCTCCTCTTTTTATTTTAAATATATTTTTATTGATTTTAGAGAGAGGAAAAGAGAGGAGGAGAGATAGAAACATCAATGATGAGAGAGAAATATCCATCGGCTGCCTCCTGCATGCCCCCTACTGGAGATCAAGCCCACAACCTGGGCATGTGCCCTAGACCAGTGGTCAGTAAATTCATTAGTCAGCAGAGCCAATTATCAACAGTACAACGATTGAAATTTCTTTTGAGAGCCAATTTTTTTTAAACTTAAACTATATAGGTAGGTACAGTGTTATTAACTTAATTAGGGTACTCCTAAGGCTTAGGAAGAGCTACACTCAAGGGGCCAAAGAGCCGCATGTGGCTCGCGAGCCGCATTTTGCCGACCACGGCCCTAGACCAAAATTGAACCCAGGACCCTTCAGTTCGCAGGCTGACACTATCCACTGAGCCAAATTGGCTACAGCTCTCTCTTCTTTTTTAATTGAGATAATCTGACCTCTTTTCGCCTACATTCCTCCACATCTTATTCCTATAAGTGGCCCAACTTGCCATTATTATTCTGCTTACCAAATATATCAGGTGCACCCCTCAATATCCCAGCCTCCCCTGCCATTACATTAGGCCATGAAACTAACTCCAGCCAGTAGTAATTGATCACAGGTGACTTGTTTCACTTTCAGCCCCAACATTAAAAGCTAGTGAGACTCCGCCCTGGGGAGAGCATAGCATCACATGTGGGGCCTGGACCCCTGGGTGGGGCCTGGGAGAGCAGCTCCACTGACTGGCATCAGACTCCCCATGACTAATTATTAAATAATTATTATCTAATTAGTATTTCATTATTAAGTAAGTATTCTCCTATTATTATATAATTATTATCCTATAGCATAATCTAGTTTATACATTTTAAACTAATGTATACATTGGTATGCATTACTGATATACTCATCGAGTGAAAAGAATACAAAAGCTATAATTATGAGACTGAGATTTTACTGCTATCCATTCTCTCATCCTTCAAACAATGTGTAGAGTTTCTACAGCAGTTTGATCATCCCCAGAAGTAGTAAATAAGATAAATGAGATCCCTGTTCTCAGAAAAAGGGGTCAGACAAAAAATTAAGTAAACAACGAATTTAGGTGATTCAGAGATTGATAAGCCCTATTAGAGACAACAGCAATATTGTGTGAGAAGGGTGACTGGGAGACTACTCCGGGGAACAGTTAAGGAAGTCCTTGCTGTCTTGTAGGTAGCACACGGATGGAATAAAGGAGCTGATTCAAATATTCCAGGGAGAGGTCCTTGGGTGTAAATGATCTTAATACATCAAGGAAAAGAAAATCCAAGATGATTGAATCATCACAGCACAGGGAACCTGGAGAGCCAAGTATTACATGAGGCCAAGGAATGATACCCGGCAAATGGGGTCTCTGGGAAGGGTTTGCCATTTTATTCTGTGAGAATATATTGGAGAAATTTAAGTAGGAAAATCTCTTAATCATGTCTACATTTTTACAAGTTGATTCTGGGCACGGTGCAGAAATGGATATGTGTTTAATGCAGAACTGACCAGACCCACCAATAACCTGGATGTGCCAGGTGAAGAAATAAACAGCAATGGTGCCCAGGGCCCAGACTTGCACAACTGGGCGCACAGCCATACCTGTGGCTACGATGAAGGAAGCTGGAGGAGAAAGTTGTCTTCAGATGGGGTTTATGATGCTGATTACACATCCAAGAAGAGTTGCTTAGTAGGCAATTAGATATAAAATACTAGAGCCCCTGGGAAAGCTAGAGTGATATAAAATTTGGAAACACTTTTACAC
The DNA here is from genome assembly GCF_964212035.1 of Myotis nattereri. NCBI lineage: Eukaryota > Metazoa > Chordata > Mammalia > Chiroptera > Vespertilionidae > Myotis > Myotis nattereri. Next base: position 41,218,980 of record NC_138092.1, on the reverse strand, counting down.
AAATTTCACTTCATGGCACTGGATGGGTTAAGGCCACTTAGGGCAAGAGTCACAGGAGGAGTCATCTGAAGATAGTCCTATTTCAGCATTTGGATATTCAGAGCCTTAATTTCTCCATCTCTTACTCCCCTTCAAAGCAGATTAGTCCAACTTGCTAACAGCTTTGTCTTGAGGGGATCCATAAGGAGTGATTCTAGCAAAAATTTTCCAGTATGGTGGTAAGCCATTGGGAGAAATAAAATCAGTAAGAGAGCACTTTTGAAAAGAAAAAAAAAACCCTATAAAATCACACTGTTTAGGTGGTTGCTTATTCTATCTGCCGCCCCAACTTAATTATCAAATAGTCATCTAACTCAGAGAATTCTCCTCATAGGGCTCTACACAGGAAAAATAAGGGCAAAGTACTTCCTTTAATATATACTGGAAATACAGTCATAAATTTGAAATAAATTATCACCCTGCCACAAATCTTGATTGGTTTTCCACGAATAGCCCACTAGTGAAATATTCACTTGGTTGGTCAAGGAAGTGATGAGGGGGCCACAGGAATGAGTAATTGTTTCATGAGGGGTCTGACCTAGTTTCTTACATGGCTTGGGAACATCACTCAAATTTCCTGTGTGTGTTCTGAAGCAAGTGCTTTGAAATGGCCAGCAGCAGAAGTTCCATTTGCCATCTTTGTGGCGTCTTTCCACAGGCAAACCACAGCCATTGCTCACCGGGTAGCACAGGTATAGTTTTTATCGGTAACAAAAGAGACATAAGGGACAGGTGCAAAGGATGTCTCAATGAGTAATGATGCTCAGCTCTTGCAAAAGCACTGATGAATTCCAGAATGCCAGCAAAAGGCCTTCTCTACAGTACTGAGACCACTGTACCCCAACCTGAGGAAAAGGTTAAATACCGTGCCTGCCTCACAGTCTTAATGAGCACGCTTATGAAAGATCTTAACAAGGAGGAATTATCTGGGGAGGAGAAAAATTCTTCACTCCCCTCTGTTTTGGTGATTCCCTGCATACAATTAGTACATCTCATACTGAGTGAAAGTAGACAAACAGAATGGGCACCGATGGGTTTGACTTGGCAGGAGCTTAGCGCCACGGAGTTCATGTTGCTTACGTTGGATGGCTGTGTAGTTACAGTGGCGATGATAAATTTGAGGAGGGATAAAACCAAAGAGGGAAGGGAGAAAGTGAAATATTATAAAGGGAGAGAGGACTCTCCAGCTGACAGGAAGCCTTGGTTCCAGTGATCCAGCACACTTGTTTGCATATCACATTTGGCATTTTTTTACACCCTGTTCCTTCTCCAAAGCTTCTCTCATCCCCAAACATGCCCAATTTACTTAATGATTAACTTTCAGGATACCTACCATGTTCCTTCTTCATTTTCTAGTTATATCCCTGACACACTTCATTCCCCTCTATTTTTCCAGCATGAATTAAACTGGTTAAGAATTGGCTGATTTTTGGCCCTAGCTGGTTTGGCTCTGTGGATGAGAGAGCATCAGCCTGCAGACTGAAGGATCCTAGGTTCAATTCCAGTCCAGGGCACATGGCCAGGTTGTGGGCTCGATCCCCAGTTGGGGGCATGCAGGGGGCAGCAGATTGATGATTCTCTCTCACCATTGATGTTTCTCTGTCTCTCCCTCTCCCTTCCTCCCTCAATAAAAATATATTTTAAAAAAGAAAAGAACTGGGTGATTTTTGCATACATCAAAGTTTATGTTTGTTACCAGTGGAAATTCTGGGGTTATCCTGAGGAATATGGTATATCCAGTCATCATTACCTGAATTTATGTTTAGATTTTTGCTTAACTTTGCTTGAACTTGCATATATTAAGCAGCTTCAGATAGTCATCCAATTGATTTAATTATTTATTAAGTATTTATTGAGCATTTATTCTATACAGGGCTCCCCTTATGATATACTAGATATAAAGCAGTAGCAAGACAGACAGAGTCTATGCCCTCAACATGTGGTCGATCATAGAAGCAGGCATTACATTAAAAAATTTACAATGAAATTTGATGCCAGTTATGTACAGATTGATTCTGGAGCTCATTATAACTATCATCAGGAGTGCCAAATAAATCATGTCCCATCTTAATCTGTGGGAGATCTGAGCCAGGACTCTTCCCAGACCTTCTCCTGAATTCTGATTCACACTGGGCCACTTCCAAATAAATTAGTCTGATCAAACTCTTTGTCTTCGCGGCAACCAACCGAGGCATTTTTCCTGGCACACCTAACATGTGCATCCTTTGTTCCCTGTCCACGTAAATCCTGAATGCATAACCTCAGACAAGGTAGAAATATCACAAATGAGAACCGTACACTTAATCACAGGCAGAAAAGTAGTTCCACCTCAAATGCTCATTTGCACTTTGTTGAGAAAGATTTTGGAGTCACATCTGAGATCAGCAAGAAAAGGGGCCGATGAAAATATTTGTGACATGAGCATAAAAGGAGGAGGAATGACTCCCGCCTATTTGTCACCCCTGTGCTAGGTTGAACTCACCCCGTTGACTAGATGTAGACAAGAGCTCCTTTCTAAGACGGAATTCCCTACAGACAGTGTCCTATTCATTCTTCATGTATTTAGGGGCTTAATCATTATAAATGAGAGAACAATTTTATATAGCCTCCTTCCACTGAGAAAAATTTTTTGCAATTTAAATCCATCTCACATTATTGAGACAAATGGAAGAGAATTTGGTGAGGATTTTCTTGGAAAATGACCCTCACCTCACTCTTCATTACTACATGATCAAACTGTGCCTTACTAATTCATATGATGTTCTTCACATACTCATGTTGATGTTATTATTTTCTAAAATCATACCCCATCCAGAAAGAATGGAACTGCCACATACAAGAAAGTTATATCAAATTGGCAAGGTATGACATACATGCAAGAAAAAGGGGATATTTTAGCCCTGGCCATGTGACTCATTTGGTTGGAGCATTGTCCGAATACCAAAAAGATCAAGGGTTCTATTATCAGTCAAGGCACGTACCCGTGTTATGAGTTTGATCCCCAGTTGGGGCTAGTACAGGAAGCATCCAATCAATGTTTCTCCCTCACTCTCTCTCTTCCTCTCTCCAAACTCAATGCAAACATATACTCTGGGGAGGATTAAAAACAAACAAACAAACAAATGAAAGAGGGATATTTTCCCACTATCTTTACTGTATTTTTCAAAAAATTGAAGTACATATAGGATAAAAATTCATGGAGTAGAGAGAAAGGAGAAAAAATACATTTGTGTTCTAATAGACCATGTGTAACTCCTTATAAAATCACCAAATTCGGAATAGTTTTCTCTCCAGTAAGAAATATTTTATTGGTAGGGATGTATAATAATTGAATTTTTCATCTGAACAAAATGGCAAATGGTTGTGATGTTTGTTCTCAGAGGATTTTTCCTTTGTTTCTTAAAGAAAAGGTGTTTTTACAATTTTCTTTTTACCAGCACATTTCCTGGGTCTTTCTCCCCTAGCGTACTGTTTGTTTTGAGCAACTTGTCATTTCACAGGCTTATTTGGCACTTCCCTAAGTGCTTATAAAAAGCCTTTCAAATAATCATTCAACCAGATTAAAATTTTAGAAGAGAATCCTATTGGTGCTTTTGTCAGGCAATAGGGTGGGCAACATTCAAAGAAAATTGTTGATGTTGTCTATGCCACTTACATGGATTCATGGTGAAAAATGTTTCTCAGTTTATTGCCTCCATCCGAACAGCAAATCTATGTAGAAAATCTGATCAAAGCACAGTCTTTAATAATGCAGCATGCCTCCCTATTGACATTCTTAAGTTGTGTTGACTTTTACAACACCGGTAATGGTCGGAGAGGCCTAACATTAATAAGTCAACTGATATTTAAAAAAATATATGCTCCATCTGAGTATTTGGAAAGTCATTGGGATGCTGTCTGAGGTCAAGTATACTGTAGAGAGAGACAGAAAAAAATCTCTCCCAATAGCTTATGGAATAAATGCAGATAAACGTAGACCCGTGTTTGTCCCTGTGCGTTTCCTTCTGCTCTAGTAGAAACGTGCTGCTGAGTATTAGGGCTGTGCCCCAGGGACTGGGTACCCCGCGGATTGGTCATGTAGTGGCTGATTTGTGAGTGGTGAGTTCCCTGATTTCAACACTCTCGAAGGTGTTCCAAGAGTGTTGTCTCCTCAGTCGGTATTCTAATGACCTTTCTGCGCTGAATTGAGACAAAGCAATGCCGCTGCTAATAGGATTTGCTGCCGGGAGGGAGGCCCGTGGTGGATTGCTGACTTCACCCTGAACTCCAGGGCTACAGAACACGAAAACAACGCCCTGGTGAAGGGAAGAAACGTGCACAGAGCATAAAGGGGAAATAATTTTTTTAAAGAATTGATGTGAACATTCAGAAACGGTGTAAAACATTATGTGATTTAACACACAATAATTTTGTTTGTTAAATCTGAAACCAGGCCAGTGTCTTCGGGGGTTAAATGAGCACATGGCAATACACTTGTTCTCTCGCGCTGCTTTCCCTTCCTGAGGATGGTATTTTACATGATAATAAACAAAATACAGGCGTGTCACAGTTGGCTAAATTCCTATCAATTATGAACTTAATTTTTACACACATTTAATACTTGCCTCATTTCAGACTTGGCTATCCTGAGAAATTTTCTTTTAAAGAAAAATGGTTTGTACAGTTCACTTCCTGCCATAATCAAGGTCTTTCTAACCTGATATCTGAAGGTTATGCTTCAGTGAATAATTCAGTAGGTTAGTGAAACTCCAGCAGCAAAGAAAGTGCTAATCTTAGATGGAAGCTGTGAGGGATATTAAGAAACAATTGCAAAAAGTGACATATTTAATAGAGAAAGATTACGCCGTGCTACATCTATTTAATTTGAATTGAATAAATTTTATGAGATGCAGACTGGAAATTATGTGAAACTTCACAGTGTCACTTTAATCTAGGGAAGAGATAAGGTCCTTAAAAAATATTTTATTGTGATTTTTCAAGACTTCTCTGTCATTGAATCTGGAAGAAACTGAAAAAAGATTTGAGGCAGGACTTTATTCATTTGAATGAAAAAATAAAGGATAGCAGAAGGTGATTTATCAAGAGATTTTTAAAATGTGGAATTAAAAGGAAATGGTGTCATGTGAGTCCCTGAAATCAGGGAATTCCTTCTGGACTGTGTTCCTTCTCCATTTTTCAAGAGAAATTTAGGTGATATGGCTGAGACAAGTCTGAAATTATGAACAATTGCAAGTGTGAAAGTGAGAGGGGGCAGGTTGGGGCCTTGATCACTAAATAGATCCTCATATAAAACTACCTCCGACATAATTATCTTTTGCAATGTGCTCACCTGATACAATTTCTAAAAAGAAAACAAATACTTCTAATGCTTACCCTAGCGTTACTTAATTTAGGAACTTTAAAATCGCAAATTTATCAACTGATTAGCTTGAACTGCATTTCTCTGTGGGGGAGATTATCTAGTGTGAAATAGCTCAGAATCCACCCTTTCCCCCCAGAATGTGTTCCAGCAGAAGGACGAATTCACATCAGATAATCTGGGGCAAAAATACATACTTGACCTTCTTGGCTAATTCACAATATAACTTAGCATACTAAAAAAAAAAAAATCTGGTGTCCCACAGGAAAAAGGATTAAATTTTTTTAAATGTGTGTTAACCAAAATCATAATGCTTAATGTCACATTTCCCTACTTTGTGTGACTTCCATAGTCTATCCTCTTCCGTATGATGCCTATGGACATTCTGCAAAATAGGCTTTGGGAACTTGTTCCTTATATCGCTGTGATGGACTGAAGGTTTGTGTCTTCCCACAACTCAGGTGTTGAAGCCCTAACCCCCAAAGTTATGGTGTTTGGAAGTGACACTTTGGGGAAGTAATTAGATTTAAATGAAACCCAGAGAGCAGACCCCAACAATGTGGTTAGTGCCCTCATAAGGAGAGAGACACCCGAGTTCCCTCTCTACAAGCAAATGTCCCTAGAAAAGGCCAGCTGAGCCCACCATGAGAAGGTGGATGCCCGAAAGCCAGGAAGAGCAAGCTCACCATAACCCAACCACCCTGGCACCCTGATCTTGGACTTCCAGCCTCCAGAACTGTGAGAAAATAAATGTCTCTTATTTAAGCCACACAATCTATGTTATGTTGTTATAGCAGCCCAGGCAGACGGAGACAATTGCTTTATCATTTTCCATTTCATTCATATTTTATCCATATCCTATCCTTGGATCACCAAAAGTTTTTCTGTCCTTCACCCACATAGAAACATACATCTTAGTCTTTTAAAAGGTAGTGTGTGGCCTTTGAAAAATGAAAAAACAAAACAAAAAAACAAAAACAACAACAACAAAAAATGGCCATTTGTCTTCACCACCAAATTTTGCTGTGATGTATCCTGGAGTAATTTCCCCACTGAGCATTTGTCTTCTCACCTAAACTTTAACTGTGGTGATAGAATATGATTAAGGAGGTCTACGGATTAAATAAGTCACCTTATGTAAAAGTTTAGGCCAGCTCCTATGCCTGGTAGACACTAGTGTATGCAAGGATATCACTGGGATGATTATGAAAGAAAGTCTAAACCAAACTAACTAGACTTCTACTAGCTTCCACATGTGTACATGCTAATTATTAGTATCCCATAGTAATACCACAACTTCGCAGCCCCGTGTTAGAGGAGGGGCCTTAGGAAAGGAGTCCGCTGGTTTTCTGGCCACTTTGTTCTTAGCTCTGAGGAGACAGAGAGGAAGCCCTGCCTGTTTAGCTACTGAGGCGGATGCTGCAGGTTCCTTTGCTCACATCCTGTGGACTTGACTTGACTCACTGTGTGTACTGCTGCCAACATCCAAGTGTCAGCCTGCTGCCTGGGGGCTGAGTGTGCCTGAGAGGGCTCTTCAACCGGCCACTTGGCTCACATGAAGCAGGATGGACATACAGGGGAAATGGATATCAAACCGCCCATCCCTTCAAGAGATGATTCTGGAAAGTTGGGTACAAATCCCAGCTCATTGGATGGGATATTCTGAGAAGAGTGCATTTCTCAGTTTCCTTAAGGGACCGAACTCACATCCTTACTTTCCTTTGGTGTTTTCTGGACTTTCCAAATAAACTATTTGCACTTGAAACTTTGTCTCAAAATCTGCTTCTAGAAGAACCCAACCGAAGACGACGGTGACCCCTCTGAGGGGGCAGGAGGAAGTGGGTGCAGGGTGGGGTGCGCCCACACAGCTTCTTTGGGGACGCAAAGTTTTGATCAATCTCCTCTGATGTCTAGGCTTCACCTGCAATTGTGGGTTCCAACTGACTCCATTGCCTTTTCCTAAAAATCGTAAAGGCTGATGATCTGGAAACACTATAAACACGAACAAGAACCAAAGTGCACTTACTGAGAACTGAATCCATACTTTTGTACTAGAAGCACAAACTGTAATACTTGACCCATGAGTCTGAAATGCTCTCATATGTCTGAATTTCCCACTGAGTCCAGAGTCCCTCTCAAATGTCTTGAAATTCCCTGGGAAGAATGGGAATTCTCAGTCACCTTGGCCTCCGGGACCATGCCTCTAGGCCACCCTCTGGGACTACAAAACCTCCCCCTCCCCCCACTCACAACAATAAGCAGTGTTGCAAATTTATCGACAATCAGGAGAGGGTGGAAAATGAGAAATAGACTGTATTGTAACAATGAGTACAGCCACTGTTCATTTTTACTGATTTCAGAGAGGAAGGGAGAAGGTTGGGGGGAGGGAGGGAGATAGAGAGAGAGGGAGAGAGAGAGAGAAACATCAATGATGACAGATAATCATTGATCAGTTGCCTTCTGCATGCCCCCTACTGGGGATCAAGCCACCACCAGCTATGTACCCTGACTGGGAATCAAACCATGACCTCCTAGCCTAGTTCATAGGTCTGCGCTCAGTCACAGTGCCACACAGGCGGGCCAATCACTGTTCTTTCATAAAACATTAGCCAACCCACTGTCAAAATATTACCTGGCTACCATATTCTCTGAACTGCTAAAACATTTTCTTTCCTACAACAGATTCCACCGTGGCCTGAGACTAAAGCCATCCCCGGAAGTATGCGGCCTGCCTGTCATGCCTGCGTCCATCTTACTTTGGCCTGGGATCATCTCAAAGACCAAACTGCTTGTTGCTTAGACCTCCAAGTTTCACTATCTCCCCAAAGTCACTGCAGGTATTGTCTTCTCAAAGAAGAATTCTGGTGCTACCTCATTACACATATTTAATTTACATATAATGTTTATTGTTTAACTAAATAGATCAGTAACAGCCAAAGTAATGTGTGTTTTTTGTACTTGTCCATTCTCACTATGCCAAAGTTAATAAATGTGGTTGGAGTGTTCAACACAATTTTCAATGACAAACAGGTGAATACTGTTTACTAGTTATAAATTTATTTCATCTGTATTAGAAGCAACATAACTATAATATCAAACTCAATGTTTCATTGAAATAGTTGTGTAAGAAGAGACGACTTTCAAAGATTCTAATTCAAATGAAAGTTGATATAAAACAGAAATATTATCAAGAAGTCAGTAACAATTCTGACATGGTCAACCAATATGACAATAATTGTGAATGTGGTGTTCGACTAGCTGAATAAAATTTTTGAAATATTTCCCTAGGGTAACGGTGAGGTATTTAATAAAAAAAAATGGCCGGGAAAATGTTTGTCATTATTCAGGTCCTGTTTTATTTATCTCAAATTTTATTTATTGCCTGAAAATATATGCTACTCCCAATTGAACTGTTAAATTTATTTTGTCAGAGCTGAGATACTCATTTCAATTAGTAGTGACTCTCCATCAATTGTTAAAAGTTTAATACTGACTTATTAGGGAAAGTTATATTGCTCTTGTTACTTTTATTTACTGACTCATATACACATGCACATAAATGCATAGATAGGTAGGTAGGTAAATAGATAGAAGTGGAGACAGTGGTATCATCAACTGTGGTTCTCTTTTAATACATTTTCTTCAATATTTTCACTTTTAAAATATCGCCTTCTATGCTCTTTAATCCAAGATTCCTATTCCCTGCCTCTTAAATTTCAAAAACCATGACTAAAAGGGTCCTTTATGCCACTGTACTGGGATTTCATTATTTGAAGAGTTTTTGTATACCTTTTCAGTTACATTTAGATCGGTCTCTAACATTTGAGACAAGAGAGGGTGAAGGTTATAGTAACCTTCTAGAATGCCTCTGATCATCAGTGTCCATTCATTCACCAAATATGTATCCAATATTATGCTCAGGTTAACATAAATGAAAACAAACCGCAATGTACCATAAAATTAAATTTTATATTTCACTTGCCCATCTTTAGAGTAAATGCAGTCAAGTGTCCGCATTTATACTAAATATTAAACTATCTTATTAGGACTACGTAAACAGCCAAATTTCAAAATTTGGCGATCGGTACAATTAATTTCAAAGCAGAGACTGGAATAATTGACCAACATATTCTTCATCTGTAATTCGTTTCTACCTTGTCTTTGAATAATATTTTATACCTTTTTTTCCAAGATATTGTCTAACCTGATTTATCCTCACAACAAACGAACCAACTGGATAGGCTATGTCATTGCACCCATCCATCAGGGAAGTAATAGATGTGGCCCTTAAGAACGGCAAACATGCTTGCTTCTAAGCCAGACCCTCACACTGATGATATCTCCCATCTCCTGCTTGGCCATGGGCAGCGGTTCTATTGAAAAAGGAGAGTCTAGGAAAGCAGTCACTCAATGAGAGGCCTCAACCGCCCACCCATTACCTTAAAGCACTGTGCCTTCACCTCTCTATCAGGTCAAGCACTCGGTCCACACATTTCCCCAATCGCTGCTATCAATTCAAAAACAAGCAAAAGAACACCCCCTCCGCTTTTGTCCAAAATATGCGATCCAGTGGTCTGTTTAGACATCTCATAGAAAGGGCATTTGTCTTCTCAGCCTTTCCACTTTTGCCCTAAATCCTATAATTTTCACTTACCTTCTATTCCATTTCCTCTCGATCCATCCATCTCCTCGCTGCTGCCTTGGAGCACACCCAGGACATTTACTATTAAAAGAAAAAAAATTTCAACGCTGTAGCTTCCAACCAGTTTAGATTTTATTTTTTCCTTCCACTGTATTTTCAAAAACTTACCTTTCCCCAATCTATCTCTAGGTAAACTTTCAGCAATATATATAAGTTCTTGGGGATCGGTAAAAATGGAAGGGTGCCCCATGGAAAACACCCCTTCCTCCCAAGCCCCACTAGCAGCCCTGCTCGGTTTCCCAGAGGCAAGCACTCCAGCCACTGAGCCATCTACGGAGGCCGGCTTCACATCTTTAACCAAGTATGTTTCTAGCCTGCTTGGCTTTTTCTCAATTGGTTGGCACAGTGCACGTGGCTGAGGGGAGGGGGGGGGGGCGGGGGAGGGAGGGGGTTTCACCTGATGTTAACATAACCTGGAGGCTAGCAGTCCTGGGATGAGGCCTAGGCTCATTTTTGATGTTCTTCTGCTTGCCTGTCTGTTTCTAGAGCTTCTCCTAGTCACCGCATGGGAGTGACATGAGCTCTCACCTGTTCCTGAGCACTTAGGTGTCTCAAACGTCTGAGACTTCAATGATCCCGCAATGGATAGCCTCTATATACGGCACTACTCAGGGTAAGTACATACAGCACATGTAGGATAAATGCCTACAAAGCGCTCATTTAAAAACAGAATTAAACTAGCCAACGAAGCAGAAACAGACTCATAGATCCATAGAACAGACTGGCAGCTGTCAGAGGGGAGGAGAGTGGGGCGGGGAGGGGGGAGCTGGGTGAAAAGGTGAAGGGATTAAGGGAGAAAAGCAAAACCTCAGAGACACAGACAACATTATGGTAATTGCCAGGGAAACGGGGGTGGGGGAGTTGGGAGATGGTAAAGAGGAGATAAGTGGTGACAGGTGACTTTGGGTGGTGGACACAATACAATACAGTGGGGCCTTGACTTACGAGTGTCCCAACTAACGAGTTTTTTGAGATAACAGCTGTCTCTCGGCTGATTTTTTGCATTGAGTTGATAGAGTAATTTGAGTTAACGAGCTCCTTAATGAGCTCCTTAACGAGCTCGGTCTCGGAAAGAATTAAACTCGTAAGTCAAGGCTCCACTGTATCCTGATGATGTATTATAGCAGCGGTTCTCAACCTGTGGGTCACGACCCCTTTGGGGGTTGAACCACCCTTTCACAGGGGTCGCCTAAGGCCATCGGAAAACACATATATAATTACATACTGTTTTTGTGATTAATCACTATGCTTTAATTATGTTCAATTTGTAACAATGAAAATACATCCTGCATATCAGACAGTTACATTACGATTCATAACAGTAGCAACATTACAGTTATGAAGTAGCAACGAAAATAATTTTATGGTTGGGGGGGTCACCACCACATGAGGAACTAACTGTATGAAAGGGTCACAGCCTTAGGAAGGTTGAGAACCACTGTATTATAGGATCATACACCTGAAATGTATATAATTTTATTAACCAATGTCACCCAATAAGTGAACTAAACATGTTAAAGAAAAGAATTTTTAAAAACTTACAATCTTTCCTCCCCCTCCTCACCCACTTACTTGCCTCCTTTCTGCTGCCAGAGCTTTTGTGCCCTTCTCGCCAACGCCCGCCCATCACCTCCCCTAACCCAAGCTGTCTTCTCAGGTAACCCAAGTCCACCTCCTTCAGGAACCACCCCCAACTGTCCTCCTGCGAGGACGCGTCCCTGTTTCTCATTACCTCGGTCCTTCATATCCTTCGCAGTGAATTCTCGGACGCAGGGCTCTCACTGTGTAACAGGCCGGCCGCACAAGACAGGTTGGAACTGCGGGCTCCACTTATACGCACGAGTTTCACCAACACAGTCCAGTCGGCAATTCGAATCCCTGAGTTTCGCATCCGCAGATTCAACCTTCCCCGGGGCTTGGATGGAAAACAGTGATTTTGCGTTCGCAAATGCAGATTCTGACTGGCATGGGAAACACTGTTTGGGATCTGTGGTGGGTGGAATCCTTGGATTCCCAGGGCTGTAGGTAAGTTTTGGGGAAATCACAACTTATAGCGAGTTTTCAGCTGTGCAAGGTTCGGCGCCCGCCTAGCCCCTACATTGTTCAAGATTCAAATGCCTTTGTAGTAATACTTTCGTTCCCACCGAATTTCTTAGAGGATAAACTATACCTCTTGTGTTTGCTCTTAGTTGCTCTTAGCACAGACCTGTATATTTAGTTGACTCAATAAATATCTGTCGCATGAATATATTATTAAATGAATGAATGAAAATGAGTGAACAAATGAGCAAATGATCGAAATCTAAATTCTGCAGAAAACCACATTTGATTCAGTCTGAGAGGGCCACATGGTTCCTTCTGGACCTTCCTTTGTATCCACTTGAAAATTTTTATCTTCAAGGCCTTTGTTAAATGAGTAGTCTTAGGGCGCTTCCCATCCCAAACAAACTGAGATGAAGTGCAGTCCCTTTAAGTTCAGTGTTTCCCAGATCCCTTTGACATTCAAAAGAAGATACTGTTAGGAAAATGTGATTCCACTCTCAGTAATCCCCATGTATTCATTGAGAACAATGTGTGGTTTGTGGAGAAGGGTCCTCTCTATGCATCACTGCTTGAGGAAGTTTGTCTTCTGTTGTTTTCTTTCAATTCTACTGGGTCTGGAAAAAAACCTGGGCTTCTCATAGAGCAAACTAAAGTTTCCTGAGAGATACACAATTAAGAGAGAACTGCTAGCATAAGGCACTGTAATAACCACTGCTGCTCACCCCATTGCATAAGTAACAAAATTCAGGATCTTAGGTCATAGACCTCTGACTTTATCCTGAGGGCAAACAGTGGAAACCTTTTCCTTGTCTCTGAATCAGAAGATTGGGTCAATTGTGTAATTTATCATTAATATTGATTTTTTTTTAAATTTAGACATTCTCAAATTTGATAGTTAAAAAAAAACCTGTGTAAAAGATTATGGGACATTGTGGTATAGGGGGGGAAAGACTAATAAGTTAAAACTTACCATGCAGGGCCTCATCCTAACACTCCCTCTCTGTCATGTCGCCCAGGTCCGTTTTCTCTCTGTCCTCCATCTTCTCATTGAATAAATAACAATTTAGACTAGAAAATGTGAAGGCCCATTTAAGTCCTAATGATCTATTTAGGAGTGGGAGCTCTGGAGATGGAAAACCTGCCTCCCAGACACAGTTCCATGATTTTGTGCTAAGTGAGTGTTGGCAAGTTATTTAAGTCTCTGAGCCTCCATTGTCTTATTATTAGTATTTTACTTGGAACTAATGATGCCTAGTCAATAGACAAAGTGAGGGAAAAAATTTTAATTCAATGTCACTCCATACAAATAATAATTACAATAGTAATCTTATTTTTTTCTTAATTAGGAATAGAGACGATTCTCATTCTTATTGCACAGTGGTGAATGAGTGTGGTGTGGCACACCCTGGTCTCCATCGCCTAAGCTCTATTATTTTGCATAAGGTTCAAAACTTTGGGAAACTCACGTAGAATAATAAGCTTTCAATACTCCTAAGAAAACAATAAATAAATAAATAAATAAATAAATAAATAAATAAAACCTTTGTCTTTTAGAGAAAGGAAACACCTCTATTAAAATAAAGGGCCAAATACCACACAGGGATATTAGGAAATGAGCCAACACTAAAAAATGTTTAAGCATATCCAGACTCAATATATTCATCATAATAATAGGTAACATTTTACATTTGAGTCCCAGACACTTTTCTAAGGACTTTGCATGCATTAACTCAGTCAATATTAATATCATTTTAATTTTATAGGTGAGATTAATTGAGAAATAGTTTAAACAATTTGCCCAAAGTCAGATTAGTGAGTAATGTAGTCATTATTTCAGATCACACAGTCAGATCACATAATCAGAGATTATGAATGTAAACTACCAAGCTCATAAAAGGTGTCTAATAACAAAAGAATGTAACTTAATAACAAGAATTTCTCCTGGCTCAGGCATCCTACAGAGTCACAGAAATAAAATTTTGTATGGAAACCTTTTCCTTACTCCTGTGCAAGGGAAGATAATATTTAAAAAAAATGGAAAGAGAGAGAGTCTGCATGAGATGGGTGGTCAGTATGCAGCAAAAGGAAGAACTGGGGGGAAATTATTTGAAATTCATGTGATTTTTATAAGTTTGGGGCCAGAATGATTAACTGCAGCAGTGGCATCAGGGTAAATACAATAGTTAGCATTACTATATTAAAGTTATTCCTGAATATCAAAAGTGTAAAGAAAAATTTGCTATCTAGTTAATGTCTTTGTTGTTGTTTTTCTTTGATCACTTGCATGTCTTAAAAAGATTCCTCAAATAGAGGGGGTTATGGGAAAGAAGTTCCTATTAGTAAGTCTATGTGCCTGTCTTTGCAACAGCAATAGCATGCTGTTATTGTTTTTATTTCTTTATACACATGTGAAGATTGGCTGTCTTTTTTATGATTTATGTTGCTTGGTTATAGAATGCAACATTTCCATAATCAGTAACATTCGTCTCTATTCCAATTAGGAACTAAATGAAAAGTCTAAACCCATCAAACATTATCATTGCAATAATGCTACCAACTGGAAGCAATTGGAGATTTTGAGAAACAAACTTGGCTAAAATGCTTCAGGCTTAAAAAGCTTTTAGAATCTAAGGGCAATTATACCACTGATTTTCACATCATAGGTTGGTCAAAGACTCAAATTGGAAAAGGTTGTGTTTCACAGAGAGTGATTTATTTGCTTTCCATATACAAAATGTTATTTTATTTTAAAAATAACAGGCTTCTTTAAAATGGCTGGCTAAAGTTACTGTGAGCATGGCAACAGAATCAAAGGGCCGTAGGCACAGAGGACCACAGAGATGAGGGGGGGATAATGTTCCCGCAAACCTTAAAAACCTTAAGGGCATTTATTGTGATCAAATGCAGTTAATGCACCTAAACAATTTACCAAAGCAGAGCAATCCAGAGTTTCCCTTACGTGTGAGTGTGTGTGTGTGTGTGTGTATTGTGTGTCTGCACGTTTGCCTGCATGTGTGCATGTGTGTGCATGTGTGTGTGTGTGTTCTCAAACACATTTTTTATAGGAGCTGTCATTTACAAATGCCCTTTTGTGTGATTATGTCACCAGGTGGGATGTGGTCTTGTCAAAAACATCCTTGCGCATTAGGATTGTATTTCTTAGGAAGAGTGAGATGTGCTGTCCTCCAAGCCAGCGGTCGCCAACCTTTCGCACCTCCCGGATGGGCCAGGCAGCAGTCATTGTGCGTGGTGACTCAGACGTTCACCTGCAGCCAGCCCTTGAAACTTTGCCACCCCTGGATGTAAGACCGCCGTGATAGGTGCTTTGTTTTAAATCTGGTTTGTTCTTAACTAGGGAAGAGCATCCTTCTGCCTTCTGCCTGAAGAGTTTGAAGTCCCTGGCTCCCAGGAAGGCACAGGAACAAGGAAACGTTGTCACTTCTTGCAAATAAATAAATGAGGAGGGGAGATAAGGCTTACATTTCTGGTAACATGTAATTAACAAGTAGTTTTCCTTAAAACAAGCACCCACACGCTTAAAACAGGCAACCAAGACAAAAACAAATGGGGTATGTCCGATAGCTCTTTTAATTCCTGCATTTAAAAATAAAGTCCTTAGCTGTGTATGTGTAGAGGCTATGGATATGCAATGGAAATTGCACCATATAAAAATATAACATATCTGTATCCATTTGTCTAGATAAAGAAAGAGAGCGAGAGAGAAAAAGAATATGAGACAAGAATGCAGAGAGAAAGGAAAAGAGAGAAGAGCCAGCTTTTTATGACGAGAGGATCTCGAGGGCCTGGGAAACACTTCATTTGCTTCGATGCTCTCTGTCTCCTGGCAGCAGAGAGCTGAGCGGAGCCTTCCTACCTGGCTTAGAGAGAAAAGAAAATCTCTTCGCCTCTTCTTTTCTGACCCCTTCAATTAAATCCCTGCTAGCAACCTATGCTTAGACTCCAAGCATCTCTACAAAATGCTGGGGATTACATTGAACTATACTCAGAAACTGAGAATAGTCATCCAGTTGTCTAGTCCCATATATAGAAGGAAATTATAAAAATGAAATCAACTCAATCAAATCAACTCAATCCATAGTCTATATTTTAGAATCTAACACATTGAAGCAAAAATAAATAAATAAATAAATGTAAATTGATTTTTAAAAAATATTCAGGCAAAATATCAAATTGGAATTAAAGTATTTGTAAAACACCAATTAAAAGGTATGTGTTCAAATTGTGAAGATGAATATTCCTTTCATAGAGCATCATAAATGTTCAAGTTGTCCTAACCCTAAGAAAAATATAATTATATCTCCACCTAGTGGACATTTATGGCAAAGCGGATGTAAGAGGTAAAATCTGAGAAATTCCCACCATCTAATAAAAAAGCAGCAAACCAGGCTTGCCATAAAAGTCTTGGAAATGAACCCCATATTGGTTAATGATGTCTTGAGGGAGTCGAAGTAATTCTAGGGTACTCTTGTTTTCTTTTCTTTTTTTCATCTCGGACCGGATTATTCTCATTCTAAATGTTAGAAAATGGTCCCTGCCCCTTCTTGCTGGGCATGGTGCCTTCCCTTAGCAGTGTTAGCCCAACTTTATATTTACACACTTACTGCACATTCCTGAGGGTCTTATATAGAAAAATGTAAATTTTAAATGGAATTTGGGATTGATTTATTAGATTTGATGAATTGTTTGGATAGATATCTACTCTTAAATTTTTATTAAAAGAAAATAGCAAGCTTGATGATTATCATTGAAAGCCAAAGAGAATTCAGATAAAACAAAAGTAAAAGATACAAAGAGATCCTTGGATTGTATTGAGTATTTGCCTATCCGCAATTATTTTGATGCTAATGGAGGAAAAGCTGGACACTTGGGTAATTTAATTTCTTAAAGAGAACCCTAGTATTTTTTTTAATCAGCACAAGCTTTTTTACTCCACTAGCAAAAGCAAATGAAAAATTTTATTTTGGCTTTCTCCCTTAAGTGTTCAAGGGAATGTTATAAATATTTAAAAGCTGTGATTTACGGCTATAAGACCTAGGAGCAGTGGACTGAGGTAATCTGCACCATGTAATATATTTAGCACAATAATGTTCATCTCTAAGATGGAGATCTGGAGGTGGGGGTGGGGGAAATGCATTTTCTGAAAGCCCAAGAATACATGGCATTAAAATACCACGATTTCTCATCACAAATTTACATTAAAATAAATCCTTTGTTAGAAATCTAAGATCATTGATAGATTTTTATTGTTAGACCCACACTAAGGGTGACTAAAAAAAAATCATACACTCATTTTTTTAAAGAATATAGAAAATATATATAGAAACCTACTTCTTACTGTTTAGAATTAACCAGTGAGAAGTAGCAGAACCCATAGTAGACAAGAATGGAAACTTTTAATTTATGGACTAAATATGTACATCATATCTAGAAAGGTATATTAATACTAGCAAAAACAGGTTCAATAATAAGAACATTATACTAACAATAATTTTGGTTGCAAGTCAGAAGTAAAACAAAGGAACAGTAGAAAAATAAAATAAAATTCCAAAATAGTCCATCAATTTTGCAGAGATTTATTTTGCTTGTGCTTTTATTGCGTGTTTAAAAATATTTTTTTTGTTTTGTTTTTAATTACTCAGACATATGAAATATGACATTTTTCCAATCCTTTCATTTAGAAATTTTGTGATATATTAGTTATTTCATAGGTCAGGTTTTTAAAACTACGATTTAAATTGATAATTTCAAATACAATTTAAATAAAAATTTCCTATCCAATTTTATTTATTGTTAGAAGATTAAGAGTTAACTTATAGCTCTACTATTCACATCCTGTTTATTTTTTTTTATTATTTCTCACAATCTTTTACTGGCCTTATATTTGGAAAAGATTTTTAATGACATTTTCATAATGTTAGCACATTTAATTTTCTGCTACCTAATTCTACCATTTTCAAAAATTGGCATTAAAAACAATTTATGATTTAACAACCTTTTAAAAATAACAACAACTTATAAAAAACATTCCTAAAGATTCCTCTTCTAAAACATAGTGATTGGCAAATTATCTGAAGATCAAAAAATTGAGTTATGCATATTAGTACTTAGAATAATTTTTAGGCCTGAGTCACAATAACTGAGAAAGCTAAGTTAGTCATATATATGTGTCCAATATTTAATAACAGCAATAAAACTCTTTTCTATAAGTCTTTACAAATGTTTTGAAATTTTTTCTTAGGCCTTCTTCTCATTTATGAAACTAAACATAGATACTGTGCCTGCTGTTGTCCTCCTGCTAAAGATTTAAATTTGAGAAATAATAGCTCCCTGTCTAGACAACCCTAAAATTGTTTTAGTTACTGATGTATGGATGACTGATAAATGTCATCTCTTCTGCCTGCAGTGCATTTTGAATCTAGTCGACTGACATTTCCCTACAGCTGACCTGTGTCTGCATTTTAGATTTACATGAAACACTTAAGTTTTACAACTACAACCCTTTCGATTTCATTGTTCGTACTCTACATCCAGTACAATAAAACAATTAGATCCTCTCCCATGTTTCTTTGTCCTCATGTGGATGTTTTTAATTAAACCAGCAGGGAAGATTGTAATCAAACGAAAGGCAATGGAATTTACTTCATCCCTTACCTAGTGAAACAATTATTAAATTCCCTAGCTTCATATTTCTCATACCGATAAAATTAAATCTGCAGCTTGGCTAGGCAGGGTGGAAAAAAGCAGTCCCAAGTTATCAAAGCCTATAGGTCTTCAGAGCAATAATGCAAAATATATAACTCTGTTGTCTGGGAAATTGTTAGCTTCTCGTGCAGATATCATATCAGTTTTCCTCATTTTCACTTTATTGGGAAGTGGTCCTATATTTTACACATAATAACAGAGCAGTAGCCCTTAGAAATGTGGTTATAAGGCTTAATTAGGTTATTTCTGAACAATGTTCTTATAGGATAATGGCTTACCTTGAGTTGACCCACGATTCTACTGAAAGAGTGTTCTTTGCTTATGTTATGTGATAAACATGAAATTACCAAGAACATGAATACGAAGAAGTGTATTTCAGACTGCATGTCTGTGGGTCTTTGTTAGACATCTCATTACCCTGATACGCTGTGACATGTGACATTTCCACTTTTCACCTTTTACACTATCTACAATGCTTGGACAAGTTTAAAAATTTATGTAAAAAACATTCGCCCTCCATTTTAAACATATGGAGAAAACAATTTACATAATTCCTAGCCAATAATGAAACAGAAGTTGAGCAGCTATAGCAGCAGTAACTTCATAACATGAACGATGATCCCTGACAGCCCCCCATCCGAGGCAGGTTTGCACTTGCCGTTTAACAGGCCATGCCTGGGGAAGATGTGCTTCCCACGTACATACTTCGTTACCAGCCCTTACATCAAATAGGTCCGTATTTGTCACCATCACTTGACTGTGAGATTAAGCGCAGAAAACACAGCATTTGTCTCCATCAGCTCCTTGACTCATTAGGCACTCAATGGATGTGCAATGAATTAATTAATATGATGAGAATGAATAAATGCGGTCAGAGTTGAAATGCTGATATTATGTTACCACCTCCAGAGTCCATCCTCTTTAACAGAGAAATATTGAAAACATTTGTGAACCTTCTGCAGGATCCAAGAAGGAAACACCCTGAAAGTCAGGAGTGAAGTTGAGCCACAGGTGAAAACACACAGGCTGAAGAGAGAAGGAGGAGAAGCTTAGTAAACAATATGTCTGGATGAGCTGTAGGAAGAAGAAAAATAAAGCCACTGAAATCTATATACTTTTACAATATTTTGGTGATGAATTTGAAGCTTTAGGTTACATTAATTGAAGGGACTTTGTGGGAATGAGACTGCAAGCCTAACTTCAGGACTCTATGATTTATTTTGTCTGGATTCAAAAATAAAGCCATGTTCTGCGAGGAATGCAGACTCTAATTTCTGAAGTGATTTATATGGGCAGATGCAGACGACTTAGCTGAAACTGGTGTTTGGTCAGGGATCCAGGAAATGGAGTGATAGCTGTGGTAAATGTGACTATAGTCAATGCAAATTTTGCAGACAATATAATTAGTAGAATGATAATGATTTTTGAAAGCAATTTACAAAGATAAATTATGCTATCGTGCACTGTTTTGGACATGGATATGGATATAGGAGGTTAAGAATAGAGTACAGGAAAAATAAAAGGAAGTTCTCTCAGAAAATAAGAAATAAAGATTATTCCTCAAAGGGGATATAATGAATGAAATAAAATAAAATATAGGTGACTTCATTCTTACTCTTCTTAAAAAGATTATTATTATCATCTTCATTAATGTCCTTAGTTATTATTTTTCATCAATTTCTTATTTATTCTCAACTAGTTAACATAAATGGAAAGTAAGAAAAGTGAATTCCTTTAACTTACAACCAGAATAGATCATTTATAAAGTAGAAGGTAGATT
The DNA here is from genome assembly GCF_964212035.1 of Myotis nattereri. Taxonomy (NCBI): domain Eukaryota; kingdom Metazoa; phylum Chordata; class Mammalia; order Chiroptera; family Vespertilionidae; genus Myotis; species Myotis nattereri. The sequence goes on along the minus strand of NC_138092.1, from coordinate 41,198,334 downwards.
TAATAAATTTACCCAGTATGCTCAATATATAAATGGACATCAAAAGTATTAGAGGCTGAGAGAGGTATAAGTAGTGTCAATCCTTAAAAAAAGAAAGTTAAGCTTGTTATACAGGGTGGGGCCACAGTAAGTTTACAGTTGTGAGTATGTGAAACACAGAATTAATTCTTGTATTATTATTTATTAACTGTTGTATATTTTCCATACAAACAACTGTCAGCCTACTTTTGTCCCACCTTGCATTCATCATATTGTCAGGTCTTTCTCTCTCTCTCTCTCTCTCTCTCTCTCTCTCTCTCTCTCTCTCTCTCATTTCCCCTCATTTCTCTTTTAGCAATCCTCTTCTTTTTTTTTCTTACACAAAGTCCCATATCAGAACCTTCTTTCCTGGTTTGATTTCTACATGTTAATGTGCTCAGCTAGTATTTGTCCCAGCCTTACCTAGTCTCTTGAAACTTACCTTTGACACCACATGACTCGGAATAGTGACCATGGATCTGATGAAGTGACACATGGGATGCAGGTAAGTTCCTTGGTAATTTGTTTGATTATTGAATTAATTGACAGAAACTTTAGACAAGGCCAGCAGTGAGTTTCTAATTTTTAAATTCCTTACGTAGCATCAGGTAGGAGACTTACACATTATTTAGGTGCTGAAATTAAACACCTGCCAACGCTATGCAAATTCAGGTAGACTATGTTTCAGAATCACCTGGAAATGGAGATACTAATCGTTCTGAAGTCACACAAGGGTTTGAGAGTCAAATGAAAAAAAATACACATCAAGTACTTCATACCGGATGTGGGAAATAGAAGCCATGAAATAAATATTACCTACTATTGTTGGTGTAATTTATCCCAAGTAATCATTAAAACAATTCATATCCTGTTGGTTTAATGGCTCAATTTAACGTGTTCTGTATTCAAATATTACAGAATATGAAATAACATAATTTAAAATGACATCATCTTTAAAGTATCTTCAAACTTTGGAGTGTAGTGATTCTGTGATTCATACAACTATGAATTAAACTTTTTTTTTGTCTGATGTTATTTATTTCTTTTATTATTATTATTATTATTAGTTAAGGTATTACAAATGTGTCCTCATCCCCCCCATTAACCCCCAACCCCCCCCCCCCCCGCCCCGCACACTCATGCTCCCATCCCCCTGTTGTCCATGTCCATTGGTTTGGCTTATATACATGCATACAAGTCCTTCGGTTGATCTCTTCCCCTTACCCCCACCCTCCCCTACTTTCCTTCTGGGGATTGATAGCCTGATCGCTGGTTTTCAGTCTTTGGGTCTGTCCCTTTTCATCAGTCTATGTTGTTCTCTATAATCCACAAATGAGTGAGATCATGTGGTATTTATCTTTCTCTGACTGGCTTATTTCACTTAGCATAATGCTCTCCAGTTCCATCCATGCTGTTGCAAAAGGCAAGAGTTCCTTTTTTTTTACCGCAGCATAGTATTCCATTGTGTAGATGTACCACAGTTTTCTAATCCACTCATCTGCTGATGGGCACTTAGGCTGTTTCCAAATCTTAGCTGTGGTGAATTGTGCTGCTATGAACATAGGGGTGCATATATCCTTTCTGATTGGCGTTTCTGGTTTCTTGGGATATATTCCTAGTAGTGGGATCACTGGGTCAAATGGGAGTTCCATTTTTAGTTTTTTGAGGTAGCTCCATACGTTCTCCACAGTGGCTGCACCAGTCTGCATGAATTAAACTTTTAAGTAAGCATCCAGCCTAATACTGTCCTAAATACAGTATTATTATTGTACTTTTTGTAGATTTGTATTTAATTTTAGAGTATGATTCCATTTTATTAAATTTATTGTATATTTTTAATAGCAAACTGGTGGAACTCAAAAGCAGCGAGAGTATCAGTTTCCTTACTTCGCCTTGTCTAGCCAATAAAATAAGCATGGGGGTGACTGTTTTATTGATGTTGAGAAAGAGAAACTGAAATCACCACGGAAACATATGGAGGTTGAGGACGTGCCCATCACCACAGATGGCGTGATTGTAAAAGATCATTTTTGGGGGATGTGCTGGCTGTCGATCCCTCAGTGACGATGACTTCATTAACTGGTGGTCCTGACTGCATGCTTTGCCACAAAACACAACAATCTGATGATTGTAATGCTTTTGCTCTTTCAAATCTCAGATTTTTTTTTTCTTAAACCGCCAAAGGCAGTCATGCCAGACAGGCTGTCTGATTATTTGGTTTAAAAATCAAACTAAACTCTTAAGTCCAGTTATCATCTTTTTGACAGATTTTGAAACAGACCACCAGAGCTACACTACAAACTGCCAGAAAAAAAAAAAAGTTGTGTTTCAATTCCATGTCTTCCCCAAGGCCTGGTTACCATTTGGTATTCTTAACTTACTTATTGAATTTTCACTCAAGCAGTCTGGGCTTCTGAGATTGTCCAGCTCTTCTGTTAGAAAGAAAAGCTCATCTACAGAAGAGCAGGACAAACATGGCTCAACCCAAATCATGTCCATTCACTCATCCCCACCCCTCCCGGGGACGTATGCCGAATCGGAACACGCTGTCACTGCACTCAGAGTGGTCAGTTTCTGCAGAGGTCTCGGTGCAATGAGTACAGAGGAAAGAGGGCTGGGATTGAATTTTATGTCCAATTATACATATTGATTTGAAACAAGATATTTCAAAATCAATAAAATTTTTGAAATAATCTTGTTTCAAATCAATACGTATAATTGCAAAATATTCTTACAGGTTGTGTTAATAAGTGGTAGTCGTTTTCTAAACAGAGACACTTTCCAGAATACATTTTTTTCTTAAGAAAATGAATGAGAGCAGTGATTTTATTTTACACATTCTTGACATATTTCATCTCCAGGGCATTGTTTACAGTTACTTATATTCCCTGCACGATGAAAACTTTATGGAACTACCAATTATGAATGGCTGCAGAAGTTCAAGTAATTTATAAATTAAGAAGAGTCTCGATATAAATGAAAGAAAACAAGCCAAGATTCCATGTATGTACACTTGCTTAAAAATGAGTAAGATTTTTAAAAAGTAAAACAGCAAATCAGGTAGATTTTTAGAAGCACATTTTAGAGAATATGTAGAATAATCTGCCCATTTTACAGATATGAGGAAAGTGCACCAAAAGAGGGTAATTAACTCACTCATAGTCATATCTCTAGCATCAAAGGCACAAAAGGTGAAGGGATTAAGAAGTACAAAGTGGTAGTTACAGATATAAGTTAGAGCACAGGGAATACAGTCAATAATATTGTGATAACTATGAATGGGACCAGGCAGGTGCTTGAAGGGTACATAATTCTCTATCCTCTGTGCTGTATATCTGAAACTAACACAGAGGGAATATTGAATGTAAACAGCAATTGAAACAAATAAGAGCAACAGCTATCTTGATGCCCAGTTCTCTATGGCTTGCCATGTGCTCATGCTCTGAGCTTTGGTGCCAATGAATAATTTGTGAATTCCAATTTTGTCCACAAACACTGACGTATGCACAAATCACGCTTTTCTAAGACTCTCCCTGTATTTTGAAATTTCTTGCCAAACATAGAAAGGCAATGTAAAACAGATCTTTAATCTGAAAATTCCTTTCTCTGAGATAGAAAGATTACCGTAGAAACAAATTAATGTGCAAGTATGCTTTTCTTTTGTTTTAAGAAAATTTGGTGATAAATGAGGAAAGGAAAATGTCTTGTACTTTCAGAATGGGAAGCTGGATTTTGGTAGACATGACTTGCCTCTTCATCTCGACCTCAAATTCACACCAGGCTGCTGGCAGCTTCATAACATAACATTTTAAATATATCTGCATATGTGAATACACGCATAGCGGGACACCTACAAAAATGTGCCAAAAAAATAGAAGGAGAGCCCTAATTGGTTTGGCTCAGTGGATAGAGCATCGGCCTGCGGACTGAAAGGTCCCAGGTTCGATTCCGGTCAAGGGCATGTACCTGGGTTGCAGGCACATCTCCAGTTGGGGCTGTGCAGGAGGCAGCTGATCGATGTTTCTCTCTCATTGATGTTTCTAACTCTCTATCCCTCTCCCTTCCTCTCTGTAAAAAATCAATAAAATATATTTAAAAAAATAGAAGGAAAAAAAGATGGGTCACAGGAAGTTTCATCTTTGTTCTGAATGTAATTCATTCCTCATAGCATTTCTTTGTTAATTCCTGACTTCAAAGTTGTTTTTTTAAAGATCGTGAACTCAATACCTTTATTGTTCTCTTTTCCTCTTAGTGTTTAGACATCTCTTTAAAAATCCACGGCTTCACACTGTGGCCCCTGGCAATAAATGTAAAATAGGAAAAACAAATTATCTGGGTGCTCTGTGGTTACACATTAATATTCCCTGTCATTTTTATTCAAGTGCATGGATGATGTACTGTGTGGAGTATCTGATAGTCAATGATAATCTGACTAGTCTAATTAAAATGAATCAGTCCAAATAAACATTATGGAACATATAGTAATTTTAAATGCAAATTGAATAAGGAGATTGCTTTTATACCATTTGCTAAGGTATATATTATTATTTTCAATTTTTTTTTTAAAAAAAAGCTTTTGCTATATTGTGATGGTTTGGTGTGAATTAGTTACAGTAGTAACCCTTTTATAAAATTCTCCAGAATCTCCTTGACTAGTTTTGGCCATTCTGTCAGGAAATGAATGGAAAAGACAGAACAGAGGAAGAGCATTTTCTTGATATTTTATTCCAGGTCCTGCAGGCTAATTTGAAAATTTCAAAGTCCAACATTTCCTGTCTGCTCCATGCTCATAGAACTTTGGCATATACGGCATATACCCTAATTCCAGAAATTTGAGATCAAAATTAATTTTCTTTCATCCATCTTTCTTAAAACATAGCAATAAAATACAGTGATAACATAGTGTCATGCATGTTTTAAACTTATAACAAAATTCAGTTTTCATCAGTTTCTCCTCATTTGTCATGATCTTGCCGGTCAGATTATTGAACAATGTCATGACACTATTAAATCACTTAGTTGTGTTTGCCACATAAAACCAATATCCGAAATGCCCAGGAACTCAAGCGTGGATAATACACACTGGCTTCAAAGAGCTTCGCAGTGTAAAATGTGCTTTCTCCTCTAGAGTGGCTCTCAGCCTTGTTCTCTCTCTCTCTTCCTCTCTCTTTAGATCAGCAACAGGGGCACTGCAACAGTTTCAAACAGCAACTGTTAGAAAAAGTAAACTATTCTTCATTATACCTGGGCAGTGTCTATAACTCCTGATTATTTAAACCCCTAACCTTTTGAGACAAACGTGTCTCCTGCTCATGACCATGTGGAAGACGATATAATTCTCCCGACCCTCCTCCTTTATTCCAACAGGGCCCGAGGGCCGGGGTGTGGGCAGCTCTGCTCCTTGACGAGGCTACGGCAGAGGCTGGAACCTGCTCCATGGCGTGCGTTCCCTGCAGCAGTTCCCATGTATTTCGCTTGAAAAGACAAAATGCACTCTCGAAGCTGTGCAAAATAGGAAGCCTAAAACAAGCAGACACTGACCTGATTTGAAAAATGCAAAGCAAAAGCAAAAATTTGGAAAATCTCTGCAGAGGCACGTGCTGGTTGGATGGAGCCGGGCCATGGGGGAGGCATGACTAAGTGGGGCAGAGGACCTTTCAGTCATTTAGAAAAAGAGAGCTGGGATGAGGTCGGACTGTTTTGCACTGAGGAGAGTTGTGTTCAGGCAGCGGCCAGGGCGGCAAGACAGACAACAGTGAAATCCCGACACCTGGCGACTGTGCTTGAAGGGATGATTGACAGCCAAGGTGGGCACACAGCTCTAGAGAAAGCAGCAATATGGCTACCAGGCAGTATTTTGGAACATGTGCAACAAGAAGTGCAAAGCTGTAAGGCTCACTAAAAGAACTTGTATAAATCTGTATTTGTCATGGGAGTTCGTGGAATTAATAGTAGGGTTTTTTTCTGCATAGATTGGATAAGGGTAGCTGAGGATGGAACAGCTAGCTGAGATGGTGGGTCATATATTGAGCAGGAACAAAAGCTTTTCACTTGTTTAGATACCAAAATTACTGTCTTGGTTCCTTATACGGGCCGAGGATACTCACAGGAGGCTGCCAGTATAATGGTTGGCTGACTTCTTCCACCTTCACACGGAGCTCGTTTGCCCTTCCCAGGCTCTGTCCAGAAACATGTCTTGCATTTAGTTCACTTCACTTTAAGCTCCTTTCATTCGCTCATAAGCTTGAGATGATGGTCTGGGTCCTCAAGGGTCAACCTTCTCAACATTAGCCAAAAGGCTTATGTATATCCACACATGGTTTGGGACCATAAAATGTTTGTAATAGAAAATGGAAAAATGTGCCCTGACTGGTTTGGCTCAATGGATAGAGCATCGGCCTATGAACTGAAGGGTTCCAGGTTCGATTCCTTCCGGTCAGGGGCATGTACCTTGGTTGCGGGCACATCTCCAGTGGGAGGTGTGCGGATCTATGTTTCTCTCTCATCGAAGTTTCTGACTCTCTGTCCCTCTCCCTTCCTCTCTGTAAAAAAATCAATAAAAAATATTTTTTAAAAAAAGAAAGAAAGAAAATGGAAAAATGGAATAGGAGTTCTATTCCCCCTACACCCCCCGCCCGCTGGGAAAGAACATCAATTTTGACCATCACCCATGGGCAAGATGACTTTGTGGAAGTCTGGAGTCAAGTGGAGAAGTTACAAAAAAAACCATTGGAGCAAAATATCTGAGATTGGACTAATTGATAAGATTAAAAGGAACAGTTTCACTTTACCTATGTCACCTCTCCACCCTCACCCCACCCCCACCCCCAACCCAAGACAGCAGAACCTAATGCCAAGGGTGGTCTCCCAACAAAGAATAGTGCAGGATCTGATTGTGTTACTGGTGAATTCTGCCAAACATTTAAAGGAGCATTAATGCCAAGCATTCCAAAATGTTGAATAGAAGGGAACAATAAATTCATTGTATGAGGCCAGCATTTTCCTTATACCAAAGCCAGACAAGGATACCACAAGAAGAAAAAAATAGAAGCCTATATCGCTGATGAACATACATGCAAAAATCCTCAACAAAATACTAGCAAACAGAATATAACAGCACATTAAAATGATCATACACAATGATCAAGTGGGATTTATCAAGTAGGATTCATCCTTGGAATGCAAGCACTGTTCAACCTACACAAATCAACCAATGTGAGACACCAACATTAATAAAATGAGGGATAAATCATATGTCATCTCAATTGATGCAGAAAACGCATTTGACAAAATTCAACATCCTTCCCTGTTAAAAACTCTCACCAAATTAAGTATAGGAGGAATATATTCTCAATACTATAAAGACAATATTTTAGAAGCCCATAACTAACGTCCTACTAAGATCAGAAAAAAGACTAGGATACCCACTCTTGCCACTTCTATTCAACATTGTACTAGAAGACCTAATTCAATCAATTAGTCAAGAAAAAGAAGTAAAGGTATCTAAATTGGAAAGAAAGAAGTAAAATTGTCTCTGGTTGCATATGACATGAATTTATACATAGAAAACCCAAAGATTCTACCAGAAGAATTGTTGAAAGTAATAAATAAATTTAGGAAAGTTACAGGACACAAACTATATTACAAAGCTCTAGGAATCAAAACAGTGTGGTACTAGCATAACAACAAACACACAGACTAATAGAACAGAGTAGAGAGTCCAGATATAAACCCAGATATACAGTTTACTAAGATTTGACAAGGGCACTAAGAATACAATAAGAAAGGAAAGTCTCTTCAAATGGTGTTGAAAACTGGATAGCCACATGCAAAAGAATAAAACTGGATGCTTATCTGATTCACTCACACAAATTAACTTGAAATGGATTAAAACTTAACTGTAAGACCTGAACCATAAAACCCCTAGAAGAAATCATAGGGAAGATGCTCCTTGACATTGGTCTTGGCAGTGAATTTTTGGACATGACACCAAAGCACAGTCAACAAAATAAAAAATGAATAAGTGGATCTACACCAAACAAAAAAATCATCTGCACAGTGAAGGAAATAATCAACAAAATGAAAAGGCAATCTATGGAATAGAAGAAAAATATTTGAAAATCACATATCTGATAAGGCATTAGTATTCAAAACATATTAAGAACTTAACAGCAACACAAAACAACACCAAAACACAAATCCTAGTTAAAAATGGCCAAAGAACCTAAATAGACATCCTATATAATAAAAGCCTAATGTGCAAATTGTCCCCTTGGGTGGTCATTGACTGGGAGTTTGACCACTTGCTATGACATGCGCTGACCACCAGGGGCCGGTGCGGAACATGGCAGGCATCAGCGACACGGCGCTGGCAGCAGGTGGCAGTGGGGGCGCTGCCGGCCCTGATGGGTTCCGATGGGCCCAGGACAGCAGCAGGATAGTGGAGCAGGTGAGCGGGCAGCGTCAGGCCAAGGCGGGGTGCCAGGTGGGGCTGTAGGGTTGCGAGCCTGGGGGCGCAAGCTAGGGCCCAATCTCCAAGGGCCACCCCAGGGACCCCACCCGTTCATGAATTTCGTGCACCAGGCCTCTATTTTTTCCATAAAAGATACACAAATGATCAACAGGTACTGAAAACATTCTCCACATCACTAATTATCAGGGAATGCAAATTAAACTACAATGAGATATCACCCCACAATGGATAACAAGTTCTGGCAAGGATGTGGAGAAAAGGGAACCTTTGTATACTAGTGGGTGGTAATGTAGAATGGTGCAGTATGGAGGTTTCTCAAAAAATTAAAATTAAACTACCATATGATCAGCAATTTCTGGGTATATATATTCAAGGGAAACAAAATCAGTGTACTGAGGAGATATCTGCACTCTATGATCAGTGGAGCATCATTCACAATAACCAAGATATCGAAACAACCTATGTTCCCATTGATACATGAATAGATAATGAAGATAAAATTATATATACTAGAAGCCCGGTGCATGAATTCATGCACGGGTGGGGTCTCTCCGCCTGGCTGGTGATCAGGGCCAATCAGGGCCATTTTGCCCAGTCTGTGGGGAGGGACTGCAGGAGGTTGGAGGGCCCGGGGGGGGGGGCGGGGGGGGAGGGGGGGGGAGGAGTGAGTGCACTGACCACTAGGGGGCAGCTCCTGCGTTGAGTGCATATCATAGTGACTGGTCAACTGATCGTTTGGTTGTCCGGTTGTAACAGTCATTTCGGCATATATATTGCATTTTATTATTTCATATAATATTGCATATTATTCATCCATGAAAAAGTAGGAAATCCTGCCATTTGCAACAACATGGATGAACCTAGAGGATATCATGCTAACTGAAATTAACCAAATAGAGAAAGATAAAAACTGCATGATCTCATTTATATGTGGAACCTAAAAAAAAAAGTAGGACTCATAGAAATAGAGAGTACAATGGTGGTTACTGGGAGCTGGGGGTGGGTGGGTGGGGAGGTGTAGGAGATGGCAGATGCTGGTCAAAGGGTTCAAGCCTTCAGTTACCAAATGAATATTCCCTGGGGATCTAGAAACTGCACAGTGACTATAGTTAATGATAGCGTGTGGTACATATATTTGACATTTGCTGAGAGTAGACATTAAGCCACACACAAAAAGAGGTAAGTATGTGAGGTGATGGATGTGCTACGTAACCTGATTGTGGTCATTTCACAAAGGCTATATAAGTAAAATTTTCACATTATGCACCTTAAGTATGTGCAATTTTGTCAATTATGCCTCAATAAAGCTAAAAAAGAAAACTATCTGATTAACATTCCCATGTAAAGCATTTGGGGAAAAGCGGGGGGAAATAAAGCAATGGGAGAACATAGAAGACTAGCAATTATTGGGCACAGCGCTTAAGAGTCAAGGAAAAATTATCTTTATAGATATTTTTGGAAAAGCAAAGATTGGGATGTTTAGTCACAAATAAAAGCCATTTAGCTAGTTGATGTATTGTGACTATCTTACATAACAGGCAGAAACAATTAAAAATATTATGTGCCGAAACCGGTTTGGCTCAGTGGATAGCCTGCGGACTGAAAGGTCCCAGGTTCAATTCCGGTCAAGGGCATGTACCTTGGTTGCGGGCGCATCCCCGGTGGGGAGTGTGCAGGAGGCAGCTGGTCGATGTTTCTCTCTCATCGATGTTTCTAACTCTCTATCTCTCTCCCTTCCTCTCTGTAAAAACTCAATAAAATATATTTTTTTAAAAAAATAAAATAAATAAAAATAAAAATATTATGTACTGAAATACCCTTTAGTTAGCCTATTAATCACACACTGAATCTAAACATTTTCATCATAGACACCCTCCCAACAGAATAACACAAAAATTATTCTAACATGCAAATTAGCTTCCCATTTCCTCTAATTGATTTTGTTCCCACCCACAAATTTTAGTTAAGCTCGGAATAGTCCTAGTACATTTACTCCTCTAAGGGAATGCAGCTACTAAGAGGAAATTTTTTGTTGGCTTGGATTTTGTTTTTATTTTATTTTGTTTTCAGCAAAGGTTGGGAACATCTGTGAGTTATATTTAGGGGTTTAGGCATCTCTTTGCAAGCTAATATGAAACACAACATTTACATCTTCAAGGTTCCAGGAAGACTATACCTAACTCAGAAGTACATGGCATGTTAGAGCGTCTGAGGCTTAAATGACTAACTTAAAATGCTCTTTGTTTCTCAAAGAGTATTCTAAAAGTTCCAAACATTCATTACATTTCTTTGGTTAGTGCTCACCATGATGTTCTTCAAGAGATGTTTTAATAAGATCTCGCGATTGTGAATGGACACAAGTCTTTACAGACGGTAAAGCAACAAACTGTGGTTAACTGTGATGCCGCATGTGGCTCACTCACCTTGTTGTTGCAGGATATTCTACTCTGTTCCCTTTTCTCCACATCCTTGCCAGCACTTTACAATGGAAAACCAGAATCAAATACAGTAGCGCTCACCCATTAAGATTGGAGACTGAGTTAACTCTTCTGTTTCTCATGCTTGAATTGTTACCATACTTAATTGTTTTCACTGATATGCCCATTCATTTACTGAACTGCTTCGGAAGACACAGAAACACTATTCTAGAGTTGATACATATCTCAAGTCCCCAAATAAATATTTTATGAAGTAGGATTGAAAATAATTTTCTAATTTGTAATTTTCCATTGTCTGTATTTTCTTATTAGGCTCTTCAATGTCAGTATTACTTGTTTGCTTTGCTTCTCTTTGTGAAGATCTGTTCCCTCTCCCACCCCACCCCACCTTCTCTCGCTCTCATAAAATAATCACGATTACCATTTATAAATGAACAAAACTGAATTCATTTCCAACTATCAACCTGTTACTATATCCTATTCCTATGAGTCCTCATGCCTTTTTCTGTGTGAGGATCAATTGGCATACTCTGCATTTTGATGGAAATAAAATTTAACTCTACCTTTCATCCTATTGTTATCATTCCCTCTAGTTACTTAATTATTACTCTCTAGTTTAAATTAGGAGTTTTAAATCTATTTTCAAAACTTTGATCACATAAATTTTGTATAAAATTGGGGGGGTATGGTCATGTGTAGGTTACTATGGGTCCATTGATTTCATAGGATTTTCAGAATTTTTAGTTGGTTAATCTTTTATGAATATCTTAAATAACAGGGGCAATTGGCAAAATTATGAACTAAAATGTCCCTTTATTAGCCATCTGATAACACACTGAATCTTAACTATTTTATCATATACATGTACTCAAAACCCCCACAAATGATTAACCTAACATGCAAATTAGCTTCATGTTTCTTTTTATTGATACTTTTTGTTTTAAAAAGTTGAAAATCACAGGTTAATACTCAATGCAACAAGTATTACTAGGAATGATACTGAACACATAAGAAATAATTGAGAATATAAATAGTGAAGATGACAGTGAACAGAAGGAAACAAATATTTCTCTACTTGATTTTGCTGAAAACTTTTTAACGATTTATATACCACCATATAAGCTTTTTTTGGTCCACATATGAACTATTAATGGTTGCCACATTTTTAAAAAATACGACAATCTCGCGGAGAATGTTATTTTTTCCATTAGAACTCAAGCCATTAAATCCATTATCCATTTTTGTTTCCTTGTCAACGCGATCTGTCTCTTTGCTTTGCCCCTATTAACGCCATATTGAAAAATTGAATCTATTCCTTAAGTTAGTCTCTAATCTCTTTTATTATTTGAAAGAGAGTTTAGTGCTTGGAAACTTGCTCAGGGAAATAGAAATCCCTTCCTAAAATTTCCCACAGCACAAACATCAGTAGTGCAAGGGTGTACACCAGTGAGCCCCTGGCGTGCTTTTGAAGAATTGTTGAGCAAAATGACTGAGGTCAATACAAGGCCTCTCAGAGGCTCAGCTAATTCATGTGTTACAGTTGATGCTGATCCCTCAGACTACAAGAAAAAGCCATTGCTGTCTAAGACCCACCGCATGCACAATTACGGTATCTGGGAGGGTGTTTGTTCTATTCACCTTCTGGACCCAAAGAGAAAAAGCTTAATAAACTCAATGTGAGTTTCAGATACCTTAAAACATATTTCCTTTTTAGTCCAAGGTAGAGTCCGTCTTCCCATATTAAATCATGTTATTTATTGCTTGACAACATTAATGAATATCATTATACGTGATTTTTACATATTGGATAAACTAGAATAATTTGGATGCTCAATATTGAACATGTATTGTGGATGAGGTAATCGAAATAACAAATGAAGTTTCCCCCCTCAGCTGTATGGGAAGACTAATGAGCAAATTTCAATCACCTCAGCCGCCCTGAATTCTGTTCTGTCTCCTGAACTCAACTCGGTGAAAGCACATGTGTCTGTTTCAAATTCCTCTCCCCACACCACTGCCTACAGAGCTAGACTGTCCCCAAGGAAGGAGTCGAGGAGATTGTAGGACTCACATCATTTTCCCCCTAAGGAATCATAATCCTGCACTTTCTGCTCTGAAGCCAGTAGTTTCATTTATTTTGTCCAGTTTTCTGTCTTACTGTGGGAGAGTAAGTCCGTTTTCTCAGAGTCCCTCATGACAAGATGTGGCAACCCCTTCATTCATTTAAGAAGTACAGCAGGTCCTGGAATAATTAAAATGTTGATGAGATGGCTAGGAACTTATCTGTATCAATGAGCCCTTTGGTGAAATTGGTTTTATTATATATCATTTTACTTAAATTTGCAGAATCTATCAGCAACGTTAAGTGAGGACTTTCTATATAAACCTTCTAGTTAGATATAGCTCACATACACAAAGGTGCGCAAACCATGAACACAAAGACTAATTTTCATAAAAGAAATGTATCAGATATAGCATCCAGATAAAATATATCAGCGCCAAGCCCGGCCTGCCCCCCTCCAACCACTGTAGCCACTATTTGTCCTTGAACACCACTGGTGACCTATGCTTGTCTTTATTTTATTTATTTGTTTGTTTATTTAAAATATATTTATATTGATTTCAGAGAGGAAGGGAGAGGAAAGAGAGAGACATCAATGATGAGAGAGGATCATTGATCAGCTGCCTCCTGCACACCTCCCTAGTGGAGATCGAGCCTGCAACCGGGCATATGCCCTTGACCGGAATCAAACCTGGGACCCTTCAGTCCACAGGCTGATGCTCTATCCACTGAGCCAAACAAGCTAGGGCTGTGCTTGTTTTTAAAGTGACGTGCGGTACATGCTCTTTTATGCCTGAGTTCTTTTGCCAGGCATATTTTTGTGGTTAACTGTGATGCTGCATGTGGCTCATTCACCTTATGGTTGCAGGATATTCTGCTCTGTTCTCTTGTGTATCTACATCGCAGCTGGGCAGTCTGTGCTTTGGAGCGCTCACAAAGGTCCCCTGCCACTATAACCTTCCTCAAGGGCTTGTTTCCACAGCATCTGTACCCAAGGTGTTAGGAATGGACCTAGAAATTAAATCGTTGGGTCACAAGGTAGATATTTATTTAACACAACTATATACTGGAAAATAATTTTACAAAGTAAATTGTTTACACGTTCATTAACAGTGTATACTATTTCCTCAAAAGCACCCTCAATATTTGATCCACACCCTCAAACACACCAAGTATTTCCCGTCTGTTTCATTGAGCTACCAGGGTCGGTGTGCGTGGGACTGCAGGATGGTTTTAAATTCCTTTTCCTGGTGCCTGCTCAAGTTGACATTTTCCCATGTTTCCTGGCCAAGTGGGTATCCCCTTCTGTGAGATCTTGTGTAAGTCTTTTGCACATTTTATAGTGGCTTGCTTCCTGTTTTTGAAAATTGATTTGTTGGAATTCCGTATATATTCTTCTTTGAATCATTTGGCAGGTATATGGATGGCAGATATCCCATTCTATAGCTTGTCTCCTCCCCTCCCCCCGTGCCACACACACACACACACACACACACACTATTTTAATGTTCTTTTGATGCAAATATTTTTTTCTTTTAATTCAGTGTAAGTTGCTCTTTTTCTCCTACTGGTTGGATTTTATATCTTTTTTTTAAAGCTTTGCTTAAACTAAATCATTATTGTCACTCTCGTTTTATTTTCCTAAAAAAGTTTTGTTGCTTTACCTTGAATATTCTGATTTTGATTTTTCATACGGGTCAAGTCAGGCTCTTGATTCATGTTGTTCATAAGACTATCCAATTACACAACACAAGTTATTGAAGACATCATTTCCTCACCATTCTGAATGTTACCTTGTGATAATATAGATGCGTTAGTCTGTTTCTAGACTCTATTCTGTCCATTGTTTTATTTTTCTATCTTTTCAGCCATCTCTGCACCCTTAATTTTTTGACCTTTAAAGTGGGTTGGTACTATGGTGGTAGTATAATCCCCAAAAGTAAGAAGCTTAGTTGTACCACATCCAAGCAAATTAGACTTCAAGGCAACAAGCATTGGGAGAGGTGAACAAGGCATTTTCCAAAGATGAAAGGTTGGCAGCTGAGAAAGGCATTTGGCAGAGAAAGGTCTCTCATTTTGTGCTTTAAGTTTGTCTTGCTTGTTGTTGATCTTTTGCATTCTTGAGAGCATGTTTGGAGGTTCTAGCAGGGGAGTATAGCTACTCATATATCCTTGACCCTTGACCAAAGACCGGTCCTCTCCTCTGGGGGGAAGTTCCTCTTCTCTGACCAAACTCCCAGCTTGGGGAGGGATGCGCATGGATCGGTAAGGGAGGAGACGGACACTTGCCTAGCCAGCCAGGCCAGCCCTGGCTTCAATGGGGTGACAGATGTCGCAGCCAGATCACCCTCACAGCCCGTTTGCATTTCTGTATAAATTTTAGATTCATCTTATCCAGTGCCAGAAAAATATTTTGTGGGGATTTTTATTAGAATTGAATTGAGCCTAAACATATTTGGGGGGGAAACTGATTTCAATTATTTATAATACTGAATCTTCTAGTCAGTGAACTCAGTATAGGTTAAGTTTTTCATTTCTATTTACATTTTATGGTTTTCTATATGTGAATACAAATGAATCCATGTGTAGGAAAGCACCCAAATCTTGGGTAATACTATAACCCAAGTGATACTATTTTTACAATCACTTGCATCAGCAAATAAGTTGTTAACTTGTAAAATGGATTATATTTGGTAAGCTTTGTCTTCTATGAACTTTGAGACAGTTTTAAGTTTTAAGTTGATATGACAATATGAAATCCCATTTACTCATGTGTGTGGTTTCAAGCTGACAGGCTTAACTTCTCTCTACCCTTCCTTGAAAGATGCAAAATTACAAGTTTGTTGAAGTCATTGTGTGGAGGTCAGTAATAGGGCTGGAGGGTTACCACAGGAGTGAGGAATCTCACAAAGCTGTAACACTGTATTTTGATGTGTAAAAGTAAAAAGAAGGTTTTATCACATTGTGATGTTGAAAGTGTGATGAATACGTGGCTGTTTTTGCACCGTCTGCTTTCAGTCCCCTTCCCTTTATGTGACTCACGGGAACAGACATAGCTGAGCACTGGTACAAAGCTTAAATATTAACTGGGCCGAACGATTGTTTCGGTGGATCTAATTGGCCAACAGGGATTATGGAAGAAAATGTTCAGAAAGTTGAATGTGATCAATCCAGGTCTCTATTTGGAGATCACTTCTGTTCCTTAAACTCTTCCCCTACTCCACACTATCCAAGACCCAGACCAGTTCTCTCTGTCACTTTGCTTTTTGTGTATAGATATTGCCTCAGTGTTTTGCAGTACCATCTATGCAGTTACTAGGTAAATGATGATATATGGCTATATAATTATATTTATAAAATTATGTAAATAAAATAATATAAATATATAGCTATGTATATAATCATATATGACCTAAGGATAACTCCGATATTCTGTGTCATAAATAAAACCTTAATTGAACCCTATAACCCACAGGTTTCTGATTGCACATTCCCAAGCCCAA
Source organism: Myotis nattereri (assembly GCF_964212035.1). Taxonomy (NCBI): domain Eukaryota; kingdom Metazoa; phylum Chordata; class Mammalia; order Chiroptera; family Vespertilionidae; genus Myotis; species Myotis nattereri. The sequence continues at coordinate 41,181,840 of NC_138092.1, read as the reverse complement.
AGTCCAACCCAACAAATGAGTTACAACTAACTACCAAGAAATACTGTTGAAAGTTTCTATATAAACAAATTAGTGCTCATATTTTTATTCTAAAATTGCCAATTCACCCTAAAGATGGTCCTGTTTATACACTAAGTAAACTAAGGAAAATATCTGCTTGGTAAAGGAAAAATGCTGTTCATGTATTGGTGTAGATATTTTCAATAAGTCCTATTACGAGGTTGAATTGCCATGGTGATTATCTAGGTTGTCTAATCGGTTTACCTAATTAGACATCCAGTTCCTACTCTGGGCTCCTCTCACCTATCTCAGATCACTCCCCTTCCTGTTCCTGGTTCTTACTATAACTTATATTTTCACTCCCTGATTGGGAAATCTCCTCTTAGGAATCAGATTGTAATTAGAATTTTTCAGCATAATGTAATACAAGTAAACGTATTGACATTTCACTCGGTCAGACTCTTGCTGTGAAAGGTTTAGCCTCAAGCACAAAGTAAGAGATGATTACAAATGTGTGTACCTTAGAGTCTCATGAAGGTTCTTATTTGAGAGGTTGGCAACATCTCACTGGAGCTACAGAAGAGCTAGGTCACCAGGACCCAGTGTAGGTCATCAGGGTCCCAGGGTAAGACTCTGTACCTCAGTCCCCGGTGAAAATACAGATGGATCTGGAAGTGAACACTGGACTTCAGAAAAGAGAAAATTGTCAATTGAAGAAACAGTCATGGAAAATCAAAAGGATAATATTAAGCAAATTTTAAATTACCTGAAAAATATTTCTACTAGGCAGTAATGTCAGGAATTATATTTAGAATACAGTTTTAAGAAAAATTTTCTTTCGTTAAAATATTTTTATGGAAAAACCTTCAAACTATTCTTTTGAAGATTTTAGTTTTCTTTTTCTTCTCTTTTTAAATTTAATTATAGTTGGTATGCAATCTTATATTAGTTATATTAGTTTCTGTTTATATTATTTTGACATTTTTATACCTTACAATGTATATAATCACATAGTCAGCATTCTATTGGCTTTATTTTTATTATTTCAGTTGCTTTTCCTTTCCTATTTCTTGTAATTTTTATGAATAATATATATCTTTGTCTTTACCGCTCGTTGCTTCTCTCCCTCCTCCTCCTTCCCCTCCCCCTCCTCCTCCTCCTCCTCCTCCTCCTCCTCCTCCTCCTCCTCCTCTTCCTCTTTGTCTTTCTCCTTTTTCTCATCCTTTCCTTTTCTTCCTCTTCCTTTTCCTTTTTTGACTAGTATTGCATACAATCTATATAGCAGTATAGGGAGAATTAAAATTCTAACACTATTGAATATTCCAGTTTTCAACTTGGTATATTTTCCTCTCTACTTTTTCTCAGAAAATATTTTGTAGCACTCATTATAGAGGTCTTGCATGACTTTTTTTTTCTTTTTTCTCTTTATTGATTAAGGTATTACATATGTGTCCTTATCCCCCCCATTCCCCCACCCCACCCCCCACATTCATGCCCTCACCCCTCTGGTGTCTGTGTCCATTGGTTAGGCTTATATGTATGCATACAAATCCTTTGGTTGATCTCTCCCCTTTACCCACATCCTCCCCTACCTTCCCTCTGAGGTTTGACATTCTGATTGATGCTTCTCTGTCTCTGGATCTATTTTTGTTCATCAGTTTATGTTGTTCATTATATTCCACAAATGAGTGAGATCATGTAATATTTATCTTTCTCTGATTGGCTTATTTCACTTAGCATAATGCTCTCCAGTACAGAAAACTTCCCTGATGTGGGGAAGAAAAAAGTCACACAAGCTCAGAGAGTCCCAAACAAGATGAACCCGAAAAGACTCACACCAAGACGCGTAGTAATTACAATGGCAGACGTTCAGGACAAAGAGAAAATCATAAAGGCTGCAAGAGAGAGACAGAAAGTTATGTACAAGGGATCTCCCATTAGATTATCAAGTGATTTCTCAACAGAAACACATCAGGCCATAAAGGAATGGAAAGAAATTTATCAAGTGATGCAATGCAAGGTGGCTGAGTCCAAGAATACTCTATCCAGCAAGGCTATCATTCTTGTATGACTTTTGTTTGATTTATGTTTCATTAAGTTTTGATGCTATCATAAATCATATTTTTATTTCATTTCCCAACTGTTACTTGATTATTATATAAAAGTAAATTTTTTGTTTATATTATAATGACAGTTTTCTTTCTTTACCATCTTCATGTCACTTTTTATGGACTAGAGGCCCGGTGCATGACATTCATGCCATTCGGGAGAGGGGGCCCCTCAGCCTGGCCTGCACCCTTCTCACAGTCCGGGACCACTCGGGGGATGTCTGAATGTCTGACTGCTGGCTTAGGCCCACACCTCGGGGAGTGGGCCTAAGCTGGTTGTTGGACATCCCCCAAGGGGTCCTTAGCGCTCCTGCCACTGTCACTGTCCTTGCCAGCCATGTGCCCGGCTTCTGGCTGATCAGTGCTCCCCCTGTGGGAGCACACTGATCACCAGGGGGCAGCTCCTGTGTTGAGCATCTGCCCCCTGGTGGTCAGTGTGCATCATAGTGACTGGTTGTTCTGCCATTTGGTTGATTTGCATATTAGCCTTTTATTATAGGATTTAACTTCCAATGCAATTTTGAATAGAAGTGGTGAGTGGATATTTTTAACTAGCTTCTTTCAAGAGGAGAATGACTGATATTTTATCTTTTTTATTTTTTTCAGATTGAACAAGTATCACTTTTTTTCTGAGATTTTAAGAATAAATTTTATTAGTTTTTTTCTGCACCATTGAGATTATCAAAGGAATTCCTCCTTTATTCTGTTAATGTGCTTAATTACATTTAATGAATGTTGACACAACCTTGCATACCTGGGATAAATTGCAAATAAACAAATAAAATAATAGTTATAAATAATAAACTAGTTGAGATACATTTTTAAAGGCATTTATTGTAGTGATGGGAGAAAAGATAACTCAAGGAAAGTCTCTCTGAAAAGGTGGCATAAGAGCTGAGAGTGGTCTGTTAGCAACATGTTAACATGAGAAAAGTATTCAGAATAGAGAAAACAGCATGGTCAAAAGCCCTAAGTTCCACTAACCAAAATGACGATGATGACGATAATGATGATGATAATGATGATGATGATGCCAGACCAGTCTAGTGAGTCAAGAGGGTCCAATGTTAAGTGATTAGTTTAGAGAGACAAAATGTATACATTAAATAGGGTCTGGGGGGCATATCATGGAATTTAAATTTTATTCAGAGAGTAATGGGAAGCTATTAAAGCAGTGGTTCTCAACCTTCCTAATGCCACGACCCTTTAATACAGTTCCTCATGTTGTGGTGACCCCCAACCATAAAATTATTTTTGTTGCTACTTCATAACTGTAATTTTGCTACTGTTATGAATTGTAATGTAAATATCTGATATGCAGGATGTATTTTCATTATTACAAATGGAACATAATTAAAGCATAGTGATTAATCACAAAAACAATATGTAATTATATATGTGTTTTCCGATGGTCTTAGGCAACCCCTGTGAAAGGGTCGTTCGACCCCCAAAGGGGTCGCAACCCACAGGTTGAGAACCGCTGTATTAAAGAGTTTTTAAAAAGGAGGCGGGGCATGATCATTTATATTTGATTATGACATGCGAATACAAACTTCCAACAGAACTCCTTTTCTCATTCTACTTTAACATCTTAGTCCAGTTTTATGGTTTACCAAGGCATCTTTCTGAGCCAAATAATTTAAAAAATGACTACCTCTTTTAAAAGATAATTTTAAAAAACCAAAATATTTTCACTTGCATGAACTGTAATTTCATTGATTAAAATGTAAATTTAAGTAAATATCTTCTTTTTATACTTACTACTACTGAAATGCCATGCTTTTTTAGCTGGGAAAATATAGAAGTTGAAGAATCACTTTGCAGTTTTTCCAAAGTTTTCCTAAGAACGGCTATGTATGCTGTGTGTCTGCTTTTATCTGAATCCACTTGGGAGTCAGGAAACGGTCATGGCCCCAGAGTGAATTGCTGTAAATACTTGGCCAGATCTCAAAAGCCATGTGTGACAAGCACTTTGAGCTTGCTGTGATTACAGAAAATTCTCAACCTTTAGGAATTAGCTTAGAGTGATTCTCATTTATAGCACTCTTGCAATTCCACCTGTGTAATTATTTACGGGACTTAGAGCAGCAAGAGCACAGGCTATGTCACTCAGGCTGTCTGGGTCTTAAGTATTGCCACATAAAACCTGAACCCCTGAGCTCTGCCTCAGGGTCACTCCCACTACCTGTTTCAGGCGCATCATCAATTCCAGGATGAGAGTTAACCATTTCTTTGCATATCTATCATTCCCTTTTCAGCCAGGTATTTTTTAAATAGTAATAAAAGTATGTATTAAAGCCATATATATATATATAAAATTTATAAATTTAAAACACTTTTTGGTATATAATATATAGATGTTTGTTTGTCATTTTATAGTTCAATAATGATAATGTTTCTAGTCATATTTATAAAATGTTGGTCAGTAAGTCCTTGGGAAGTATAGGTAGCACACTGCAATGCTTTATCAGAATATAAAAATAGCATTGTCATCTTAGACTACCATCTAAAGAAGTAATAATCAATATGTTTCAAAATTCCTATGTATACTCGTTATAATCAATACCCGACTATGTGGATTACTTTTAGAAGGTGGGATGTAACCCGAGAATTTGTTTAACTGTTTAAAAAGCCTGGCAGGCATGGCTGAGTGGTTGAGCATTGACCTGTGAACCAGGAGGTCATGGTTTGATTCCTGGCTGGGGCACATTCCTGGGTAGCGGGCTCGATCCCCAGTGTGGAGTGTACAGGAGGCAGCTGATCAATGATTCTCTCTCACCATTCATGTTTTTATCTCCCTCTCCTTCTTCCTAAGCAATAAAAATAAAAATATATAGATTTATTCATCTAAGCTCTTAAAAGTAATCTGACAGCATTAAGATGATTTATTATAAACTAGGGGCTCAGTGCATGAATTTGTGCACCTTGAAAGAAACTGTGGGCCATGAGGCTGCGGTGGGTACAAGGGTGGGTCTTGGCCCATCCTCTGCGCCCCCACCTGGCCCCTCCCTCCACAGCCCCTGGTCCCCCGTCTTCTGGCAGCCCCACTCCCACTGCTGCTGCTCCCATGCGCTGATGGCGCCAGCCCTGCTTGCACCCACTGACGGTGCGGAGCAATTGGGGCCAGCACAGTCAGTGGGTGCAAGCAGCGGCTGCTGCCCCGATCACCCCTCAGGAGCAGGGGGAAGCCCCTCAGGAGCAGGGGGAGGTGGAGAAGCCCTGAGGGGTGATCGAGTCCAGCAGCCGCTGCTTGCACCTGCTGATGGCACCAAGCGATCGGGACTGGCGCCAGGTGCCAGTAGCAGGTGTGAGTGGCAGCTCTGGCGCTGACAGTGGGTGCAAGCGCTCAATGGGACTGCAGTGTGCGGGAGCAAAGAATTTTCAGTAATCACCAGAGGCTCACCCCAATGACAGTGACTGGTGCCCCGCCTTGGTCTGGCGCCCCGCTCACCTGCTCCACCATCCCTCCATGGCCTATGCCAGTCATGTTCCATGCTCTGTCGCCTGCTGCCAACACCCGCCATGTTCCACGTGCACCCCTGGTGGTCAGTGCATGTCATAGTGACCAGTTGTTTGGTTGTTCTGCCTTTCGGTCTATTTGCATAATAGGGTTTTATATATATAGGTAGCCTGAAAAAGACTCATTATTTTTCAAAATGACATCTTAAAGAGAAATTTCTCCAAAATATGTTCTAAGAAACTAGGGGAAGAGATACATATGTTAAAATATAATTGAGACAACAATCTAATATCTACATTAGATCATGACTTTGAAATAACATCACAATACTTAATATCAGAAATCATTGATTTTTAAAAAATGTATTAGAGAGAGAGGAAAAGAGAGAGAAGCTTGATTTGTTGTTCCACTTATTTATGCCTTCATTGGTTGACTCCTGCGTGTGCCCAACTAGGGATCTAACCTGCAACCATGGTATATCAGGACAATGCCCCAGCCAGCTGAGCTATCCAGTCAGGGCAGTAATCATTGATTTTTTAAAATCTGTTCTCTCAGGCCTCACTGTTTATACCTTTGATAATAGTTGCTCATTTTTTTAGTGTTTTCTAAGCCCAAGATCCCATTATAAGCACCAGATTCCAATATGAGAATGACTTGAGTGAATTACATTCTGATAATAAAACCCTTTAATGATTTGATGCCACTTTTCCCATATAAAAATATAATACATTTTGTGCTGCAGAGTATCTTTTTAAATGAAGTTTATACTTTAAAATATGAAAGATAAGTTAATAAAGTGTGTCTTAAAAACATCTATGAGAAAAGAGTTAATAATAATATAGATAGGGGTTAAATGATAATGTTTTCCTTACTACAAATAATTGTCTCTTACAACTTTTATTTTAAAAAATATGATAAACTGTCTTGTTCAAATAGTTACCATTATCTAAATATAATCCATTGACGCTGTAACCGGTTTGGCTCAGTGGATAGAGTGTCGGCCTGCGGACTGAAAGGTCCCAGGTTTAATTCTGGTCAAGGGCATATACCTTGGTTGTGGGCACATCCCCAGTAGGGGATGTGCAGGAGGTAGCTGATAGATGTTTCTCTCTCATTGATGTTTCTAACTCTCTATCCCTCTCCCTTCCTCTCTGTAAAAAATCAATAAAATATATTTAAAATATATATCTATTTTTTAAATATAATCCATTGAATAAGTATATTATTTTAATCTTCAGCACATTTCCTTCTTGAGCTTTATAACAAAAAAAAATTCATAGTTGTGACTAATCTCTTATCTGATTGAGAAATCACTATTGATCACCTATTAATTGCTAGGAATTCTATTGACTCTTGGGAATTCAAAAATGTACCCAATGTGGTATTTACTCTCCTGGGGTTCATTCTAATTAGCAATAATAAAAGTATTGCAATAAATTCTATAAATGGAGCACATACAACCAACAGAGACACATGAGGAAGTCCTTAATTTTACCTGAGAAGGTTGTAAAAGTGTCCATGGAAGGGTGAAGGTGATATGTTAACTCAAGTAGGAGCACTAGAAGATAGAAGAAAGGAAAATGCCCACCAAAAGAAATAGACTGTGGAAAGGGGGAAGCTAGAAATTTGTCAACTGGTCTCTGACATTACAAAATCCTTACCTACCATAACACTTTCTAACTAAAAATCAGATCTAGCCAGCTTTTTTACTTAGTCACTTATTTCCAAACATCTGTAATTCAACTCCATCAACTCATTTAATGCCTTTTTCTCCTAATCCATCAGTCTTCCATGCCTTAATTTCTTTGCAAATAAATTAAACTCTCAGAAATGTTTCATATCTTCAGTGTTTCAATGTAAACATTTTTGATTAGTTTACTGTATTTTAGAAATTTGACTACTGACGGTATTATAATCTACTAGAGGATTCGTGAACTGGTGGGGTCCCTCACACCAGTGCATGATCAGGGCTGGGGAGGGGCCATGGGAGGGCTCCAGGGTGTGTCCAACCTGTCTTGCCCAGTCCTGATAGGCCAGACCCCAGCAACAAGCTAACCTACCGGTGGAAAGTATCTGCCCCCTGGTGGTCAGTGTGCATCATAGCGACTGGTCGAACGGTTGAACAGAGGGTCGGACACTTATCATATTAGGCTTTTATTATATAGGATATTTCATAAGTCTGATTTTATAAATTTTATTTTTATTGATATAGTCCTTATGGTTGGTTAATTTCATCTTACAATTGCATATGATACATAAATATAAATGAGTTTTACATGTTGATTCCCTAGGAATCACACTCCCAAGATTATCATATAGGACATTTATTAGGGATTATTAGGGAATGCTCTAAGGACCTACACCCAAAAAAGAGGATGGAGGTAAGCGTTGGTAGAGAAAGAAGTTACGTTGTGATGCAGACTCAACACAGACCGCAGTCAATCCCATCGTGAGCGCTGAAAATGGGATGGCTCTTTCAAGTTGTCCTGAGTTGGGGGAAGATGGCAGAGCTGTCCTCTTTGGATGTAAGCTGCTTCCAGGAAGGGGCCTGGCAATGGATGAGGTGGCTTTCAAATGAAGTAAATTCCCAGAGATGTCTGCTAGCTGGAGTTCTTAGCCAGTTGCACTCCAGCAATGGGTGGAGTAAGTCCTTCAATCTGTTGACTACAATGTAAGCCTTGTGCCTCCCACTCAGATGCACATCTTCCTATAAACGTAGGTAGCAGCTTCTCCAAGATTCTGGTGAACTGCTTTTTGGGGACAAAATTAAGAGGAAGGTAAGTGGGACAGATTGATGGTCCACCAAGGAAGCTGGACTTGAGGCCATAGCAAATATTTACCTCTTTCTTCTAGAATCTCAACTAGAGTCTCCTCGCCTTCAGCTGAACCTCTGCAGTCTCAGTGGCTCGCCTGGTGGCATGATCCAGACCTTCACCCATCCCTGGGCTCTGAGCCTTCAGTCATCGAGCTCTTTGCAAGTATTTAAGTAACAACTTCTAAGTCAGTAAAATATTGGTTTATTAAGAAATTGGGAGGCTGTCGTGGGAGTTGAGTGTATACATGTAAGGTTTAAAACTAAAAACAATACTGGAAAAATGTGACATAAACATATACTTTCAAACTGTAGAGAAAAAATACGAGCAGCTGCATAGCATAATACTCTCCACGTCCCTCCATACTGAGCAAAATATGCCTTCAGAGAAAGGCAGTATCACATGATCCCACTCATGTGGAATCTAATGAACAAAATAAACTGAAGAACAAAATAGATCCAGAGACATGGAAGCATGGAACAGACTGATGAATCTCAGAGGGAAATTGGGGGAAGGGGAGAGATTAACCGGGGAGAGATTACGCATATATGCATAGCCTATAGGCACAGACAAAAGTGTGGTGAAGGCCTGGGAGGGGTAGTGAGGGGTGGAGGTGGTCAATGGGAAAAAAGGGGGGGGGGTGACATCTGTAATACTTTCAACAATAAACTTTTTAAAAATAAAAATAAATAGCCCTAACCAGTTTGGCTCAGTGGATAGAGCATCAGCCTGTGGACTCAAGGGTCCTAGGTTCGATTCCGGTCAAGGGCATGTACCTTGGTTGTGGGCACATCCCCAGTGGGGAGTGTGCAGGAGGCAGCTGATCGATATTTCTCTCTCATCAATGTTTCTAATTCTCTATCTCTCTCCCTTCCTCTCTGTAAAAAAATCAATAAAATATATTTTAAGAAAATAAATAAATAAAAATAAATAGAGCAGCTGCAACATTTGAATGTTGCTACTGAAGGTCAGAAGGTAGGGAAGAAGGGAATGGTGGGGTGGAGGACTGCACTATAAACTTCAAGCATAATTGTGTTTTTAAATGATGTACTCATATTCCTCTGATAAAAGTAGAACTAAAATAAAAATTAGTAGACTTTTATAAAAACGACTGGTCCTCATAATACAAGAACATTTACAAAGAAGCTTTAACTATGACTACAGAATAACAGAAGTGAAAACACTGAGTTTAAAAATTTACATGCCAAGTATACCTATACAAGGCTGAAACTAGCCAGGGCCATATATTTCATTACTGTGACAAAACTATAAAGCAAGCAAAACTACATAATTAACACACAAATGTGAGGATGGTCCCTTTAATCAGTGTCTAATTCTATGATGATTTGGAAATGTGCTAATTAATTTTGCTCTGGCATCTAAACACCAGTATTATGGAACTCTATGTAAATTTAACTAAATGCCCATACAAAAGATATTAGCATTATCTCTACAATTATAAAGTCATTTTTGAACAATAATGAAGCACCTCATTTCAGTTTTTTGATCTCAATTTTTATTTCGAAACTTCAGTGAAACAACATGGTATCACAGTTTTGAAATATTTTAATCTCACTATAATTTAACATTTTAAAAAATCTAGTAATTTTTGATTTCAAACAATAAAATTTATAAAAATAATTTTACATTTATAAAATGAATCATTATTTCACAATAAATTATTCCATCTTATTACATGAAAAAAGTATTGTGCTATATAAAAGGAATAACTTTATCAATATTTTGAAAATATCAGTTCCTCTCATCAAGCACTGTTGGCAGTTAAGTATACAAAAATATATTACAAAGTCCCTGACCACAGTTATTAAAACAAAATTGTTGGCAATAATTTGTAAAACATAACTGTTTAGTAAATACATGCAGATAAGTTAAAGGGTTTACTAATATGTCTTTGTTTTATATTTTAAAGTTTTTTAATATATTCTAAGAGAACAACACAAAAAAGTAAGCAGAAATCTACAAATAATATCTGTATTTATAACAATCAAAAACATTCTTATTCATCACATAGAGATACCAAAGTAAATATTTAAGCAGTGTAAGAAAACTTTCCTCTTCTCTTTCTCTCTCTCTAAGATTTCCCAGTGACATGAAGGTACCAGCTCTTGAAAGAATTTATTGATTCTATTTAACCAATGATAGCTTCTAAGGAATCATTTTCTATTTTAAGAGTTCAATTTCACTTTAAGAGCCAATGGGTTACTTAACATTTTTATTTGTAGGGTAACTGGGGGTTACACCATTATAAGCTTAGAAACTTTGAAAGGTCCTGAAATTATCATGTAAGTCAGTCTCTTTCAGCTTGGGATACTTCTTTGTATCACTGATAATTATTCAAATGTTTGTTGCCTGCTGCAGACAGAGAGAGGAGGCTGGGGGAGAGAGAGAGAAAGGTCATGGGTTTACAGACAACCCATCATTCATTGTTTTTCAAGAAGCTCCAGCTTTAGATGATATCAAATAGTTTAGGGCGCCAATGAACTGTGCTTCTCGGTCCAGAGTTAGGCATTCAGTATATCCCTGGGTTGCTGGATTGTTGAAAACCTGATAAATTAGTCATTTTGCTTCTGTTTTTGCGATAACCTACCTGGTGTATCTTTTATTTTCTTTAATTTATTTAAAATATTATTTTAGGGGTAAGACTTTTATTCAAAGTACAAAAGTGGTTTCTTATCAAGCTGCCAAAATTTGGCACTCACTGCTTGCATGTAAATATGTGTTATAGGTAACATGACTGATAGTATTCCATCAATAGTCAATTACATATATTTAAAAACCACAGCAAGAAACTCACATTTTTCATCCCACACCAAAGATTTATTCTCATGAAAGTCAACCAGACCCTGGCTTAAATGAAGCTCTCCTACTCTCCAGGTTTATGAATGTTGGTTACATTATTTAATCCCTAGGCTAAAGGTTTCTTTATAACTGAAAGATAGTAAAACCTCATTTTCAGGGTTGTTGTGAGGACTAAATGAGGCAACACGTGTGTGATAGGTGGATGGTTAATTTGTCTCCCAATATGTCTCCCCGAGTTGTAGTCTTGGTTGGCACAAGGCTTTCTTCCTCCCCTCCCAGTCTCCCTGGGGATTGGATGTGGGTATGTGCCAAGTCCTACTCAATGGATGACGACTTCCGGATATTGTTCAGGATGGAGACACAAATGCCTCTCTTGGTGGAGCCACTGTTTTAGGGATTTCTTTTTTACAGTTTAACCTGTAACCTATCTGCACAAACTAACACCTTTTATCTTAACATACATCTTCAAATACAGTCAGATCTGAAAGAATACACAGTCATCCTTGGAATGGCTATTTATATTTTTCTAAACTGAAAATAGGTATATTTAACTGTGGCCCAAAGACACTTCTTAGCCACAGGATGTCCATGAGGAATTGTTCTTCAAAGAACTATGCCCGATTTTACAGTAACTGCTTTATTGTTTTTCTAATTTGCAAGTTTAAAATTTATTATTTATTAAAAACTTGGTTCAATGTATATTCATCTGGGATTTGATATAATAATATTCTCAGTCAAAAACGAACACTTAGTTCTGCATAACATCACCCTAAAGCAATTATTTACAGATTTAAATTAATATGAAGGCAACAAATAGAAATGGTACATAAGATTCCATGGCTTACGGCCCGGTGCTAGGGGAGCTGGGAAAACCATATGGTATAAATGTATGGAAACTCAGATATACAATGGTTGCAACTGAAGGTTTCAGACAATAGCAAAAACAAACAAAATGAGTATAAAAACAAGAAAATAGGTTACCATCTTACAACAGCACCATGAAGAAGCCTTGGCTAAGAGTTTGCCAAAAGCATATCCTGAGATTTTCAAGACTGATAATTTTTCACATTGAAGCAGTGCTGTTCAGAAGTAAACATATCCTTACAATGGCTTTTGTTTGGAGAGAGGCTGGTGTGAAATGACTGAAGCTTGGTTTGCGGCAATTTTGTATTGTTCTTGTCCAGAGCCTTGTGGTGGGGAAGGGAGTGGGGTTTCAGGAGTTGCTAAAAAAGAATCAGAGAATTGTATGTGATGGCCACAGTCACCCTGACCCATCATCCCATTAAGTCCTGCATGACACCAATACACATTGTTTTACTTTTCGTGTGTTTTTAAAGATCACACATAAAGTAGTGCTTTATATAACACTAGAGGCCCGATGCACGGAAATTCGTGCAAGAGTAGGCCTTCCTTCCCTGGGCTGCCGGCACTGGCTTCCCGCCAGCAGGCACCCGGGACCCGGGCTGGCTTCCCTCTGGCCCCAGCTTCATCAGGAAGGACATCTGGAAGACGTCCAGTCTAATTAGCATAATGCCCTTTTATTACTATAGATTATCAGCTCACTGACATACCACTGAAGGTGCTCCTCTACCCTACACCTCACCAAATAGATTTCTATTGGACCAGATCATTCTTGAAAACCTTAAAGAATCCTTTTAAGGTGTGGTCTGTCTTTCTTAATAGCATTTGTGAGCATCTGATTCTCCCACACACCCAGCAGAAAAAAGTTAATGAAAAGAACGAACAGAATGCTAGTGTTTTTTTCAAATCTTAGATCTCAAGTGTTATAATTTTGTAATAAAAGTGCACATGAAATAAAATATGTTTGATTTGGCTTCCACTAATTCGACCTCATTAGATGACATTTTAAAATGAAGATACTTCTCAAGTGCTTTGAAATCTATGTTGTAGTTAAAGGCATCTGAAAAATACTGGCTTTGTCACATCAAGATTATTCTATTATAATTGCTCTTGTTTGTCACTGCCCCTGTCAATGCAAAGAGCAAACCTAGTTATTTCACGGTTTAGAATAGTGTTTCCTTCCACTGCAAACTTTTTTCATATTATAAAATGATCTAGGAGCTATTCTGTAATTTTTAAAAACTCAAAAGTACTTTAGTACTCATTATTATTTCATATATTCAACAGTGTAGAAAATATTTGATGATCAGACTGAAGCATTGCAAACTTTATAGATTTTTTTCCTCCAAAACAGTTACTTAAAATTTTGAAAAAAATTCTATACAAATACGAGGACAGACTCTTTTTGCTTGGTTATCTTTACTATAATAACTTTGGTATTATTAACTATGGATTAGCAATTACTTAGGAACAACAGTTTGAGATAGTTTAATTGACAAAAGAATAAACAAACTGCCTTAAAAATTTATTTTGGGATTCTTAGGGTGGATCTGAAACTGCAGAGGCCTGCTCTAAAACACCAAGAAAATACGCACAAATTAAGTTTTCCTGTGTTTATGTATATGTTTTGTTTTGGATTAAAACTATTCTAAATGAGCACAAGCAAAGCAAAGCTTTCCTTTAAATGAGTCTTATAAATATTGTCAAAAGAGGGGAAAAAATGTGATGATGAGATTCTAAAAATATTAGAGGCAACAGCATGCTTGCAAACTATTAGAAAACTGGCAATTAAAAAGTAAAGAATTCAACCGCCAGCAGAATTGTTCAACCTTCTCGCCAGCTGATGCCTATAATGCTTAATGTGTTGTTAATGTTCTAAGTTTATGAATAACTGAACTTGGAGAGACACAACTCCGAGTATTTTGGTGTGATACTGAGCTTGCCTCTCTTGGCTCTTGACCACCTGTGACATGAAAATGGTCACATCTGCTTTGCAAGGATGGTCCCCAAATTATCACTTCCAAGCACACTGGGACCCGCAGGTTAACTGTGCCACCCTATCTCCAAAAATGGTACTTTTTCTAACAATTTCATTTCCGCCTCTGTCATATACTCAAAGAACTTCTGTTTTAGACACAATTGCATAGGTCGACCAATGCCTGTATACTACAGGGGAGATGTGAGAACACACATTTTTGTGGCCTCTACTTTTCTGGCCGCTAGGTAGCAGTCGGGTGGTGCTCACTGAGTGGTTACATTTCCTTGAACACTGACGTAAAACACCATTATAACGAGATCTGAGCGGCTGCTGCCAATTCAGCGGGTCATACAGGCATGCATGACCACGGCATCACCGTAACTCAGGGCATCTCAGTGAGGTAGCTGGCTTAGTGCTCACAGGCGATGGATCACAGGTAAATCTGGGATAATTACTATCAATTCAGTGGTAACTCTTGATATTTGGTCAAATAGGGATTATTATCTCCAGGACAGCTTATAGAATCGTGTTAAATCTGCAATGATATCAGATTAAGTGAGCCACTCACAATCCTTAGTATTTATATAATTACTTTAGTTTCAAAGTGTTTGCCCAAGCAGCCCTCACTGTGCACAATTCTGATGTGCACGAATCTCAGTCAGCACAGCCAATGGCACCAGTCCTGCAGAAAGCATGGCCAAGTGTCCTTAGCCTGGTAACTCCCAATTAATTGTGAGTACCGCATAACCAGGAACTTCACTGCTAATGTGTCTCCAGTAATCACCTAAGTAACAGATGTCCTGTCATCAGTGACCTAGGGCATCACGCCTTTCGTTCTGTCCGTATTTCCGTATTTTGTTCACATTGGCACATATTTTATTCAATTCACACACTGACAACAGAGTGTGCATTGGAGTTCCCTCCGTGTCTCCCAATGATAAATCCACGTGACATTTTGCAAAAATAGACAATTGAAAGAGAATTGGCTAAAAAAAAAACTCCACACACATACAAAACGACTCAAGTGCAGCAAAGAAACAAAAAGTGATAATCATGGAATCAAAATTCCAATTGCACATGAGTGGAGTGACAGAAGACAGCTGACGGTGGGAATGCGTGCAGGACTGCTGTTTGAGACCCTAACTGTGCTTCTCGGACCTTAGTGAAGGACACTCATCAGCGTTCAGCGTAAGTGAGGGGGCTGGTTGTGTTGGCAAGGACAACGATGCCCCAGGGGAAATGCAACTGGCAAAAACACTTCACATCAAATGGATTCTCTGACATATTTCAGGACATAGAAAATGCAAAGGACTCAGCACAGGAAACATAGTCAGTAACATTATTATAACTCTGTATGGTGCCAGGTGGGGACTGAAAACATCAGGGGGAACACTTTGTAAAGTATATCATTGTCCAACCACTACGCTGCACACCTGGAACTAATGTAAAATAATATTAAATATAAACTGTAATTTTAAAAAAATAATAAAAGGAGGGGGAAAAAAGAAAATGCAAAGGATAAAATGTTAGAAGCTGATCCAAACTTCAAAAGAGCAACATTCATTAAAGCACAGAAAAATCCTCACTTGCTCTTACAAGTTGCAGGAGCAGGAAGCAAAAATACTGTGTAAACTATGCTTCTTAAAATTTTTACAAAGAAGTAAAACTTTAATTTTCAGTGTTTCTAATGTTTTACATTACGGTGCACAAAATAAATATTAGGATTACTATATTTTTCAACTTCCCCATATTTATTTTTTTTAATTTACTTTGTTTTTCAAACTTCCCTATATTTTTCTAACGTATAGTTAAAAGGGTTCTTAATGTTTTGACAGATATTTTTGTTCATTTGTAACTGAGGTATAATTGACTTATAACATGATATGATAGACATTTTTAAAGCTCACAAGTAACCATAATTTTCCAGTGATTATTCGGGTTTCTATGCATGGCCCCAGCCTGCGTAATTATTTCTATAAGCCTGCAGACCAGCAGAGCTGGGACTGCCTCTATATTCTTTTCTGCTCCCAAACCCATGAAGTAGAAAGATTGAGGTACTGTATCTCCACTTAGGGAGCAAACTCATGCCTGGAGAAGACGTGACCTGCTGAATGTCACAGTCTCCCACAGTGGTGCCCTGGAGAGGATAACACCCAAACCTTGCAGTTCTGGGTACGCACAGATTCTTTCCCCCAATTCCTCTTTTTCTCAAGTAATTAAGTTTAGGACAATTTATGGTTGAAAAGAAGCCCACATACTTACAGATCTGGTCTGGATGAACCAGTGTTGACATGGGGCCTAAAAGTATGGTTTGTCCAGTTAATGGGTCCTGAGACAAATGTGGATGCATCGGATGATGGAGATGGTTGCCGTCATTGGAAGCACCTACAGAAGATAAAAAGATGGTGATATTTAATCAGAAATGGCGAGTTTACCTTGGAACAAATCTTTTGATTGACAACTTGAATATTGCTATTTTTGCAAAGTGCTTTTGGGGAGTTCAAAAATAAATTAATAGAACCACTGCTGTATTAAGGACAATGTCAGCTTTCACTGTACACTGGCTAGATGAATGCTGTATCATATTATGTTGTCTATTAATAATGGACCTTGTATGATGTTTCCTGGAATCATTAGGGTGGCTGCCTGTTGTTAAGGCAATTCCAAGAATCACTTACCTCAAGTTTATAGTATTTGGGGTCGCCCTAATAGCATAAACAACTTTTATTTCAGGAAGACATCATTAGGGACACATTAAGCACCAGAAAACTAAAAATAAAATAAAGCGATGTTATCAGGAAATTTAATCTAGATCAAAATGCTTTCCTAACTTTCCTAACTATTCCTGGCATTTATTGCAGTAATGAAATCTCATTTTTCCCTTCTCATTGTCTTGTGTCAATTAATTATTTCAGAAGCAAAGTGTTCATATATATAGGGTGTCCAAAAATTCACGCAAGATTTGAATTTTGCGTGAGCATTAACAACAACAACAACAACAACAAATAAAAGCCTAATTTTACTTGGTTTATTGAATCATATTCTAGTATCTGTTGCCCTTTGATTTCAATCCCTTCAATTTGATAAGCATTACCAAGTACCAATTATGGCCCAGGAGCAGGGACAAGGAAGACCAACAAAGACCACGGCTTTGCGTATGTGCCAGCAAAGCCATGGAGGCCATTTACCCGATGTGCTATTCCATACATAACCCTATACTGTATACTTTATGAATCAATAAAAATTTTACAATTTTTAATTATAAACCTGTGTTTTCTATCAAAATTACTTCTTGCGTGAATTTTGGGACACTATATATATATACATATATATACACACACACGCACATACACATATATGTGTATATATATGCATATACACATATATTTTGGGTTAGTTTGCAATTCTGATATCTTTGAGTTTTTAAAGGAGTAAAGGCATAGAAAAATACAATGATACTTCAAGGACTATTACAAATAGGAAATATAATGCTATTCACCACATTTGAAGGACCTGAAATTTGAGGTTATTGGGACCGTGAGGAGTTAGATGGTGGAGGCTAGTAAGAATGGGGGTTTCGTTGCGTTCATGTATTTTGTCCCCATCCAATGGGTACTGCAGACTTTCTAAATGTAAAAAGAAATTGAGTTCATTCTGTCACAGACAGAAAATAAAAGGGACAAACTTATTCGAAGTACAAGGTGGGATGCGAACAAGTAAAAGAGACTCACCGCCCAGCAGCATCTCCTGGAGCAGGTTGTCGATCTTCACCATCCCAAAGAGCTTCACGAACTGGATCTGCTCGATCATCTGCCAGGTGATGCTCTGCAGCGTGGGCAGCAGCAGGAGCAGCTCCCCGAACCGCCCGCGGGAGTCGTACTGCCGGTCGTTGATATAGTCCTCCAGGCTCAGCTGTACCTGGAACCGCATGTTCTTAATCTTCATGGGGTCACTGAGCCCTTTTGCATCTGGCAAAGGAACAGAGAGGGCAGCCTGAAGATTGGATCTTAACAACGTGCGACGACAAATGTTCCAATATTAAAAAGTAGTCTTATCTTCATTATAATTATTGTTTAAAGGGTCTTTGGGAACAAACCTGGATCAAAAAATACAATGGCCTTCAAACAAGCGTACTCATTGTCATCGATCTGGATTTCCTGAAACGGCCGGACCAGCTCGTCTAGGACCCGGTTGGCCACGCGGCTGATCTCGACCTCACAGCTGTTGCGCTGAATAATGTAGTTGTTTCCTGGGGGGAAAAATAATAAAGTCATCCTGCCCCCAAATTATCAGATACTGCTTAAATTTTTACAAAGCAATATTTTAAATGGCCTTCCCTTGCATTAATAATAATAGTACTTCAATTCTCAGTAGTGTTACGTTAGAAAAACTTAAGAACACTTAAAGGATCAATAACATTGATAATATGATCACATGCATTTTAATAGCCTCAGTCACTGTTGATAACACTAAAGTACAGGCTAATAAACAAGCTAATAATTGACAAGAGAGAAGCAAAGTATAATGATTAGCTTTCCGCTATGTCAGTTTTCTACCAGTGTCTTACTCATTAATCAGCTTAATTCAAAGCCCAAAGAATCTTTCTGGCTTAGAGTGGATTAAAAACACCATCCTTTAGTGGGGTTGGTATATGTAGGTATGACTACGATTGAGAAACTTTTTAACAAACCTAAGTAGATATGTTTTATTCCAATTGATAATGAGAAAGGTACTGTAGGGTCCTCTAAATGCAACAGAGCATTTAATAGAATTTGACAGTATGGTCTCTACAGTCACATTATGTGGTTTAGAATCCTGGCTCTATCCCTCACTAACCTTGAAACCTCAGCTTAACTTTCTCCACCTGAAAAATGGTACCTATCCCTTAGGGTTATTGTGAGGATTAAATGAGATAGTGCTGATCTACATATCAAAAAGTACGTACAGCAATGCATATGACATAATAAGTGCTTGATAAATATTAAATATTATTATATTACATTCAATTTATTCATGTTTGGGGACAAAAATATCTATCACATAAATAGAATAAACAATTTAGTAATCATTTCATACTAGCCAGGAAAAGGTAAAGCTAATAAGCATGAGAGAGATCTTAACTCTTTCTATAGGAAATCTATGTAAGTTAAGTAGGGTGAGAGGTTGGAGATTTCATGAGGACAAAAGCTTTTCCTTTGTGTCATATCTTCTCCACTCACCTTCCCTTCCACCCGCCTCCCTACTTCTGCTTCTTCTGGCACTGTTATTGAATCATCAGAAATTTTCAGACACTGTCACCAAATTATTTTTAACTTGGGATGTTGCACATATCATGGGCAATGATATCATAGGAGATACACATGCTCATTAAAAATGTACCCAATAGCATATATTACAATTACCTATATTATAGTTACTAAGTAGACACAGAAGAATGGGAAACAACACTGAGACTCCCTAAGATGGTTGCACAAATCATTAATTCTTTGTCCTGATGATTTAATGAGACTCAAGAGTCTGTTCATTGAGCAACAGCTTTCTTTACTTTTCATCTTAATACACCCTGAACGCACGCTGAACTTCCCTGCAATCAAAGCAGGAAAAACAGGACCCGGGTGAGGATATCAATTAGACCCAGTCTGTGAAAGGGGAGCACCATCTGTCAGTGTCTCAGAACGCTCGGGACACACAGAATAGATCCTGTGTAAGAATGAAGCAGGCAGATTTTTTTCTTAAATTAAAAAAAAACAACAACAACTTACCCAAAAGCAAAATATCTTTATATATCATGGACCTCTTTGTAGCTCCGAGCAGTAAATGCTCCCCTGCATGAGCTCTCAGCAGGGCCACCTTAATGAAAAATTCCAAGTTGAACAATTAATGATAAAATATGATGATTAACAGATGGTATCACATGAGTTCGTTAAGCCTAAGACTTTTTTTATTTATTTAACAAACTATAATATTCATAGTTGCCATCAGTAAGCCTTCTATTTTTCTACTTGAGAATATCATAAAGTTTAACTTTTCAAAATTTCTAAAACTAATGAGTCAATGTCAGCAAACACACACACAAACAAAAAGATTCAACAGAACAACTAAGTGTTCTGGAATGAAGTAAAATCAAACCAAGCAGTGTTCAAATTCTGGCTTGGCCACGTACTACCTGTCTGATCTTGGGTAAACCAACCATTTATGGTTAGGACTCATTTGTTTTTATCTACCCAGTAGAAATAGGGAATAAAATTTCAAATTCTAGACATGAGGATTACATGAGAAAATACATGTAAATCACAATCTCTTACACATAATAAACTGAATAGACAAGAGTGAAGTGAGGGCCTGTGACATGGTGAAATGAGAATGGTGAGTCGGACTGCTAACACACTCAAGACTGAACCCATAATTCCTTGCACTAAGCTCTGAACTGAGTTTCATGCATATACTTCATTGCCTACTGAATATCACCACTAGAGATAACAGGAAGCGTTTCTAATTTAACACTTCAAAGTAATGCTTCTCCAACATCTTCATCCTTGTCCAACAAGCTTGTTCATGACAAAAACAGGACTCCAGTTTGATTCTTCTCTAATGGCCCAGCAAATCCTATACCACCCAGGCCAAAGCCTTTGCTTTTCTTGCCCTGGCCTTCACAATATACTCCAAGAACCTAACAGGTATTCTTGCTTCCTTCCTGGTTCCTCCATCCTAAGTTCCTCCATTTTAAGTCCTTCTTGACAGAGCTACCAAGATGAGATTTGTAAAATAATCATCACTTAATATCACTCCTCTGCTGAAAACCGCTCACTGGTTTCTTATTGTCCTTAGAATATCATCCAAACTGCTTGACCAAGGCCGCACAGGTTATAGCGCAATGCTTTGTCCCCATGCACCCTGCAACATCTCTGCCTCCCTCAGAGTCTGCGGAGATACTCTTTCTGTACCCAGAAGGCTGTCTTTCTCCTTGATCTTGGTATGATTGGCTTCTTGTCATCCGGGTCTCAGGAAAAATCTTCTCTGATCCCCAATTTAAAGTATCTGTTACCCCTTGACCCCCAGTCATTGTCCAACAATTCATCCCATCTCATTCTACAGGATTTATCCCCACCTAGAATCAACTTACTCATAATCTGTATATCTTTTATTGTCTGTCTCTCCCAAATAGAAGGTAAACTTTATGAGAAAAATGATGCAATCTGAATTTTTACTTGCTGAATGCTCACAGTTCCTAAAACTGAACCCTAGTGCTAATACATGCGTTTGGGTGAATTTACTGAGTGAATTGATGTAGAATTCAGTTTTGAAAACTGTTATGTGGAAGTTATAAAACTTATGGCACAGAGCTCCTGAGAGCATTAAGTACAAGAATCTAATGTATAAGGCAACTGAAAGCTAATGCCCCAGTGTCTTATCCACAACAGACATTGGCAAGCCATGGCTATTAATGCTATATTGTTAATATTAAAGTCTGAGATTGTAAAGAAAAATTGTTTTCTGACAGGTTACTGGAATTCAATTTCCCAACTTTTTTAATCACTATCTTAAGTCAGCAACTTTTAAAGAGGAGTGATAGTAAACATATAAAACTGATAAATAACATAACCCTACTTATATGGCTTGGGGTGAGACAAGGAGGTTTTAGCAATTTAGCATTATTCACCGTGAAACAACCTTCCGAGCCAAGCTATCTTTATGATATGTCAATAACCATGACTCATAACAGGAAGGTAGTTACAGAACATTTTGAGAATGATTTCAGATTTCACAAGATTTTTTTTTTTTTCGTCACCAAGCGTAACGCTCTCCTAGAAATGTAACTAAACTTCCTATGATTCCTTTTTTTCTGGTTGTATAAATATTTTGTCCTTTGAATTTTAAACAATTGCACCTTTCCCTTTTATTGTTTTTGTTTTTGTGTGTCCGTGATAAAGAACACTGGTCAGAGAATGTAAGATATACACGAGATAAACTACATATCCTGGTTTATTCAATGCGCAGGAATTGGAAATTTTCAAATTATTTGCATCTACAAGATATTATATACTGCTTAGATGGAAGAGTTCAAAATGAATCTGAAACTAATAATCTAATCTTCATAGACTAATTAAGAAACTAAAGCTTTTAGCTAATAATTAAAATGTCTTAATGCACGTATGACAAAGCATGGCAATATATGTATTAGGAAAAATCATTATATCTGAATTTTCTCGATTTCTCTGTAGATTTCAGAGCATGATTCTACAGATTTTTTTGCTAGACATATAATTTTTATACAGTAATGCTTGAATAAAATTGTCAATATACAAGGCAAAATTTTATATGTTAATTGTACAATGTGCCCACAAAAACACTAATACACCTGTATGGTTTCCTCTAGAGTGGCCTGGAATTTCTGAAAAATTTCACAGGTTCCTTCACTAAATACCCAGACACAATAGTGCACCATTTACGTCCCAGGCATTTGCTCTGCAATCCTTTGTCTCACAATGGCAGTTACTTGCTATCTCTCTCAAGTTTTTAAAAAAATGTATGTTTTTAATTGATTTTTTTATTTTTTAGGGAGAGAAAGGGGGAGGGATATAAAGACAGAAAGACCGACACATCAATGCAAGAGAAACATCCATTGGCTACCTCTTGTATGCCTTCTACTGGGGATCAAGCCAGCAACCCGGGAATGCACCCTGACCGGGAATCAAACCAGGGACCTCTTGGTTCATGGCTTGACTTTCCACCACTGAGCCACACCAGCTGGGCTCACTTAAGCTTTTTACACTCCAAGAAGGGATAACTGTCCTGCTCAACTTTATCAAGTCAATAAATATGCAAGACCTAAAATAGGAGTTAAACAGCTGTGCCTCTGATAGAACAAGGAGGTGAATGGATAAGAAAACCAATCTTTTTCTCATGAGATAACTTCACCTTTGTCAAATAGGGTAAATCCATTATAAACATAATTAAAAGAACACAAAAAACTGGGCAAAGTTAAAAAAACAGGTGTGTGGTGTTTTTTTAAGCATTCAGAATTTCTTTAACTTCTACCTGATCATCCAGCGGTAACTCGCAGAAGGCAGGGATATATTTTGCCCATTCAACCAAGACCAAGAGCTGCTGTTTCATAGATTCACAGACATCACCAATGTTTGCAATTTTCTTCACATTTATGTCTGTGCTCACACCAGGGCTTGAGGCTGACATCTAGCATGAACAAGAACATTATGTTAACTTCTCATTGAAAACAAGACATAACCAATACTCCTCTTTTCTCTATGAATGCCATTGAAGTGGCGCTATCATTGTCACAGTATCTTGAAATATGCTAAATATTTTTAAATTGAGAACTGAAATACCTTTCAGTACAAGTTTAATTGAAAACATTCCCTGCATAGCACATACTGTGGGAGCACTATCTTATTTTAATAAACACAATTGTAGAAAAAGTTACCCAACTTTTGGGGAGTGCCATAATCTAAACTGACTATACAAAGAAATAACAGAGTATTTATATGAAATATGCTATGTGGTTTCCTTTTTCATTAAAAAGTGATATTTCCATTAAGAAAAATCCATCTTTAATTTGTTGAAAATATTTATAGTGGATAAAGTTTAACAAACTGGGAGAAAGGATTTAGATGAGAAAGAAGACGATTTATGTTCTGCACTAAATAGAAACCCATAGAAATAAAATCAAGAAACCAACCTTTGACTTAGCTTAATCTAATAACAATTTTTATAACTCTATATGATTTTAAACTCTATAAAAATATAAGTGGCTTCAAAATGCCCTTCTGCTGAAGAAGTGACTTTCTGAAAGTTATGAACTTTTCTGCACTTTCTAAATGTGTGTGTACGTGTCTTTCTGTAGTTCGTGTGTCCTTCCTCACACCTCCCCGTAAGCCATTCTCTAAGCACTTTATAGGCCATCAGGTAATCTGCAAGCCATGCTGATGATAACAGTGAGGTTAACCTCATCGTATTACCCTTGTGTTATCAAAAACGAAAGTAGTTGCACTGACTCATTATAGAGCTGGATTAATAGTTAGCTATTTCATAATTTGCTTTATAATAGAAAAAATATCACTAACATTTCTAATAGAAGCAATGTTAAAATAAACTGTCTGAAAGGGTCTGTTTAGTTGATTCTAAAGCCACTGTTACTTATGTAGATAACTAATGTCCTATGAAAACTTTAGAACTGATATTCTCACGCTAGAAACTTCAACTTTCTCTTGCGCTTTTCAAAATCTGGCTCTTCCCTTAAAAAAACCTATTTCCAAAGCAGGTGCCAAGGTGAGTTCTTGAGTCTAGAAACTGTTTGTAAGGAAAGAAGCTCTGATGATCCGTCTCAACCAAATTCCCCAAAAGTTGTGATAACTGATTTTACACATTCAACCAAGAAAACGAGATTCTCCCCCCAGAGCACTGTGCCACACATGAAGTATTTCAAATGAACTTTGTAAACAAATGTATATTTTACAACCCTCCACTGAAATACATTTCATTGTCCCATTCATAAATAGGAACTGGTCCAGAATACATCACAGTGAAGTCAACAGTCCGACCAATATTTTCAAAGTAAAACTCTTGAATTTGCATAAACATGATTTAGGTTAGTAATGAGCACATTTGAAAAAAGTTAGATTATTTCAGCATTACACCTAAACAGCCATTTGATTCTATAAGCAGGGTGGGATGCTGGTGCATTTGATTCTATAAGCAGGGTGGGATGCTGGTGCATTTGATTCTATAAGCAGGGTGGGATGCTGGTGCATTTGATTCTATAAGCAGGGCGGGGTGTTAGTGCATTTGATTCTATAAGCGGGTGGGATGCTAGTGCGAGGTGGGTACCTGGCGAGACCGCATTTCTGCCTGTGCCAGCGTGTTAATGGAGGGGATGTTGGTGCCATCAAAAGTGCTTCTTCGGGTGCTGATTCGATCACGTTCATTCTGCACAGCTAGGGGAGAAAAATCACAATGTCTATTGGTTGCTTCTCTTCACTACGTGTCACAAAATAAAGTACGGAAAGTGAGAAGGGATGTTTCTAAAACACCTGGGAAAGTAGAGAAGTGTGACTGAAGACACTTCTCATTCTCTGTCACCTTTAAAGACAGAGCCAGGCTTGTCACTTGAGCTCAAAAAATATTGCCTGTTGGCATTTCATGATGGCATGCATGTTAGAAGTGCTGGGCCAGCCAGTTCAGGCGTGCTGTATTTCGGTAAGATGGTTTTCCAAACTCTTCAAGTTAATAAAACCGTGAGGTAACTGGAGGAAGAGTATCTATCGCCCACGAGACTGACTAGGTCAAAGAGAAGAGGGTATTCACTATCAGAGATATGAGTCAAGTGGAAACCTCCATTTTCTTATTCTTCTTAAGTCATGAGCAAAAATGGAAAGAAAATTTAGTTTAGTTGCGGTGATTTTAAGATTGCAATCTTATGATCTCTTAGGAAACAATGTTCTTAGAAAAGTTTACAACATGAATCAAGCCAAAGGCACAGCAGGTAGGACGTCTCTCCTGAGAAGAGTGAGGCTGGAAACGCAGCACTTGGGAAGGTGAACCCCCCCGCCCCCCTATTATATAGAAAAGACTTCTAAGAGAGAGCTAGATCAACCTTTTCTCAGTAGAGGGAGAAAGAAAAATGTGTATCCCCAAATTCCTTATTGAAAACTAAAATTTGCAATAAAATTTCCTAAAACTAATAAGGATGAATAGAGGGCAAAGGTTTGACTTGTGTATTTGTCACATAAAGAGGAACAGAGGTCACATGTTAAAAGTTGGATTTCGAAACTTAGGAGGTTTTGAAATTAACTCTGTTAACCAAAAAGGATGGAAACAAGTCCTGTAGCCCCTAAATTATTTAAGTTAATGCTCTGCCCTGTTCTGCTGGGCGGATAAAACATTGAACTATCATAATTTTTAATGCAGTTATTTTTTTTTTATTTAAAAAACTCACTAATTTCTGCCCAGCCAATGTGACTCAGTGGTTGAGTGTCCACTCATGACCCAAGGGATCACCAGTTCGATTCCTGGTCTGGGCACATGCCCGGGTTGAGGGCTCAATCCCTATGTTTCTCTCTCATTGATGTTTCTATCTCTTTCTTTCTCTCCCTTCCTCTCTCTCTAAAATTATAATTATAATAAACAACTTTATATTTTAAAAATTCATGAATTTCTATGCTAAAATCTACTATCTATCCAAAACATACTATTAACTATCAACTCATTAATTTGGAAGAGAAAACACTGAACTTTTTGCCTTTAAGAGTGAGTAGATTTTAAGTTGGAATAAATCAATAATATTTTATTTTAAAATCTTATTTACTGGTAGCTTATCCTTCTCTTTTTTCATTTCTTTCTCTCTCTCTCGTTTTTTTTTTTTTTTTTTTTTTTGCAGAAATTGTCATTGACTTTCAGCCTAAACTAATGAAATACATTTATGGAGATAAAAATAAAAATGTAAGTTATGCTTTTATGAATTGAACTTACATTATTAATCTTTAAAAAAATGCTAAAATATATCATGGACATTTGTAACCTTCCTACTGCTAAAGTTTTCAACAGAAAACCATGTTTATATACATTTCCACCTTAAACTGGATATGATGCTATCATTGTAAATAAGGGAAATATAACCACGCTAAAATCCAAAAGTTACTTCCTAATGTATTTAGAAAATACTAATGTATTATTCTGTGAATAGTAGATGATATAATTTCACTATTTTAAAAAATAATTCATATTAAAAAAGGGTAAAACTCTTAAAGGAAATAAAGGATGGTGATCTGTAAGTGGAGATGGATGAAAATGATGGGAAAAGTATGTAATCAACCCATAAACTATCTGACATGCCACTAGATATAAACTATTTTTTAAAACAGTTTATTGATTTTTAGAGAGAAGGGAAAGGAGAAGAGAAAAACATCGATGTGGATCGATGCCTCCTACACACCTCCTACCAGGGACCGAGCCTGCAACCTGGGCATGTGCCCTGACCTGGAATAGAACCAATAACCTTTTGGTGCAGAGGACGATGCCCAACCAATTCAGTCACACCGGCCAGGGCAGGCATAAGTCATTTCTAAATAGGAAAGTGCCTCTCCTTTAACTCTGGGAACTTTCATTCGCCTTCTTTTTTGAGACTAGCAACCTGAACAAAACTATTGAAACTTTGGTCTCTTTAAAATATTGAGTGTCAAAAGAATAAACTAGCTATGTTCAAGACAGGTTTGATACATCTTACATTTCTAAAGAATAGCGATTTCATTCCATTGATTGCTTAATAGTTTGTGAAATAGTTCTGAAAACTATCTCTGTGTATATGACCGGCACAGGAATGTGGAAAAACTGATATGCATAAATCTTAACAGTGACTATTCCCTGCCAAACATTTAAACGTGTTCAATACCTTTCTAAATTAACCTTAGTTAGGATGTAGGATAATATAACCAGATTATTTAATATGTTCAGGATGAAATTGTTCACACTAAAATAGAGTATTTATTCGATGTCTCTGTTCTTCAATAGAAGATAAGCTCCGAGAGGGGGAGAAATATTCTATTATGTTAACTACTGAAACCTCAGCACCCAGAACAGTGTTGGGAAAGTAGCAGTGCTCAATAAATATTATAAATATTTGTTAAATAAATACATGAATGCATGCACAGTCCTTGTTCAGTTAATGTTTATAAAATAAAGGTATTCAATCTTATTAACAGTAAAAATGTGCTTAAAAATAGTTATAATTTCAACTGATTAATAGATATTGGCTATCTATTTTTTGAACAGGATGTTGGAATGTTACTTAGACAACAGTTTTGTTGACAGGTGTAACACAGCAATAAAAAATGGCATTTGGTTTAGTCATCAGATAGAGACTGGGTGTCAGTTCCTCGGGTAAATCCTTAAACTCAAGGAACCACAGATTCTTCATTAAGAAAAATCAGAACTCATGTGAAAATGTTATTATGGTGAAATGAGAACGTGTGTATAACACTCTTCATTGATAGTATTAAATATCATTAGTATGTTATATCTTACCTTCTTTCTTCATTCCTGCTCTAAAACACTTTCTTAATCGACAATATCTGCATTGATTTCTTTTGTCCTTGTCAACAACACATTGCCGACTGAACCTATAATATTTAAAAAAACAGATGTATTAATTTTTCAGATAATTATTTATGGAAAGAAGCAAAGAAACAGACTTTAAATAAGTATGCCTAAATTTGGCCCAATAGAAAGAATGTATAAGAACAATTAATTGAACACTCATATATAATTCAAAAACAAAACAAAACAAAAAAAGAACAATAAACTGACTTTTCCAGATTGTGAACATTTGTAGCTTTCCTCCTGCTATCATTTCGAACATAAAACCATGATCAGCACATACATGGGAACAAAAGCCTCACCTCCCATGTAGCCTTTAGAATAAAATAAAACTGAATGACAGTGCGCATGGTCATTTCTGTCATGAGTCATGAAAGCCAAACCTAGTTTAAGCATCTTTGACATATAAATCTCAATTGCCTGTTGCTAAAGGTTTTCGGTGTAATGGAGACTGTATCAGAACTTCCTTCCTTTGCACTTTCATGCTTTTCTCATTGTAAATATTTTTCAACTTATTTTAAATGTGCTTCACATCCAATTAAAGTTTACTCTAAATAGATGCCCAATTTCATGCCAAGAACAGCATTGAGTAGTCTCTGCACAATTAGATGTCACCTGACATCCACTAAAATGCCTCTAATCAGGAAAAAAAACCAAACAGACAATACCAGTGTTGATGAGGATGCATAAAAATTGGAACTTTCCCACATCACTGGTCATAATACAAAATGCTGCAGCTGTGTAGGAAGAAAGTTTGGCAGCTTTTTAAAAAGTTAAACACAGAGCTATCATATGATCCAGCAATTCCACTCCTAGGTATCAGCCCAAAAGAAAGAAGTCATATGTTCACACACAAACTTGTACACAAGGGTCCACAGCAGCATTATCCTAATAGCTAAAAGGTGAGGACAACCCTAATGCCCATCAGTTGATGAATAGATACCTAAAATGTGGTTCCCACACACAATGGATATGATAAATAACAATGAACAGGAATGGAGTTCCCATACATGCTAGGACTTGGCTGAACCTTGACTATTTTAAACGAAAGAAGTCAGACACAAAAGGCCACATAGTATATAATTTCACTTATATCAAATGTCCAGAAGAGGCAAATGTGTAGACACAGAAAATAGACTAGTTTGTGCTTCATATCGGTGGAGAGGAAGTTGGTGGGAAAGGGTAGTGACTGCTAAAGGTAAGAGGTGTCTTTATAGGATGATGAAAATGTTCTAAATCGACTGTAGTGATGATTGCAACTCTGGACATACTAAAAAAAAAACCTGAATTGTGCACTTAAAAAAAAGGAGTACCATTTCTGGAATTAGACCTGAAGCTTGATTCCCAGGTCCACCATTCTTAATAGGATTTGGCAATGTAATTGAACACCCACTCACACTCACCCCAGTTAATTTACAATTGGAAGATAGGGAGGGCTTGCTGTAAAAGACTGTTATGTGAATGTACTTTAAAGACTTTGGGACAAATATTAAACATATAGTAAGCAATAACATTTCTTTAAAATTCTGGCTTAATATTATCCATATGTATATCCCTGATTACTTGTGGTTGATTAGGAACGATGAGAATAAAATAATATATTTTGTGACCTATATAAAATATTTCTTCTAGAAAATATGAATGGCTACTAAATATGAAAAGAGTATAAAGCCTATTATAGATGAACTGAGCTGGAAGAGAGACATACTTCCTGGATGAGGAAAAAAATCATTGTTCATTTGAGAATACATGGCTGAGGAGATTCAGGAGAGAGGGCCAGGTTACCAACAATTACAGCAGGAGAACACATTCAATTAACATTAAACTAATGCAAAATGGAATACATATGTATTAAGCACCTACTGTGTATAAGATCCTGGTGTAGGGATTAAACAGAGAAATGTTATCTATCTCTTCCACTCAAGGAAACTATAATCTAGTAGGGTACACATGCAAGTTTACAGACAACCATAATAAATAACCTAATGTGAGAAGTATTGAGACAGTAATTTAAAGTGCTTGAAAGGGCAAAGCCAACTTCAGTGTGATGGAAGAGTTAGAGTGAAAATGAAATTAGTAAATCTAAGAGAACGGATAAATTTAAAACCAGCAAAATGTGAGTTTCAAGAAAACCTTTATGATCCTAAATTTGTATCAGTATAACAATTTTCCAAATGGAGAATTGTAGCATTTGTTTAAGAGCAAAATATGTAAAGAAGGCCAAGGTGGTAGCAATACTCATGACGAGAAAGTGTGAGTCAACTCTACATGTTGGTGGAATCTTTTCTGAATTTCTAAAAGTTGCTATGGTAACACTTCTTTCCTACTTTTCTCAGATGGGAAGCATGGAAATCTTGAAAGCCCTTTATGCTGCTGATAGACTCTGATTCTTAAAAGTTTTTGATGGATTTTGTTGTTTGGATTGTTATTGTTCATGTCTATGGATTTCACCTTTAACAGAACACATGACTCAAAAAAGTACTGTTTACCTGTTATTTTGTATTTATTTTTGTTGATGACTTTGGAAATCTACATTGGTCTACACTTTATCTTTGGAGTTTTGCTGTTTATAAAAGCAAGATCTATCTAAATATTATTTTTTGTTTACCAAAAAGGTGTTAAAGTGAATGATTTACATTTTTTTACATACTAAGGTTTCCTGGAAAAATTACTAGAAAATACTAGTTAAATATTTGGAGAGTTATGTATTAACTTTTCCACGCCCTTGGAAATCAAATGGCATCACACTGGAAAAGAATTAACTTCTTCCCAGGCACAATCTGCACTCAAGAACTGTCATTCTGAACACTCACTGTGACATATCTAACCCTCAACTGTGCTATGACATTGACTAGATATTCAAACAGAAAAGCCAGCCTACTAGAAATGTGGGACACATACATATAGTTTTAGATAAAATGTTAAATTCAATGGCAAAATTGTGGCACAAGAAATAGATTTAAAATTTTAGAACTGAAAATATAAATTCATCCATTAACTTAAAAAGCTAAAAAAAATGCTACCAAAGTCATCCGTTCTTTTATAATTTTATTTGAAAAAACTCAAGATACAATGATGCTTAAAAGAACACCAATTGCCACAACTGGTCTGGCTCAGTGAATAGAGTGTTGGCCTGCGGACTGAAAGGTCCCAGGTTCGATTCCGCTCAAGGGCATGTACCTGGGTTGCGGGCACATCCCCAGTGGGAGATGTGCAGGAGGCAGCTGGTCGATGTTTCTCTCTCATCGATGTTTCTAACTCTCTATCTCTCTCTCCTTTCCTCTTTGTAAATAATCAATAAAACATATTTTAAAAAAATATCAATACTTCAAAAAGGATGCAAACTGTGAAGCCATTGAAATGCAGATTTAAGTATGCCTATTGGCATATGAACATGTGGTAAAACAATAAAGAAATACCAGGAAAAGATAGGAAACTTCCGACAACAGTCACCTCTGGGAGAGAGGGGAGAAAGAGAAAGCCTTCAGGGGCGGTGTCCACCGGGCTACAACTACGTTGGTCTAAGTTGAGTGATAAGTATGTGGAATTTTTTATATACGTTGTAGTAACTCTGGACATTTCATAAAAGAGAACCACCTTGGTGAACGCGCGTCCTGCTCACACACCCAAACATCCTCATTCTTAAAGCAGCTTACAGACTGTGCTCCGAGGGCTACAGAAATAGAAAAGCTCTGAATTGTGTTCCCTTCTTGCATGCCTCTTGAAACACCTGCGCAGATGCCTTTGCTAAAAGGAGCGTTTCGGGTACCTGCAGGAATACACGTGGCTCTTGCGAATGCTGCGTCGGAAGAAGCCCTTGCACCCGTCACAGCTGGACGCTCCGTAGTGCTTCCCTGTGGCTCTGTCCCCGCATATGGCACACAGACAGTTGACCCCGCTGTCTGCGGTATTCATACTTGTCGTCTCTGGGGCAGAACTATCTGTTCAAAAAAAGGGGGTGGAGTAGAGTTTGAGTCAGTATTGAGTTTTTCTAGCTAAATCACCCAACTAAATATTCAGAGGCTTGAAACAGTCCACTCTAGGCTTCTTGGAGGCCCCACAAACTGCTTCCTTTGAACCAGTCTTCATCCATTCTCCCCTCTGACTATTAAACATTGGGACACTACAGGGCTCAGTCCCCCAACCACACTCTTTCTCAAGGGCAGCTTATCTAGTCCAACATTACATATTATCTGCATGATTAACAGACCCAAATTTTATCTCCAGCCCCAATGTCTCCCACAGGCATCAGGCTGAAATGCCCAAATACCTATTTAACAACTTTACTTTGACATTTAAGAGGAATTTTAAATTAATGTATAAAAACAGAACACCTTGATTTTCCTTCTAGAACATGTTCTTCCTTCAGTCTTCCATGTAGGTCTATAGTATAATCCAGAACCTAAGGCCAATAACCTACGAGTCTTCATGGATTCTCTCCTTATCACTCATACCCAATCCAATAGTAAAGTTTGTATTTAAAATACTTAGAGAATCCATAACTTTTCTCCTTTTCAAAATGGCCACCCTTATCCAATTGACTGTAATCATTCCCCTGGGTCATGCAATAGCCTTCTGTCCAAGTTCTCTCCTTTCATCCTTGCTCCCTACTGTTCATTACTCCAAAGCCCCACAGCGCACCTGGTATAAGAAAGCCACATCTTACCAGCCTTCTGCATCCAACCCTTAGATACAGGTAAGTAACATCGTGACTTCTGAAGCTCCATGGATAGAGACCCTCCCACCTCTCCCATTCCACCATCTAGTACTATCTATTTTTCACCCTGTTCACTGTCCACCAGCAAGGTGGCCTTTCTTCTCCCCAAAGTCTTTTTCTATCTCAGAGCCTTTACACTTGCTTTTCCTTCTGCCTGGAAGGAAGTTCTTCATCACAAATATCTTCCAACCGGTTTTCCAGTTTCTGTTCTACTCGCTCATTTTCTGTGAAATATTCTCTGAACCTCCCAGAGTCACTTCCCATCTTCCCTTCAAGTAGAACCTAGAACTCTGATTATTTAAAAATAATAAAAATAACAATTGATTTATTGTCTTAAATTATATTCTGTAATGGTCTGCCCATTTATTATCCATCTCTGTCTGTAGAATACAAACTTTGTGATGGCAGAGCATTTATCTGTCTCATTCACTGCCTCTAGCTCTAAGAACTGTGCCTGGCATAAAGTGGGATCTACTATATAGTTATGAAGAAAGAGGCTTTAAAAATCCACAGATGATTTTACTTAAGTATTTAAATGAGTTAATGTTGTTGACTACATCTTTAAAAATCTGTATGTACTCTCCCTGGTCTGTGTGGCTCAGTTAGCTTCACATTGTCCCAGTCAGGACACATGCATGCGTTGCTGGCTCAATCCTGTGAGGGTGTGTATAGGAGGAAGCCAATCAATGTTTCTCTCTTCCTCTCTCTCTCCCTTCCTCTCTCTCTAAATAACAACAAAAAAATCTATTTTTTTTAAAAAAAAAACACTACATGGGGCTTAAAAAATCTGTATGTACTTAAAAGATACTGAATATATAAGGTAATATTTTTAATTTATATAATTGTATAATATTAACATAACAATTCATTATTATATCTCCAAAATAACAAAAGATAAAATGAATGGTTGTCATGTCCCAAGTACATTCTGTAACAACATATATTTTCCACTTACTAATACTTTTGAGTAGACAGATAGAACCTATATATATAAAAGCCTAAGCAACTGCTATGACAGAACGACCAAATGACCAGTTGCTATGATGCGCACTGACCACCAGGGGGCAGACACTCAATGCAGGAGCTGCCCCCAGCCTGCAGGCCCCAATCACCAATGGGGCCTGCTGGCCAACATCCTGGTCCCTCCCCCCGGCTGGGCCCCCAGGCTGGGATGGGGATCTGGGGGTGGGTGGTGTAGGATGCAGCCCCTTTCCCAGGGAGGCTGAGGGCAAGCTCCCTCCTTGGGGCCGGTGGCCAACCTCCCAGGTCCCTCCCACCAGCTGGCAGGTCCTGATCACCAGATCAGGGCCGGGTCCCGGGCTGGGATGGGGAACCAGGGCTGGGTGGCGGGCCAACTCAGGTGGTGAGGGAAGAAGCTGGGAGGTGGGGAGGCAGGGAACTGTGCAGTGGCGGCGAGAGAAGGAGGAGGCGAGGAACCTGATTGATCCTGATTGCAGGCCAGGCCAAGGGACCCCACCTGTGCATGAATTTCGTGCACTGGGCTTCTAGTTATGTATAATTTCATCAAGTTAAAAAAATAATAAGAACATGCTTAAGGTTAACCATGTGACTTATAGTTCTCAAATGTAAGAATTTTTCTTTTTGTAACATAAACAAAATAGATACTAGAAATAGGCAGCTAGAAGTATTTTAGAATTGACAGCATTCTATGATTATATGAAAATACGAAAAAATTCAACACTCATCATTGTCTTAGAGACACACATCCAAGGCCTCCACAAGCCCGGGCTGTGTGAGGGCTGCCAGGCGGTCACTAGGCGAGTGATAACCCCAAGTGAACTGTAACTCAGTGACTCGAGAGCGGCTGTGGGTGGAGCCTAAAGCTGTGAGCTCCTTCCGCAGCTTTAAGTTTAATGTCATATTCATATGTTATTAACAACATTACTAGAAAAAAGTCCAAAAACATTTTGAAAAGTCAATTATTTTAGTAAATACTTATGGTATGCCTATCTCTACTATTGGCAATCGATAGTCTTTTTTTTAAAATCATGATTCTACTGAAATAAATAATACTCTGTTAAATATCTCTCATCAAATCTAAACATAAGGAACCTAAACAGTGCCTTTCTAAGATTTGCACTATTGGTTCATTTTAACCCTCTTTGTGCTAAAATTTCAGAATTATTCTTCTGACAATTTGTAATACTTGTTCCACCAATAACACAACATGGAAGAACATTAAGATAATCTGAGTATGTTACACTCTCAATTCTGAATTAAACACACAGACACACACAGACACACACACATTTTCCACACTACACATAATTACTAGGTTTTAAGAGTTCTATCAATTATAACTGATCTTAGACAATATTTTTACTTAAAAAATAAATTTAAAGTCAATGGTAAGCTGTATTATAAAAAGACCTGAACCCTAAACAACTCATGTCTTATTTAAAGTTAAAATGTTACAGTAGATGCATACCAAGAGCTTTTGAAGCTAAACATTAGCTTGTCAAGTGGGGTTATAATATAAACCTTTATTTCCTTTCATATTTGTGTGAAATGAAAAAACTTGGTAGTAATTTTCAATGCAGTTTCTCACTGGCAGCAATGAGAACTGGAATAATGAAGTAGGGGGCAACTAGGAAAACTGTCCAGTGTTCTATGGAAACTCTGTCCTATTTGTCATCTAAATGTTGCCTAGAAAATATACTTTACAGCCAATGTTACTTATTACTGTGATTTACAGTAAACAAAATAACTCTTTTTACCTAACTGGGCCATGACAGAATTCTGAGGTTACTTTATTAAGCATAGCTGGCTTTTTCTATCACAAACATGAAATGGGCAGAGCATTATTAATTTAAAATATGTGATGAAGTCCAGAAGCTCAGATGTATGGCTTTAAAATGTGAGTCCCAATGTATCTCGCAGTAAAGCCTGGGACTACCACCCTGGAAAGCTCACTCTGACTTCTCCCACTATACTTACTTAAAAATATATATTTATAAGCAGATGAGAACTCACCATTTGAATTATACAGAATCTGCATGGTTTCAAACTCCAAGGTTGTATACGTTGGGTCCAAAACTTCACTGTAATTTGCCATATCCATGTCCAGGATCGGTTCCGATACCCTCATCATTGACTTAGAGACACACATCCAAGGCCTCCACAAGCCCAGGCTGTGTGAGGGCTGCCAGGGTTTCAATCTGCGAGTGATATCCCCAAGTTAACTGTAACTGAGTGACTCAAGAGCGGCTGTGGGCGGAGCCGTAAAGCTGTAAGCTCCTTCAGCAGGCCAGCTCGGCTCCTGGCTTCTTACTTTATGGCATACGAAAGCAATTTCCTGTGATAATCTTGGAATGTTGCATGAAATCACCTTACCTGAAGTGCTTAGTGGACTAACTTGATTTCCTAGATTGATTTCCAGTAGATAATAAATGATGTCATTAAGAGGATTCAACATAGAAAAGAGAATCGAGTGTCAGGTTTTAAATTGTAATTGAACCAAGATTTATCTTATTGAAGGGGCTGAAATCACATACTACATGTTCCCAAAGATGGGACTTTACCGCTGTAAATGTGATAAGTCACAACGCTAAGTTAACACTTAACATAAGCTCTTAACAATTTCAAGTGTTCTTACCCACACAGTAAAGCTAACTTTGTTTATGTTGTAATAAAACAAGCTTGTAATTTGAAATGACAGGGATTTAAGATATATTTCAGTAGGAACCGGGCATAACCTTAATAAGGCTTTAACATATTCTCTCTAACAATCAATGTATGAGTCCGTGTCCCTTGGGTGTTTGCAAACCTCCCAAGGGCAGAAGCATTGAGTAAATAATTGTGACAGGAATAAGGTTCCATTTCTTTAGACTTCTGATGCCTATTATATTCTAGGTATTAACCTGAAATGGAGCCTTCCCTCACCAGTGTGGATCTACACAATCTCATCACCAACCCTCTATATCTAACTTCCGTATAGCACCCAATATCTTTTATGTGTATATGTGACAAAGAGCATTTAGAAGATAGTATTCAATGATTATATTTTACTTCTCAGAATACACTTATTAATTTTATCTTCTAAGAAAAAGTTCCACCCACGGTTACACTATGAAGTCAGAATTTCGTTTCTACATTTGTTAAAGATTACTATAAGGTACTATTTCTTACTCAATTTTTTAAAACCATAAAACTTGTAAATAAATTAGTAAAGAAATTATTGTACTCTTCACCTGGGCAGGCTAGGCTGGCCTCTTAAACTCAAAACCACATGAAGAATTGTGAAGACAATGGCAGAGTCACCTTAGCCGCAAGTCACTGAATTAAACAGTGATCCCGAAATAGCCCTCTGGCCTTCATATTGTGTAGTCTCTTAATAGTGAGAATAGTATTTGCAGGATACATTTTATGGGCTGATTTTCTTTAGTGAAGGCTAACTGTACTAGTAGTTATTCAGTTTTTGGAGAAGTAGACAGCAAGAAAATCCTGTGGCTTTCATGTGCATGAAGTGGTTCTCATTTGTGGTAAACTTACACAAAAGTGTTTCCAGTCTGAACCAAAAGATTGAATTGTGTGCACTCTCTTGTCTAGGTAGTAACTCACTAGTGCTGAGAGATGTCACCAATGGGAGTGTTGCAACAGAAGGAAAGGAAGAAAAATATAAGGCAGAGAGTCCAGCCTGTGTGGCTATGGTTGAATGTTAACCTGTGAACTGGGAGATGGGTCGCCAATCGGTCTTGGCAAGGTTTGTAGCTTGATCCCCGGTAGGGAAGGGCATGGGAAGGCAGTTGATCAATGATTCTCTCTCATCATTGATGTTCATATCTCTCCCTCTCCCTTCCTCTCTAAACTCAATAAAATATAATTAAATATATATATAAGGCAGAGAACCATTCATTTTTTCCTTTTTATTGAACTTATTGGGGTTGACACTGGTTAACAAAATTATACGGGTTTCAGGTACACAATTCCACAACACATCACCTGTACACTGTATTGTGTATTCACCATCCCATCAAGTTACCTTTGAGAACAATATATAATAATAAAAGCTTAATAAGCTAATTAGACCAGACAGCCAATGACCTCCGGATATCATTCTGGATGTCCTTCTGGACAAAGCTGTGGCAGTGGGGGCTGAGGCAGAGGCAGTTAGGGCGATCAGGCAGGCAGGCAGAGTGATTAGGAGCAGTCAGGCAGGCAGGCAGAGGCAGTTAGGGGTGATCAGGCAGGCAGACAGAGTGGTTAGGGGCCATCAGGCAGGCAGGCAGAGGTGGTTAGGGGTGATCAGGCAGGCATGCAGAGTGGTTAGGGGTGATCAGGCAGGCAGGCAGAGGCAGTTAGGGGTGATCAGGCAGGCAGACAGAGTGGTTAGGGGCCATCAGGCAGGCAGGCAGAAGTGGTTAGGGGTGATTAGGCAGGCATGTAGAGTGGTTAGGGGCAATCAGGCAGACAGGCAGAGGTGGTTAGGGGCGATGAGGCAGGTATGCAGAGTGGTTAGGGGCGATGAGGCAGGCAGGCAGAGTGGTTAAGGGTGATCAGAAAGTCAGGAAGGCCAGTGGTTAGTATCCAGCAGTCCCGGATTGTGAGAGGAATGTCCGACTGCCATGGGATCAGGCCTAAACAAGCAGTTGGACATCCCCCGAGGGGTCTTGGATTGCGAGAGGGTGCAGGCCGGGCTGAGTAACCCCCCTTCCCCCCATGCATGAATTTCATGTACTGGGCCTCTAGTCTATAGAGGCTAATATGCAAAGTGTCCCCTCGGGAGTTCAACCAGGAGAACAGGAGTTCGATCACTCATATGATGTGCGCTGACCACCAGGGGATGGCACGAAATATGGCAGGCGACCAGCAGTGGTGGGGCGCTGAGGGAGTGAGGGAAGGAAGAGACAGGGAGGGGGGACAGAGGGGGGTGGGGAGGGGAACCACATGGTGGCAGTGAGCAAGTGGTGAGGGAAGGAGGAGGCAGGGAGGTAGGGAACCTGATCAGTCCTGATCACGAGCCAGGCCAAGGGTCCCTACCCGTGCAGGATTTTCATGCACCAGGCCTCTAGTTCATTTATAAGATTGCAAAACACTAGAAAAATGTGGATGCACTAATCCCTCCTTATCTGTGGGTCATTTATTCTATGAACCACCCCCGCCCCCAGTGGATGTCTGAAACTGTGGATAGTGTTGAACCCTATATAATACTATGTTCTTTCCTATACATATATACCTACGATCAAGTTTAATTTATAAATTGGGCCCAGTCAGAGATGAACAATAACTAACAATAAAATAGAACAATTATAACAATATACTATAGTAGTTATGTGAATGGCAATGGGCCCATCATCAAATAAAATGAGGGTTACTCAAAGACAAGCAATCGGATACCATGGCAGTCAATCTGATCACCAGGACAGTTACTACATGACTAACTAGATGCTGGGCAAAGACAGAGCAGGAA
Source organism: Myotis nattereri (assembly GCF_964212035.1). Lineage (NCBI taxonomy): Eukaryota > Metazoa > Chordata > Mammalia > Chiroptera > Vespertilionidae > Myotis > Myotis nattereri. The sequence goes on along the minus strand of NC_138092.1, from coordinate 41,142,544 downwards.
GGCAGGATCAAAACAGCATGGTTTAAAACATGATTTTTTTTTTTTACTTCTTGAATTTTCCTTTTTATATTTTCAGACTGAGAGTAACTAAAACCGTGAAAAGCAAAACCATGGGTAAGGGGGAGGGGGCTATGTAAAGCTCAGGAGAACAACGCTGTCACAGTGTTATTGTTTCACTTCATCCCATGCCCATGGGCAGAATCACTATGGGCATGGCATTCCACTCACGGTTCATCTTGGCACAGTGGCCAAATGCAGCCACTAGCAATTAAAGCTGCCTTTTAAGATGAAACCTGCTTGCCATTCGTGTTACTGTTATTATTTTCTTCATTTTATAGAGTAAAAACTGGAGAATTTCCAGAAAATACTGAAGATCCAAATAGCAGGCATATCTCCTCAAGTGGACAGTTTGTCTTTTTAATGATATTGGGATCTAGACACACACACAGAATCCAGTCAGCTTCCATCTAGTAAAGGAAAGATTCTCTTTGCCCCCAGCCTGCCTCCCCAACCCCCATCAAATAAATTACAAAGTACAGAAGTCCTCTTTCTCTTAAATTCTAGGATTTGTAATTTTACTTAACTGGTTAAGCCAATAATATAACTAAAATAGCGAATCACGGAAAAAACCAAGATGGCGGCATAGGTAAACACTGGAGATTGCTGCCTCGAACAACCACTTCAAAAATACAACTAAAAGACGGAATGGACATCATCCAGAACCACAGGAAGGCTGACTGAGTGGAAATTCTACAACTAGAAGGAAAGAGAAAAGCATACCGAGATTCAGAGGAGGCACAGTGCGGAAAATACAAAGGTGCGGAGGTGCATGCAGAGAGGGCTGGTAGCTGAGGACACGGTTGTCTTTGTCTTTTTCAATCGGGAGGGAGTCTCAAGCTCTGAGCTCCAGTTCCAGGTGAGTTTCTGGGGACCCAGACTCATATGGGAGGAATTGGACTGTCTGGCTTCGGTCGGAACTCGAGGGCAGCTTTCTCTCGGGGGTGCTTGCAGCGATTGCCGAGACACTGAGAAGCAAGGCCTCTGAGGGCAGGACTGAGAGCAGGCATAACTGCTCGCTCCGCCCTGTTGATCCCCTGGGACCTCGCCCCGCCCAAGCCATGCACGGAGGTTTTTGCATATGAAAGGCTTGGCCCTTTGCAATCTGATAATTACCTAACAAACTGCAGCTGGCCCAAGGCCCCAGGCCAACTTGCATTGTGCCACAGCTGGCTTATGCTGGATAGCCTCAGGCAGAGACTAGATTAGCACCTCCTTTGAGACCCAGGAGCCAGTGTGCCCAGTGGTCTGAGTGGGACCATCCAGATTACAGCTCCTTGGATCCATAAAGGACACATTCAAGGGGCAGACTCAGTGAGCACTAAAGCCACACTGAAGCAAGTCTTGCCCCAGAAGGGTGTCTCCAGCACAGAAGTTCTCCCACTGCAGACCCAACTGATTCTCACAGCCAATTGGCCTGGAGGTCAATCCCTCCCAGTGTTACCTACAACAATCAAGGCTTAACTACAACAAGACTATGCACAAAGCCCACAAAAGGGTGCACCAAGAGTGTCTACCTCAGGTAATTGGGGAGGCTGAGTTACTGGGCCCTATAGGACACCTAGCACAGAAAGCCACTCTATCAACACAGGGAAGCATATAAAATGGGGAGACAAAGAAACAGGACACAAATGACAGAAATGGAGGAAAGCAAACTACTGGATATAGAGTTAAAAAGCACACTTTTAAGGTTTTTCAAGAATTTTTCTGTCTCACAGCCAATTGGCCTGGAAGTGAAATCCCCCCTAGTATTACCTACAACAATCAAGGCTTAACTACAACAAGACTGTGCACAAAGACCACAAGGGGGTGCACCAAGAAAGCATAAAAAATGCGGAGACAAAAAAAAACAGGACACAACTGACAGAAATGGAGGATATAGAGTTCAAAACCACACTTTTAAAGTCTCTCAAGAACTGTCTGGAAGCCGCCGATAAACTTAGTAAGGCCCTCGAAAAGACTGGTGAGACCGCTGATAAATATAGTGAGATCCTCAAGAAATCTAATGAGACCCTCAATGTAGTGATAAGGAACCAACTAGAAATTAAGCATGCACTGACTGAAATAACGAATATTATACAGACTCCCAACAGCAGACCAGAGGAGCGCAAGAATCAAGTCAAAGATTTGAAATGCGAAGAAGCAAAAAACACCCAACAGGAAAAGCAAAATGAAAAAAAATCCAAAAATACGAAGATAGTGTAAGGAGCCTCTGGGACAGCTTCAAGCGTACCAACATCTGAATTATCGGGGTGCCAGAAGATGAGAGAGAGCAAGATATTGAAAACCTATTTGAAGAAATAATGACAGAAAACTTCCCCTACCTGTTGAAAGAAATAGACTTACAAGTCCAGGAAGCGCAGGAAACCCCAAACAAAAGGAATCCAAAGAGGACCACACCAAGACACACCATAATTAAAATGCCAAGAGCAACAGACAAAGAGAATCTTAAAAGTAGCAAGAGAAAGACAGTCAGTTACCTACAAGGGAATACCCATACAACTGTCAGCTGATTTCTCAACAGAAACTTTGCAGGCCAGAGGGAGTGGCAAGAAATATTCAAAGTGATGAATACCAAGAACCTACAACCAAGATTACTTTATCCAGCAAAGCTATCATTCAGAATTGAAGGTCAGATAAAGAGCTTCACAGATAAGAAAAAGCTAAAGGAGTTCATCACCACTAAACCAGTATTATATGAAATGCTGAAAGGTATCCTTTAAGAAGAGGAAGAAGAAGAAAAAGGTAAAAATACAAATTATGAACAACAAATACACATCTATCAACAAGTGAATCTAAAAACCAAGTGAATATATAATCTGATGAACAGAATAAACTGGTGATTATAATAGAATCAGGGGCATAGAAAGGGAGTGAACTGACTATTCTTGGGGGGGAAAGGGGTGTGGGGGATGCGGGAAGAGACTGAACAAAAATCATGCACCTATGGATGAGGACAGTGGGGGGGGGGTGAGGTTGGAGTGGGGGGGGAACCAGGTTGAGGGGAGCTATGGGGGGGGGAAAGAGGAACAACTATAATAATCTGAACAATAAAGATTTAATTAAAAAAATAAAATAGAGAATCACAAAAATACACTTCATAGTGTATTTGGCTTCAATATGTATAATTGCTACCTTTTGTTTGAATAAGAATCCACTATTAGGAATTCTTTATTGCTTAATAAATCCCATACGCTACCTTGATATCTAGTCTGTTTTCTTTAGTGGCTAACAAAGTCAAAGCTATCTGTAAAGCAATCTGAATCTTGAAACCTACTAGAATTTTATGCTTTTTTCAAAATATTTTATGTATTCTAATCAACTTGTTTTTATCTACTTCAAAAGTATTTCTCTTGGTTTTCTTAGGAGAAAAGTATCTTTTTACACTCATATTTCATTGGATTATGCAATATTTAACTAAATTACAAAATAACAGGAACAAATGCATTAACATGCTAGGTGACAAATACTAGTGACCCTAGATCACTATGTGAAGTTGCTGAGATGTCGAGGGACATTGCAGCCATATTCAAGATGGAAATAACACAGAAGTCCATCAGTGGATGAATGGATAAGAAAATGGGCTCTACAATGTAAAATGTTCAGCCTTAAAAAGGAGTGCACTACCATATTACCACAACATGAATGAATCCTAAAAACAATGATAAGTGAAACAGGCCAGTCACAGAAAGACCAAAACTGTGCGTAAGTCCACTAATCTGAGAAATCTAAAGTAGTCAAACTCATAGATTCAAAAAGAAGAACAGTCATTGCCAGGAGCCAGGGGGAGGGAGAAATGGGGAGATATCAACCAAAGGGTATAAAATTTCAGTTAAGCAACAAGAAGAAACCAGGAGATCTGCTGTACAATGTTGCAACAGTCATGAAAACATGTTGGAAGAGCAGAGCTGTTAAATGTTCTTACCCAAAGAAAATCAAATAAAAAGATTGATGGAGAAATAAACTACATCATGGGAAAGTGTTCAACCTTTGTAGTAATCAGAGAAATGTAAAATAAAACAGTTAATGCTCTTAAGAAAAGAAAAGGTGCCTACTACTTAAGGAAGTTAGCCTACCTTGGTGTGCTCCGCAAAGGAAGTTGAGACCCCCAGTTAAACCAGAGTTGGCTTTGTGGAGACTGTCAGAGTTTCTCTAGTATTAATTTTTAACATGAGTTAACTTGTCTTTATACATTAATTTATATCCCTTCTTGTGCCCAACCTCTACTTCTAAAATTAATGAGGCTAAATTTAGAATATTTTTATTAGCTTAAACAAGAGTAGGGAGAAGAATGAAAAAAAAAAAAAAAGGAAGATGGAGAAAAAGAAAATGTCACAGAGAAACAATTTTAGCCATAGTGACTTTTGAATTATGCATCATAACCAAAGCAAATATCACCCCCCAAAAAGATACACTCTTTAGTATTTTTGGTGTTTTCCATTCAATGGTGATTGCAGAATTTTCATAATTTAGTAACTCTGATTTTTGGAAGCATGTCTGTGATGCAACTAAACAAAATAAAATTATACAATTTAACAGTATAAACCATAGGTACATGAGACAGTTAAGGTATGTGTTTACATATTTTCATGTTAAATTTCAGTTATTTTCAGGCAAACAACAGACTGATCTCACCCAGGGTGCTTTCCATTATTGCTTCAAGTACCTTTTATAAGTAAATTCATTAAGACTACATTAGGTTAAAAGCTTAACTAGTTATTAGGAAAACTATATTAATTTTATGCATATGTGATATAGAACCAATTACCCTTAAATAAATGGGACTTACATTATTAAACCTTACATTTAACATAAAGTATGAGTGCTTTTAATTTTATTGCTAAAGGTTTAATTGGGGAAAAACATCATATATTCATGCTAATTCTTTTAAAAATATTTTATATATTTTTATTGACGTTAGAGACAGAGAGGAAAAGAGAGGGAAAGAGAGAAACTTCGATTGGCTGCCTCCTGCTGGCCCCCACCTGGGTATCAAGTCCACAACCCAGCCACGTACCCTGACGGGGAATCCAACCAGCAATCTCTCAGTGCACTGGACGATGCCCAACCAACTGAGCCACACTGGCCAGGGCTCATGCTAATTCTTAAAACAGTAATTTATAATAAGTAACATATACACTGAGTGGCCAGATTATTATGACCACCTGACGTATGTAGGCAAAGTAGCTATAATTTCACGCTGAAGTTGCTAGAGGGCCAGACCATTATAAATAGGGAAACAGGTTGTTTACCACGACAGTAGAAGTGATTTTTTTTCCTGAATATATGGGTAAACAATGCGATTTAACAGCCTTTAAACATGGGATATATATGCATATATATATGTATATACATATACATATATACATCTATATCTATATCTATATTAATTTTATGCATAGGTGATATAGAACCAATTACCCTTAAATAAATAGGACTTACATTATTAAACCTTACATTTAACATTTATCTATTAGATACAGATAGAGATTTGTGTGTGTGTGTATATATATATATATATATATATATATATATATACACACACTGGAGGCCCAGTGCACAAAAATTTGTGCACTGGCAGGGGAGGGGGAGTGGGGGGGTGTCCCTCAGCCCCACTTGTGACCTCTCACAGTCTTGGACCCCTGGGGAGATCAACCACCTGTGCTGGCTTAGGCCCGCTCCCCGGGTGGCAGATGGCAGGCCCGATCTCTCGGTGCATGCCCTGCCTCCGCGAGTTGCACACACGGCAGGGCCGATCCGAGGGTTGGGGCTCCGCCCCAGGTTGAGCCCACAGCAGGGCCAATCTGGGGGTTGGGGCGCTGACCTGGGCTGGGTCGCACACGGGACGCCCCGGTGGGCCGGCGGATCGCTGCTGCCCCTCCAGGCCGCCCCAGATTGGGTCACACACTGGAAGCCCGGGTGGGCTGGCCGATCGCTGCTGCCCCGCCCGGCCGCCCCGGGACAGGTCGCACACGGACGCCCGCCGCCCCGGGTCGCAGATAGCAGCCCGGATGGCGGCAGGGCAGGCGGGATGGTACTGTCCTGCCCTGCTTGCACTATGCAAATTAGCTGCCATCTTTGTTGTTGGTTAATTTGCATATCGTGCTGATTAGCCTGTGGGAGGCGTAGCGAAGGTACAGTCAATTACCATGTTTGTCTATTATTAGATAGGACACACACACACACACACACACACACACACACTGTGTGGCCAGATTATTATGACCACCCATCAGTACTTCGTTGGGCCACCTTTTGCCTTCAATACTGCAACGATTCTTCTTGGCATTGACTCCACGAGATGTTGAAAGGTGATGTGAGGAATCTGACACCATGCCTGATGAATAGCACTGTCCAGTTCTGTGAGATTTGATGGTTGTGGAACCAGCTGCCTGATGGCTCTTTAACTTCATCCCACAAATGCTCAATTGGATTGAGATCTGGTGATTGTGGGAGCCACCTAAGCAAGGTAAAGTCTCCCTCATGTTTTTGAAAGCACTCCTGCACAATACGAGCACCATGGCATGGCGCATTGTCTTGTTGGAAGAAGCCATCTACATTGGGATACGCCATCAACATGACAGGATGAAGCTGATCAGCAACGATACTAAGGTATGTTGTGCTATTCAGACATTGTTCCACATGAATTAAAGGGCCCAAATCATGCCAGGAAAACATTCCCCAAACCATAACACTGCCCCCACCAGCTTGAAGCGTTGTACTCATGCATGTGGGGTGCATGCTTTCATGCTGTTTCTGCCAAATTCTCACTCTGCCATCTGCAACTGGAAACATGATTTATTGGACCACATGACTATTTTGCAATGCTCGATGAAGTACTGATGGGGTGGTCATAATAATCTGGCCACTCACGTTCAAATATATCCCATGTTCAAAGGCTGTTAAATCGTGTTGTTTACCCATATCTTCAGAAAAAAATCACTTCTATTGTGGTAAACAACCTGTTTCCCTATTTATAATGGTCTGGCCCTCCAGGAACTTCAGCTCAAAATTATAGCTAATTTGCCTACAAACGTCAGGTGGTTATAATAATCTGGCCACTCAGTGTATATTCTAAAGTGAAATATATAAATTTAATCTGTGCCCTCAAATATAACATCTATATATATAAAAGGCTAATATGCAAAAGTGTCCCCGCGGGAGTTCGACCAGGAGAATGGGAGTTCAATCTATGAGCGCGCTGACCACCAAGGGGTGGCGCAGAACATGGTGGGCAACCAGCGGCAGCGGCAGGGCACTGAGGGAGAGAGGGAAGGAGGAGGCCGGAAGGCGGACAGGCGGGGGAACCTGATTGGCCCTGATCACCGACCAGGCCTAGGGACCCTACCCATGCACGAATTTCGTGCACCAGGCCTCTAGTATATGATAAACTAAGATCTATTAAAAATCTCTCTTAACAGAGATCACTAAATAGAGGTCCCTGTGCAGGAAGCTGAGCAGAACGTTACAGTTCTTTGGCATGATCTCACAGTTTGTGAGCTAAGATGGACCTCCTTAGTCCTAATCAGGTCACATACCTCAGAAAGAAAGACAATATTACTTACAGATAAAGGGTTGATTTTAAATAACACAACTAATGTTCTTGAGAAATGTCTCTCTCAGACAATGGTTCTCTAAACTGGCATGTGAAATATGGCATTTAAGTTTATTCAGAGCAACATAACGAAAGATGAAAACAACAGAGTGTTTTAAAAAACAACTCAATTTACTATTGACTATTCAATATAATAGCAGAAACATTTCTATCTTATCTGCAAGACTATTAAAGCAGTTAAATTGTTCTAAACTTTATATTTGACTTAATCATTCCCTCATAGCGTGCTTGAAAATAGAAAACAGGCTAATAAAAATCAAGGTTATTTTCAAGAAAATAATTTGAAATGTTAATATCAATATTAAAACATTCTATTTTTCAGTTATAGTTAATAATTTTTTTCTGTAAACTTATTTCTTTGAGATTACTTTTCATTAGAAAACATAAATACTAATTTCAAAAGTGCCTTTGTAGTTTCTCTTATTTCCATATTTCACCTTTTCAAGTGCAAAGGTTACACACATGTGATCACTAAAGTTCAAATGAAAAAGAATGACAATCCAAATCAACCCAGCATTTGTTTCAGTGTTAGCAGGGAACCATTAAGTGGAGAACTCCAACAAATCAAATGGTTTATTAATTCTAAGCAAAGCCTCCTTTCATTTCTAAGATTAAAAAAAACAACCTCAATTTTAAAAAAAAATCATTATTTTCCTTATTGCCACTGTCTTAAGCTAACCAGTATTCCTCTGAAAAAGAAATCTCTACTCCTCTCCATTCTACTTTAGATGAGGGAAAATAAGCATATAAAAAAATTAAAACAAACACAAATAGGCATCTCAAGCTTCAAAGCAAGTTGCTATTACTGACTGACATGGAAAGAAAGATGTTTGAAATTGGCTGTAATAATCGGACTCTATTTTCAAAGAACTTCACAGATCCTTTCTGAAGGCCCAGATGACATATCATTTTTAGATAAACAAAAATAAATTTTGCTTGTCTTTTTCCCCGTTCTTCTAGCTGATGACCATGCAGTAACCAGCAGAACCACTGAGCTCACCAGGTCATTTAAACCAGTCATTCCCAACATTTAAAAAGTCTCTTATTAGTTTTGAAACATACTCCTATCCTATCATTGCTGACCATTCTTAAGTTAAACTGAACATTCATAGACTTATTTGCATATGTTTAAAATCCCCCTTAAATAATTATAATTATTCCATAGTTTATCACTCATTCATATTGTTTTTCAATTAATGTTAAGGCCAAGATAACAATTTAAATCCTCATTTTAGACCCATCTTTAATCCGATCAATGCAAACAAACAACTCACATCACTACTAAAAAAAATGCCATTTTATAATAAAATCTAAACAAGTTGGACAGAAATACACAGCATCTTGCCAAATAGTGGAATTAGTTGAGCTATATGTTACTATTCTTTATAATATTTATCATTTGGCTCATGTTCATATTTATTTGCTAATAAAGCATCAGATTATTAAAACTAGTTCTACAAATAAATGTAAAATGCAAAACTAGTAAGGGAGGCCAGGGGATTGTGAAGGGTAGAAAAAAAATAAAAATAAAAAAAATAAAATAAAATGCAAAACTAAAAAAGATTTGAAACTGTATTATAACTAAATCAGATGCTCTTTGGATAGATAAAAGGAGGATTGCACAGCTGAGATTTAAATGTAATCAAGAAAATACTCTGACTAAAGCTAAGAGGTGATCTGAGAAATCTGCATATATTAATTTAACCTTCAGGGTCAGTTGCCGTGTGACTCTAAACAGACTCTCCTTTTCAGAAGATAAGGAGCTGATTAGCATTAAATTATTAACTGGAATATAGATATCCTGGTAGGGAAAAAACAAGTCTGGATATAAGGAACATGTTAGCATTCAACAGCTATTATTTCTGCATTTCCTTTTACAATGGGCATTATCTTTGTTGCTGCTGCTAGCTCAGCAAAAGTTAGTGGAATATTTAAGATTGTGGAGGCACTCTGATACCAAAGTTGCTGCACTGCGCAAAATGCAGGCAAGGAGGTTTTCAGTTTGGGCCAATGATATACCAAATATGTTCCAAAGAGGTATAATGTTTAATAAATGTTAGCCCAAGCTGGTTTGGCTCAGTGAATAGAGCATGGGCCTGTGGACTGAAGGGTCCTGGGTTCGATTCTGGCTAAGGGCACGTACCTGGGCTACAGGCTCCTCTCCACCCTGGCCCTGGTCAGGGTGCATACAGCAGGCAATCAATGTGTTTCTCTCATATTGATATTTCTCTCTGTCTTTCCCTTTCTCTTCTACTCTCTCTAAAAATAAATGGAAAAATATCCTCAAGTGAGGATTAAAAAAAATAAAGGAAGCAGTTAATATGTTGACTGACAGACTGGAACACTGAAACGTGTATTATGACTGTTAAACTTTAGTATCTGAAGTATCTGGGAGCTAATACATATATACATACCACATGCATACATACATGCATTCATACATACATGAGTTACTATTTCTTCATTTCAAAAATGTAGTAGTAGATTATATAGACAGTCATACACTCAAGAACTGCTCTATGTCCCTCCTAAAGCTTTTTTATATACATACAGAGAACAATATATTAATGTGATATTATCAAACTAAATATTTGCACTCCATTTAATAAAGATAGGTATATGATGGCCTCAAATGAAATGATAAACATGTCATACCCTTATAGATAAGTTTATTTTTGAAAAACATACTGATTGGTTTTTCAAAAATACCATAATAAAATGTTACTATAATTTTATATCCCGAATTTTTATTAATCCTTTCCCCCCTAGAATGCTTTCCTGTCACACACGGTAAAACTTTTCCACAATAATATAAGTGGGGACCAAAAACTTCAATCTCATTACTGTGAAGCTAATAAAATGACCCAAGTCGGCCTATAGAATTAGTTGGCTTAGAGGTGAATGTCAGGGGGCTCAACCATGTTCTCAGGTTTTATACATAAAATGTAACTCATTTACCCACAGCAAACCACAAGGCTTTCTTTTATGATTTCCCTAATTTTATCTTGGTAAAATTATTCTTGTAATATATATACATAATATAAAATATTGATAATCATAGCAAATTCAGTCTACTTTTATCAATTCAATAATCAAGTCATATTGGTTCATCCTAAGTAAACATTTCTTACTTGTTCCTACCTATTCATTCTCACAAGTTCCCTAACACAGATGAAATCACCTCCTGTGTGGGCCATTGTCCCAGTCCTTTCACTTACTGCTTCCTCCTGTTCATCCATATCATCATGTGCACTCTGTTCTGTATGCAGGCTACTGTTCCAAAAGTACTATTTTCTAGTGCTATCATTCAGATATAATGACTGTGACAACATAAAAAGCATAGTATGTAGACATAAATACATAAGGAAGGTTTTCAAAACTACTCGGGATACAAAATGATCAAACATTTTTCATGATGACCATTTTAACCAGTCTGATCTTGTAATTTCTTGAGTCTTCACTCCCACTGAAGAAGAGGTTGCGCATGTAAATATGGAATGTTTTCAACTGTTGACTTGGGTTTCCTTTTACTATGTCTACCAAATTCACAGCAATTCCTTCCAGTTATAATCTTACCTAGCTATTCATATTCCTTACTGTATCTAGGTTTTATAATGTATATACCGTGTATATATGTACACCATAAATTTTTATTTAATAAGTATATTAAAAGAAAGTCAACCCATGTGAAATGTGTGTCCACCATAGGTTTTTCAGAGATACTCAGATCTTTGTGTTCAAATTTTAATCTGTGGATATATGGAAGTGTATAGCTGTGAAATTTTATCAAGCTATACACTTAAGATATGTGTAATTTTCTTTATCTATATTATACTTCAATAAAGAGTCAAAAATTTAATCTGCTAAAAGACTGTATCATAAGGAAATATCACTATTACTAAGAATTCAAGGTAGCCCATATAAAGTGTCTTCCATTAAATGTTCCATTATACAACACACATCAGTACACTAAGAATATTCTTAGAGCCCAGCAAGTGTGCCTCAGTGGTTGAGCATCAAACCAAGAGGTCACCGGTTCAATTGCTGGTCAGGGCACATGCCTGAGTTGCTGACTTGATCCCCAGTAGGAGCGTGCAGGAGGAAGCTGGTCAATGTTTCTCCTTCATCTACGTCTCTATCTTTTTTAAAAAAAATTCTTTATTGTTTAAAGTATTACATAAGTCTCCTTTTTCCCCCATTGGCCTCTCCCCAGCCGCCCCCACCCCCCAGCACATGCCCTCACCCCCCTACTGTCTGTGTCCATTGGTTATGCTCATATGCCTACATACAAGTCCTTTGGTTGATCTCTTTATGTCTCTATCTTTCTATCCCTCTCTCTTCCTCTCTCTCTAAAATCTATAAAACCACATTTAAAAAAAGAATAAACTTAGAGAAGTGACAATTATTGATATTTCTAAGAAAAATGATACAGAATTATTTTTCTGGTCATTATAATCAATGTAAACGTGAATGAAGTGTCTTGGTAAGCTTTTTACTAAATATAAGGCTCTCTTCAAGATTATGGGCTTTGGGAAGGTTTTAAGAAGTGAGTTCCAGGGTTCAGTAGTCCCATGTGTACGCTTATGTAGCACTACTGAGTATAGACGCTCCCTCACACGTTCAACATACACACACAGGTACCTCCTCACATCTTCAACTACTGCTCATCCCTAGGGTTCAAAATATTGAAACAATTGGTTTAGTATATATCTAGTAGTAGGTCAAAAGAAAGTGAAATAAATGATTTAAATTTTTTCTACAAGAAGTAGCCATCTCAGCAATGGAGTTAGAGGCCACTTAGAGAGCCCATCAGATAATGATAGAAATATAATGTCCCAATTCCTTGGTTCTAAAAGGCAGAATGAGCATCTGGAAAAAGCATGAGATAGAAGACTGATCATCCCGGGGATTCAAGGAGGTTCCTATTTCTTTGCATAATTTATAGAGAGCTGAGATTCAACACAGTTTTTTCTCGTTCCAAAAATTTTGCTTTTCCTTTTGTGCCATCTGTGTTGTGGTATGCTTCAGTTCCCTTTGTCCAGCTACTTAGACAAGTAACCAAACTCCAGTGAAAGCTTTTCCCCCCTCTGTGGGCCTGGTATATTCCCAGCTTTACATTAACTTATATGGCAGATCACTCTTGAAATATCACTTCACCTAGATTAGGTGGCATATTAGGAAAACCTTCTAACTATAGCAGCGGTTTTTCCATGAGGGGTGTCTTTCCCTAGGGGACACTTGAAAACATCTGGAGATGTGTTTTTATTGTGACAACTGAGAAAGAGGGGTGATACTGCTATCTATCTAGTGGGTACAGGTCAGGACCACTGCCAACATCTTGCAATGACAGAGCACCCACTAAGACCAAAGAATTCTCTAGGTCAAATGTTAATAATGCTGAGGTGGAGAAACCTAGGCCATGTGTCCTCACTTAAAATTCAACGTATTGTAAATGAGAATCAATAGTGATTATGTATTTAAGTATTTTGAAAATTACCAAGATCAACTGTGATAATAGGCTTCATCGAGCCTTTTGGAAAATACATAGAACTGTCTAATCATTATGCGTTTATTTAAACACTAGAAGCCCGGTGCACAAAAATTTGTGCACTGGTGGGGGGGCGGGGGTCCCTCAGCCCAACCTGTGCCCTCTCACAGTCTGGGACCCCTTGGGAGATAACCACCTGTTGGCTTAGACCCGCTCCCCCGGTCACAGATGGCAGGACCGGATCCCATGCTGGGTTGGGTCTGCCGCCCACCCGGGTGGGGCAGCGCAGCGGGATCTGCCTGCAGTATGCAAATTTAATGGCCATCTTTGTTGATTTGCATATTCTTCTGTTTGGCTGATGAGTGTAGCGAAGGTAAGGTCAATTAGCATCTTTGTCTTTTATTAGTGTAGATGTATTTATTTAAAGTTATAAAATAAAGGTTTGTATAAATATATTCTGGTATACTCTAAACTATTCAGACATAACCTCTTATACATCATATGAACCCACTATCCCATGAGTAAGGCAGTAATATGTGTATAACAAGTTTGTTTAATTGATGAACTAATACAGAAGCATAGAAGTTGTAATTCCTGGTCAGAATCTTTTACATGGAAGTCTGACAAATACAGCTTTTATAGCTTTCAAAGTTAATTAATCACTAAGTATTGGCAAGGGAGATATGAAACAGCATGAGATATGGAGTGAACTATAACTTTAAATAGATATGCAACAGACATTTTAAAAGATAATTTTCATCCAAAAGGTCATGATTTTTATTTAGTATCATTGAAAACACACTGTTAATACACTCTCTGAATTTTCTGTTTGGTGTCTCCTCAAGTGAACTTTCAATCCTACGATCACTTCTGCTCAGTTCTTTCAGTGAGGTCTTTGCTGTTTCAGTTCTTATGCTCTTACGTTTGGCAGTCTCATCCTCCTGGCTGCAATTATGTGCATAGGAATAAAATTCACATATATACACACATATATAAACATACAGAATCTATAGGTATAGATGGGAATAGCGATAGGGAAAGAGAGACAGAGACAAAGAGAGACATGTATAATGAAAACTATAAGATATTTATGAAAGAAACTGAAGACACAAATAAATGAAAATATGCCCATGGATTGGAACAATTAATAGGGTTAAAATATTCATACTATTCAAAGCAATATATAGGTTCAATGCAATCCCTATAAAAATTCCAATAGCATTTTTCACAGAAATAGAACAAACAATTCTAAAATCTCTATGGAACCACAAAAGACCTCGAATAGCTCTAGCCAATTAGGCTCAGATAGAGCATCAGCCTGAGGACTGAGGGTTCCCGGGTTCGATTCCCAGTCGGGGCACATGCTCGGGTTGTGGGCTCGATCCCCAGTGGGGCGCAGGCAGGAAGGAGCCGATTAATGATTCTCTTTCATCACTGATATTTCTCTCTCTCTCTCCCTCACCCTTTCTCTCTGAAATCAATAAAAATATATTTTAAAAAAAGACCTCGAATAGCCAAAGCAATCCTGAGAAAAAAGAAAATGGTGGAGATTTCATACTCCCTTATTTCAAAGTATATTACAAATGTATAGTAATCAAAACAGTATAGTATTGGCATAAAAACAGACATATAGATCAAAAGAATGGAATAGAAAAACACATAAATATACGGTCAACTAATTTAGGACCAAGTAGCCAAGAACATACAGCGGAAAAGGACAGTTTCTTAACAAGCCTGTTCTCCTAGTTCAATCAGGAAATCTAATTTGAATTAGAAAGCAGGTCAAAGGGAATGATAATCTAGTAATCAAGATATCTGCTACCTTGCAGGAATTAAGGGATATGAAAATGAGGTAGCTTGTTAATTATTTTCTCTGATTATGTTACCTATTTTTATCCATGTACATTTAAATATTAATCAGAGATGCACTATAGTATAGCATTATTGAAAAGAATAAAATGAGAGTTCAAGATAAACAGCCACTTCAAATGCAGGATAAGAGTTCCCTACTTACTAAACTTTATATTTAACAATTACCAAAGCTGCCTGTAAATTTTTTTAAAGATAGATTTCATTCTTGCTATCTTATAAACTGAACTTTTATGTTTATGGAATTAGTTTAGTATTTGTTTAAACTTTCAAACTCAGATTCTTAGAAAAATCACTAAATCCTCTATTTTCAGACCTATTATTATACGTATAACTTTGAGCCCGGCTCTACAGGTTCTAATAGACCAGAACAATGTATGCCGTGGTAGGAAAAACAGTACAATTGTCTGTAATATATGCCTGATCTTAAATATTTACATAATCATTTTTAGAAGAACATTCAGGTGTTTAAAATGTAAAATGTCTCATTTTCACTAGGAGAGAAAAATTAGTAAAATGGACCAATTTTAAAAATGCAATTCCACTTCCAAGAATGTTAAACTCTGGGGATGTCTTTTCCTAATTAAGAAAATAATTAAAATGCACTGTGTTAGTTATTACAAACAGACTGTCAAGGGTCATTCCACTTCAATCACGGAGTCCTAAGCAGAGTTAATTATTCAAAGTCCATGTATCTACCAAATATTTAAAATGTAACTGAGAGTTGAATGGATTCATCACATTCTCCCTCAGACCATTTTTAAACTACATGAAAAGGTGGCAAGAACCCTCAAATGTGTACATTCACAAGGCCTGTATCTTTACTTTTTATAAATAATATTCTGGAGCTGCAATAGCACTCTCGCTAGCATCAGGTGCATTTGCATCTGTTTTCAAGTGACAAGACAGTGAAGGCGGTCAGAGAGGCTGCTTGGTAAAACAAAGAATGTTCTTGCATATTTCACTTTAACTTTGTCCATATTTTGGTGAGTGAATATCATTTGAGTACACTGTGGTTTGGGGGTTCCAGACTTTTGAAACCTTTGTACTGTTTTGCTTTGTGCTGGAAGAAAAGTTATAGACAGATAGAGAAGCCAACTCGTGGTTGACCATGAACCACCTCAAATTCATTTGGAAATCCCAAAGGTGTATTTGGAAGCAAGAAATGCCTCCTATGAATCAGAAAGGCGTAGCCGGCATGAAGCCCAGAGACATCTCAGGCTAGCGCCTCATTTGCGGTTGAGGAAACAAAGAGGTTAAAGTGACCTGTCAAAAGTTCACCAACAAGTTAGCAGGAGAATCAGGTTTAGAAATCAGTAACTACATCAAATTTAACCAGTCAAAGCAGTACCTGCACTCCACAGCTCACCTATTTTTAGAGAGTGTCAGCAGAGAAAAACAGAGATCTTCTCTCTAAGCCCTAAGAGACTACTGATAAGATCCCCTGAAAAGAAAATTCCTCAGTGACTGTCATAGTAAGTGCTTAAGAGTTGAGTGTATCCCAGATCCTAGTAGAAATTTCTAAAACCCCTACGTTAGTGAGTGGACTTATGAAATATCCACCCTCCTTTCTACGCATGAACCACCAAATGGAATAGGTGTAATTCAAAATCACAACATGATAGAAGTCGACAGTCAAACTAGCTTCCACAGTTCATAACTCACTTTATTAGAACCGAGGGTTAGGTACATATAAGCTATGAGGCCATTTTAATTTGTAATAAAAACATCAAGAACCTAGTAAACAAATCATCATCAGTGAAATAAAAATACACAATCTAGACAAAGGGAAATATAAACGGAAAACGAACATATGGGAAATGTCCGAATTTAATAATAATCAAAGGACATTAATCTCAAAATATAACTTTATGCCTAGTAAATTAGCTAGCTTATTTTGTAAATAACATTATTTGCTGCAGATAACCAATACCATTCATATGAAGTTGTTAACTATGCAAACTGTCCTCCTCCAAAATGTATGTGTATATGTCGGTGGATATGGACCTATCAAGAGCTATTAAAATGCTTACACCTTTGCCCTAGTAACACCAGTTCTAAGAATGTGTCTCTCTTAGATTTAATAACCAGAGCTGCACCTGGTATTTTAAAAGCAGAAACACTACTGTTTAATATAAAGAAAGGGTAAGGTTATATTTTGTTTTCTTTCCTGATCATGCCCAGAATTTTATTGGCTTTTAGGATTATGGAGGCAATTTAGGCTTGTGAAGTCTGAAAATAGTCTACAGTGATTTTTATGTCCTCAGATCATCTCCAACTTCAGTTTTACTGACTTGAAACTAGTTCCCTTCCGGAGCCAAGGATTATAGCTTCTGATGATGTGATTTTCTCATACGTGGCTCCCTCCCACAGGCACACCCAGGGTTGTCAGCAGTTCTCTGCACTGTGGCTGTAATCCACCCATTTCTGTCTCATTCAAAAACTCAGTTCTTATTTCAATCAAGTGTAAGAGTTCTTATAGACACAGCACTGATTCAGTTCTAACATAAAACAAATAGTCCTCAAACTTTGGTGGAGTATTGTAAGAAGCAAGTTAGTCACAATACACACGATGACTGCAACACATCAGCTTCTCCTGGCACCATGGAGAGGAAGCTCTGATCAAGATCAGCAGCCATTTCAGCTGTGGGCAAACTACGGCCCGCGGGCCGAATCCGGCCCGTTTGAAATGAATAAAACTATTGGAAAAAAAGACAGTACCCTTTTATGTAATGATGTTTACTTTGAATATATATTAGTTCACACAAACACTCCATCCATGCTTTTGTTCCGGCCCTCCGGTCCAGTTTAAGAACCCATTGTGGCCCTCGAGTCAAAAAGTTTGCCACCCCCTGGCTTAGTTGGTTGGAGCACTGTCCAGTATATCACAACATCACATCGATGTTTCTCTCTCTCTCTTTCTCTCTCTCTCTCTCTCAAAATCAAGAAAACCATATCCTTGGGTGAGCATTAACAAAAAAATTCAGTAGGCGCTGCTACATATGTATGTACAATGGAATATGGCTCGGCCATAAAAAAGAATGAAGTCTTACCATTTACGACAGCATGGATGGACATAGAGGGTATTACGCTAAGTGAAATAAGTCAGTCAGAGAAAAACAAATACTACTGATTTCACTTATATTTGGAATCTAAACAACAATATAAGCGAACAAACAAAGCAGAGTCAGAGTTGCAGAGAACGAACTGATGGTTGTCAGAGGGGAGGGGGGTTAGGAGGCTGGGTGAAAAAAGTGAAGCAACTGAGAAGTGCAAATTGGCAGGAGTGTGAAAATGGTCACAGGGATACAAAGCACAGAAACAGGAATACCGTCAACACCCTGTAATCACTGTGTATGTGCCCGGGGCGGGGGGGGGGGGGGGGGTAACGGGAACATCTGGGCCACACTTCGTAAAGCATATGGTTCTCTAACCACTACTCTGTACACCTGAAACCAACACAAACAGGGGGCAGGCATCTGGAATACTCTCAACCATAAAGATTGTAAATAAAAATCATACTGAATGTAAACTGTAACTGAAAAAAGATCAGCAGGCACTGACAGAATGTCTTCACAGCAGCTCTAATTGAAAGCCAAGAACTCCACACATTACCGTTACTATTATTAATAACAATAATATATCGCATTTAATGGATGATTACTCTTTGCCAGGCCCTGAGTTACTTTTCATGTCATCTCATTTAATACTTGGGCTGGCTCTTAGGTGACCACCATTTTCATCTTTATTTTACAGAGAGAAAGGCTTAGAGGCTTAGAGGGTTTATGGAATTGACCACAGGAAATCAGACACAAACATAGGGCTAGCCAGTGTCAAACTCTGTACGCTTAACCAAGCTTTTGTTTACCCTAGGAAACAATATATGTTGGCACAAAGCCGTGGCCAAGAAAATCCACACTCCCCAGGAGCAAACCTTGCTTGGAGGGGATGGCATTGAAAAGGCCTTGAAGCAAAAAGCCGTAACTGCCCCACTGTCCACAATGGCTTATTGGTCCTGTGCCATCTCCTGGCACGGGCTTGGCACAGCATTCTGTCTGCATATAGCTGGCTTCCTCTGCTTATAAACCTTCATAATGGATCTAAAGCTTTGTCTTCTAATGGATCTGTATTTCCCGTTTCATTGAGAATTATAGTGATCTTAGAAATATGTTTTCATGCTCTTCAGATTTCTATCATTAGAAACAACTGCCCACATGATCCCATGGTTCTAATGTACAATTATTAAATGTCTATTTTCTTCATTCTCCACATGTATCTATTGGTATTATATACAAACATAATCATAAAACTATAAATCCTTTAGCAAAAATTATATATTAATAATGTCATAACCATTATAAATATCTAATATGTGCACTTATTCTTCCAATAACTCTTTGGTTAGATATTATTACTACTGTAATGTTATTATTATTATTTCTTTTTATAGTAGGAAAAATACTGTTATTTACACAGACCTAGTTATTTTCCTCAAGTCAAAGAGTTCATAAAAATCCATACTCTTTAGACATAATCAAATGAATTTTAAGGAATAGAGGAGACAAGTAGCTTCTTGGATTTCCAAACTATAAAGGGCACTAAAATAACTCCAACCCTAATTCACAAAGTGTTTACAGGTCCGGAGCCTAATGGTGTAGAAAGCCAGGGAGATGAGGAGGGAGAAACTCCTATTATTAAACACAGATCTCTTTCTGTGGAATATTCATGTGTGTGTGTGTAGTTTCAATCAGCTAAAAGTAGGCAGTCACAATTTCAAAGTGCTTGTGTTTACTGCACACAAAGTACATTTTCATTATTTAAATTATAAACATTAAAAAACTCAGTGTCCACAAAATGAAAGAAAAATCTAAGAGATGAGAATAATTCAGAAAAAAAGCATTTGCAATTTTTTTCAGAACAATGATCCCACTACATCAGTACAACTGAATCAAACATGTACCTCTGCTCTGATAAAGAATATTTTAATAGAAACTGCTTCCTCCATCATTAAATAATGTCCTTCAAATACTTTCACTTTTTAGTTTGAGAATGTGCTGACTGTGTCTAGTGCTCAGTCTGGAATGTGAAAATATATATATATATATCTCCAGCGACTGATGACTGAGCAGGCAGGCAGTTAGGAGCAAGGGGTCCTGGATTGCAAGAGGGCTCAGGCCAGGCTGAGGGACCCCCCCTCCCCCCCATGCATTAATTTCGTGCATTGGGCATATGATATATATATATGCTGATAATATTTTGTATGAATAAAGCAAAAATAAGAGTGACAAAAGACAATTTCAATAAGCTCAGAGCAGATCATATTTTCAAAATAAAGTAGGAAGGAAAGGAGTACCATGAGAAGGCTGTGGTCAGCAAACCACATTGAGACTTTTCAATATATATGAGACCTGAGCAATCACAAGCACGTCAGACAAGAAAAAAAGAGGTCTTTACAAGGTGTCCAAGCAATAAATAATTTACAGAGCAATTTAGAAATCTCAGCAGTCACCACTTACAAGGCTGTGGTGGGGAACGGAGTCTATATTTGTAGAGAAGAATAGAATCAATATAAGGAGTAAGCTGTCAGTTTTTCCTATAGTGTCAATATCTCAGACTGGCTGCTTCCACTGGTGCTTCTGTGGAAACAATTTCCAAAAGTATACTACCGAGTGACATGCAGCATGGATTAAATGATTTACTTTAATCCCCTAACTGCACGTTGGCAGACCAATAGCCCAAAAGGAATATTAGAGGGCCTGAGGACAAAGCAACCTATAATAACAGTGTGATTTTGGAATGGTTTATACTTAAGAAAACCCTAGTGCCACAGCAAGCTCCCTCCAGAATAACAAGTAAATATAAGAAGGAGCCACGACAGACTTATACTATCTGGCTACCAGAATGATCATTCACAATATTGAGAGATCTGATTAAATAGAATCAATGGTCAACTTCCCGTTTGTAAGTCATCAGATAAAATGGGAATTGGATCTTGGAACAGCAATGAGCAGTTTTAAGTCCCTTTTTGTTTGGAAGTATGTGATAAAGATCTAGTAAAACATTTCTGTAAGTGTGTCTTGTGAAACTCAAACATAGCTTTCGCACTAAATAATTAGGCATAATTTATCTGATTAAGTCAGAAGGTTATACTATTAAATTGACTTTAAGCATAGAGAAATGGGCAGGTTCAGAGACAAGGGTAGCAGAAAATCACCTCTAGGTTGAACAAGGCTGACTCACCAACTCCATTGCGATGTGACTTTTGATCATTTAAATGGGAAGATGGGTTCAATTTGGTTCTACTCCCTCCCAGAAATACCAATTCTATCATTATTAAAAACATCAATCATTGCTCAGGCCTTACAGCAGACTAAGAATTTGTGAGATACTGAGGGGTGTGGGAACATCTGTCCTTAAATTGGAAGGCACTATACTGTTGGGATAAGGAACTATGATGTACATATAAGAATAAGTTTATTTTTCTAGTTCAAATTCCATTCACTTACTTGCTCTATAACTTTGGACAATCTTCTCTCTCTAAGATGCAGTTTCCTTATTCATAAAATACAATAAAGATGGTCCTTACTTCAGACTTTTTGGGGGGATCTCAACCAGATTACATGAAAGCTTCTCAGCACAGTGCCTTCCATGCGTTCATTCATTTCTTCAACAAATGTTTACTGAGTTCATTCTGTGTCCCAGTCCCTGGGCCAGGCATTGAGCAAACAAGGTTGACACAGTTACTGCTCAATGAAGCTTCTAGTCTATTGAGAAAGGCAGGCATTCAAAAGATACCCAAGGTGATGAATTATAATCGTTACAGGTACTATGAAGGAAAATGAGAGTGCTGTGAGAACGTATCACTGGGGGACATATCTGGTCTGAAATGTCCCTGAAGATCAGCAAATGCTTTCTTGAGAAAGTAACATTTAGTCTGGAACCTGAAGGAGGAGTAGCCAAGTAAAGAGGTGGAGCAAGAGAATTCCAGAAAGGGCCCTGAGATGGTGGGTGATGTCTGACTCGTGGGCCATATAAGGGCCGTGAAGTCATTTGGTCTGGCCCTGCCAAGGCAACATCAGGCGGGACTCAACATTTAATAAATCTAGGAGCTTTTTTTCATAGCAACATAAATTTATATTAAGTGAATTCTATTAAGTGAATGATGTTATAAATATCCAAATGGCCCTTGGCAGAAAAAAGGTTCCCTACCCCTGGCTTTAAGCTTTGTGCATTGGAGTATTCAAGCTCCTGACTCAGAGACAGTTTCCATAATTGTGATCATATGGATTATATATTGTATATCCTCTTCTTTTCACTTACCATTAATTTTTCCATGTTATTAAAAATATCAATTGTTATGGCTACTTAATGCTCATAATGAAAATAAATAATAATATACTTAATCATGCTATTTAACCATTTGATATGCTTCTAATAATTTCTACTTTAAGAAATGCTGAGATAAAAATTCTTAAGTATACTTGAGACTACTTTCTCATAGTGTTATATTGGGTCAAAGAAAAAAACATTGTTAATTTCCCAAATTTTCATTTTATCCAAAGAGTAAAAATTTACATTCTGAAAAGTGGCTATCCACTTGGCTTCATTAACTTGAATCTTTCTTAACTTTATTTTTGAAACTTTCATAATTCATATGAAAGTGTCATCTGTATAAAAAATTGTACTAAGAGACTGGCTATTCGTCAATACTGGGCATTATCACTGGCCAAGGATACAACACAGGGAGCATAGTTCTAAGCAACTATAATGAATAATACTTATTAAGCTCTTATGATTAGCCTGTTTAATCCTGCAGTGGATATTAAGATCAATTTTAAGGGAAAGATCTGCTAACACCTAGTTTTAAAAACAGTATCGACTGTCTACTTAAATGCTAACATGTTCCTTAGAGAGTAGACCTATCATTAATAAGAGCACTTGTATTTTTTTTTCTCTCCCTTCCCCTCACAAATAAGAGCTCCTTTAGATCAATAATACTGAACTTCAGTGAAAAGTGACACAGACTGTATATTTTTTAGGGAGCAGGTAAAATGAGCCAGCCGAACAATTTACACTGTAAGGCCACTGGCTGAGAAGCAGGGGGCAGTGTAACAAAGGCAGAGGGAAGAGAGGCAGCGCTGCTGAGTCCCTGTGGGCAGGAACCAGAACCTTCTTACCCGGGCGCAGTAGGTGGCCGGTTCTTTTTTAAGGATAGAACATCTGACTTTGTAAACAGGACAGCTGAAAAGAAGAGGTGCTGAGTGGCGCAAAGAGCTCTGAGACACCCAAACCACTTACAGGGTCCCATCTGTGTTGGAAAAGAAAGTAAACTTCTCTTGACTGACTTCAGATAAAATTAGGGACTTTTTTTTTTTTTGCCTGATCCATTTGAAATGGATACATATTTTAAATCAACACTCTTTTTAGAAATATAATCAAAGTTTTGGTTTATTTTTGTAAAGTGTAACAGGAGTTTGGTTTTATTCTACTTGGACATAGGTTCTAGTTAGAACATTTACATACTCAGAAAATAGGAGTTTCTCTCCTGCTTGAATGTCCACTGAATGCTTTTCTGCTCCCTGTACACGTGTTTCCAAATCTGGTCTAGAAATTAACTGTTCTTTCCATTCTGTACATATAAAGAGACTTGAAGGATTTGATTCTAAATATACAGGATCCAACAGACAACAGTACTTTTTTCTCCCTAGTGTGATTTTTAATAAATATTTTAGCACTAAAAATCCATGGTTAAAAAAACTAAGCTAAGAATCCTTTCAAAGTGGGTGGGGGCTGAGTGGAGGTGTACAAAGGGGGGTGTTGGGAGACATCTGTAATAGTGTCAACTTTAAAAGAAAAAAATTTAAAGGTGGGCTTTCACTGGAACGGTTTCCTTTTTAATTTTAGGATAATCTGTAAAAAGAAAATATTTAAGATCCTTGAAGCTACACTGGTAAATGTTTCTAGCTCACTCTACAAACCCCAGTGTAGGTGCTGTCAGTAAAATTGACAAGATGTTGATAAAACAAGTAGATTGAAGGGTAGTCTAATTAATTCTGATGTTAAATAGGAAGTCTTTCCTTTTATTTTGAAAGATAAGTAAGCCATATTATCAACCCCTACATTAAATGAAACTTTTATGCTAATACAAAATAATACTGACTGCAAACTGTAATTGAAAATTAAATTTAAAAAAACTTTTTATGCTTAATTTTCAGGCTAAATCTCCTCTCGACTATTAGAAATAGTAATGCTTTGATGGGGGCACTTACTCCTCTCTCCTGGTGTGTCCTTCTGTGAACCAATTCTCTGCCCAACCCCAGAGGAGGGAAGCCACTTCTCTGGTTGGCACATTTGGGAACCCTGAACTGGACCACCCGGGGCCCTCTTTCCTTGGGGAACATGTTGCCAGAAAGTTCCCACAAAACATTACCCAAAAAACAATTCTTACTTCCCAAATTCTGAATAAAATATGGCATGCATAAAATTACAATATATGTAAAACCACCTTTTCAAAATTGTGCTTCATTGCGTTATCTCGTCAGTACAACCACGTTAGTTTTGCCAATAAGTTCAGCCTAACAAGTCTAATAAGCCTGAAGTTGACAGTGAGACATACACTCAAACTCAGAAGTTCAAGTTTGCATTAGAAATCGAAAGAAAATTAGAAAGTTGCAGACGAGTTGCCAGTTATATTCATTTAACATATAGATCTAGTTACTTCTCTGTAGTAAAAATTGTATTTCTATGGTTTATTGTAAATGAAAAATGAGACTGGGAATTGGGCATTTTCTTTTTGGCACTTTAAAATAAAAACAATAAATGAATAAATTTAAGAAAACCTCACTGAAGCTGTAGGTTTCCAGTGCTCATCAATATAACTCACCCATGAGCCATTAGCGTGTCATAAAGTTAGAAAGCTCAATAAAATAATCATAACCTCACATGTTTATTTAGTTCTGAAGCTTAAATGATGGACCTTTGTACCTTGCCATGCCTGGAGACAGTTTTATTAAACACACACACACACACACACACACACACACACACAAATACACACTTAGTTCATGTTCTCTCTTAATTATGTAAACTCACATACAACACGTGTTAATGGGCCATCTATAATGCCATCATAGCTTTCCTTTAATAAACAGCAAAGGGGCATTACTTAGTTTCCTTTTGAAATAAGTAACTTAAGCAATGACTTTTTAATTTAAATTATAATTATTTATAATTCTTAACTTCTGAATTTCCTCTCAAAGGCAGATACACCCAAACAAAAAAGAAAGGCTCAACTTATGTGAATATATTTCAACTTTTAAATTATTTTTCTAGCTCTCATTTTAGCAAGTTTTTAGGGACACTTGGATTTGAGGCAAATCAGTTTTCATTCAATACTCATCTTTCTAATGTACATGAAATATGGGAAATGCTCAAAGTTATATAAAATCTCAAGTAACATTAATATAATAGACAAATCTGCCCTTCCTTCCCAGGTCTCTCCTTAGAATTCTGCTGTCTTTTTTAGGTTCACTTCTAGTCTGTGTCCAGGGGCCTTTTTTTTTCAGTCTCCTTAATTGACCATGGAGATTCTCACAACTTCCCGACCCAGTGATGCCTCCTTTGCATAGTCCTCTTTCTGGATCCCCAGTTCCAGTCCAATTTCTCCCCTCCTGACAGATTAATCTTCCTAATCATTCTAAAGCGTCGTTTGGTTAAAGCCTTTCAGAGTGGAGGATGGAGACAGTAGAAGGCAAAGAGGATTCCCAACGGTTCTATGATAGCTGAAGAACCCAATGGATTCCGCTTCCTCTGGATAAACTTTATCTTGATTTCTTTATTCTTGTCACCTCTGATTTAGCAAAACTGTTAAGTCACTATTCTCCACAAAGCCTTCACATGCCTACCGGAGACTCTAGCATCCCTTGTCTAAAAACCATGGCTTACGGTGAGACATACATTTTTTTTATTTATTTATTTTTAAAATATATTTTATTGATTTTATACAGAGAGGAAGGGAGAGAGACAGAGAGTTAGAAACATCAATGAGAGAGAAACATCGATCAGCTGCCTCCTGCACATCTCCCACTGGAGATATGCCCGCAACCCAGGTACATGCCCTTGACCGGAATCGAACCTGGGACCCTTCAGTCCGCAGGCCGACGCTCTATCCACTGAGCCAAACCGGTTTCAGCAAGACATACATTTTAAATTGTGACCAAGTGCACACATAAGTGTAACTGTACATGTGTGTTTTATGTCGATGTCACCTGTAAATCTAAACAATTTTCATGACATAATGACACTGTAACTTTTTATATGTAAATCATGATTCACTAAACTTATTTCATCACCCAATAGGGAAGTGCAACCCACTATTTAAACAGCCTGATTATCTAAATCCTTGATCTTCTCCTAAATGTGATTCATTATATGTTTCATTAAGTCATTCACTCATTCATTCATTTGTTCATTCATTCATTCAAAGAGGTGGGTAATAATCCCCTGATGGAAGTCAGACATTTCTGTATGTGCCAGGGATAAAATGACAATGAGCAAACAGTAAGTCCCTGCCCGCAGGAATCTGCAGTATCCATCCTCAAAAGACAATGATTCTCCTTGTTCCTCCATTCTTGAAGTATTTACTTACTCCAACCATTTCAGAGCTATATCATGCTACTTTATATTTACTCATCTTTCACATGAGAATTCCATCTCCATGAATGAGCTGTAATATCCTTTAAGAGTGAAATCTTAATTTGACAGATTTGCACTCTGTACCTTCACTTAGTAAGGGCAAAAGCAAAAAACAACTGCATTCCAGCCTTACTCACCACTTACCCGCTGTGCAAGTCTGGGCCAGTCAATCAACTTCTCTCAAATTCAGGGTCCTCATCTGTAAAAGAAGAGGTTGGGCTACATCAGTGGTTTTCAAATTCTACCACACCAAGGTTTCGGGATTCACAGGAGGTTCCAGAGCACGACAGTAAGTAACCTTCACTCAAAAAATGGGGGTGGGGGCTTGGATCCCCATCTCCTGCCTCATTGGAGCTTAGAATTTTGTTCAAAATAGTCTGAGTGCTATTTTTTTTTAATTATTAAATCTCAAGATTGTGCAATCATGTGCCCCACCTTCTCTGCCATGCAAGGTTGAGATGAAGGAAGAAGAATAAGGTGGGAGGAAAAAGAGATGGTTAAGAGGGAAGGAGGGAAAAAG
Source organism: Myotis nattereri (assembly GCF_964212035.1). Classification (NCBI taxonomy): domain Eukaryota; kingdom Metazoa; phylum Chordata; class Mammalia; order Chiroptera; family Vespertilionidae; genus Myotis; species Myotis nattereri. The sequence goes on along the minus strand of NC_138092.1, from coordinate 41,115,301 downwards.
AGAAAGTACTTGTGGTAGAGTATACTACACTGGTATGTTTCAGGAACTATGTTAGGGTAAGCATATATGTTACCTTATTTTTTCCATGCAACAACTTCACAAGATATGAATCATTAGGCCATTTTACACATGAGGAAAATGAAGTTCAGAAAGGTCAGGTAACTTGATGTAAGTGCCCAATTAAGAAGCAGTGAGGCCAAAATCTGTTCTCTTTCCGTTATCCACTTACCTTAAAAGAAGCTAACAGGGACATGGCATGTGGTGTGTTTTACTTTCCCTCATATTTCACATGACTTTATCCTAACAACTTTGAGAAGAAGACATCAGCATTATTCTGATTTTGCCAATTAGGAAACCAAATTTCAGAAAACTGAAATTGACCAGCCCAATGTCAAAGTAATTTAATGGGGCAAAGACCTAATTAAATATCTAAATTCACATTCTGTGCTCTTTCCATATACCAAACTGCCTTCTTTAAAAGGAAGAAAGAGAAGTGGGGGAAAATAAGAGAGAAGGAGGCAGAAAGGGTGGGACAGGTGGAGAATTATAACAATTCCACTGCTTATTTAAGAAGGTTAGTGAGTTACATGAGCTCATTGAATGGAAAGCACCTTGAAAAATCTGAACACCCTGTCAAAGGAAGTCGTTATTATTAACTATTAAACAGTGTGCTCTGAGGATAACATTTTATATTTTTATAAAATTCCACATGGTGACTGCAAATGTAAGAGGGCTATATAATGAATTAATTGCTTAGACAGCCTACAGGAAATCACACAAAAGGAGGATAATCTGACACTCTTGAGATTATGATACAAGAGTCGGTTACATATGCCTGCTCTCTGTTCATGATATACAGCCCCTACTGGCAGTAGAATAATTCAAATTTTCAATTTTTCTTGGATTTCATCACAAACTCAATCAAAAGCATGAAAGTCAGTATTTCAATACCCTTGCACCATGTGAAAATAATAGCATGCTCTACTACCTGAACTCTTAAAGCATTTTTTATTTTGATTGTCTTCCCATTATACTGAAAGATTGTAGGGACTTTATCAGGACGAGCATCCAAACAAACTAGAACATTATTAAGGTTCCAGCAGTGCAGTAACTCACAGAGTGTATGAGTGATTAAAAGCAATACAGTTGTGACAAGGACCATGAGGAGATCAGACAAAGAAGTTACGTGTCTTTAAAAGAAGAAATTAAAAAAAAAGAACTAGAATGATTTAACTCCCTGTATCTTTTACCAGCATTAAACCTGTGGCATGATTTGATCAATATTCACAGCCTATATGACTAGATTCCTTATGGCAAATAACTTCCCAAGGTCAAAACAGTGGAAAATAGGATTAACACAGAATTACAGCATAACTATCACCTTGTCACAAGGCCAGGATTCCAAAAAATGATACTTAACAGTAACAAGAGGCGCTGACATTAGTAAAACACTGCCCCTTCCGGAATTTATCATTGATTCTAGTTACACTTTTTTTTTTTTTTTTTGGTTCGTTGAATTATTTGGACTTAGAAATATGTTCCCAGTTCATTTAATATTCACAAAACTGAGTTTTAAGTTAAATGCTTGCTACTTGCAGACATTGCACTATTCACTGGAAATGGTGTGATCAGAGAACAGAGGCTCCAAAAGGAATGAATGATGTAGGGCGAGAGACAAACAGCTGAATTCATTATCATAAAAGAATGCAATATCAAAAATGCCTATGCCATACTGTTAAATGAAGCAAACAACCTTAACACTAGAAGTACCCCAATATTAACTGTATTCTCTGAAGCGAAGAAGAACAGACTTTCTTTTTTTGAAATCATATAAGGATTTTAAAAAAACATTTTTATAATCAAAAGTAAAGAATCTGCCCTAACTGGTTTGGCTCAGTGGAGAGAGTGTCGGCCTGTGGACTCAAGGGTCCCAGGTTTGATTCCAGTCAAGGGCATGTACCTTGGTTGTGGGCACATCCCCAGTGGGAGGTGTGCAGGAGGCAGCTGATCGATGTTTCTCTCTCATCGATGTTTCTAACTCTCTATCCCTTTCCCTTCCTCTCTGTAAAAAATCAATAAAAATATTTTTTAAAAAAAAAAGAATCTGAGAAGGAAATGGAAATTCTCTCATGGATATTTGAGTAGAATGCTGGGAGAAGCCCGGGAGAGGACCCTGCATGTGACCAGACCGAGCCTGACGGCACAGTGGCATCTGCACTGGCTATGCAGGGTGGCTAGGGTGCGGGTGACTAGGGGGTCACTGAGTGGAGAAGACAGGGGGTGAGAGCCAAGGTAGTGAGATGATTGTCTAGAAAAGTTTTGAAGTCATCATTCCACTAGTTTGAGCGGTGGATGGGGAGAGGAGACAGAAGTGGATGTTCCCTGGGTGGGAAAATACTGAGACCAACGTGTAAAGGGCTTTAGATGCCATCCTATAGACACCTGGGTTTCATCCCGTAGCCAGTGGGGATGCTACTAGCTCCAGAGGTCGGTGAAGTAAAACTCTGGGTTAAAAACAAAAGCTTCTAATAGAATAAAATAGAGTGAGGGATTTGAAAGGTCCATTGAGTTGGAACGGACGGACCTCTTCACCTATTGGATATAGGGATGAGGAAGAAGGAAAACTTGAGGATCACACACAGCGATCTCATGATGGGAAATTAAGGGGCTGAGGATTAGGGTAAACTGAGAATTAATGACATCACTGGTGAATAGTGTGAATAAGGTGCCTGAGGAATATTCATTTAACTTTTTTTTTTATTGATTTCAGAGAAAAAAGGAGGGAGAGAGAGAGAGATAGAAACATCAATGATAAGAGAGAATCATTGATTGGCTGCCTCCTGCACGCCCCTCACTGGGGATCGAGCCTGCAACCCAGGCATGTGCCCTTGACTGGAATTGAACATGGGACCCTTCAGTCTGCAGGCCAATGCTTTACCCACTGAGCCAAACCAGCTAGGGCCATTTAACATTTTGAAATACAGGTTCTGTATTCATGAGAGACACTGAGGTCCTTTCACCTCTGATTTTCGCTTCTATGACACTAATTATATGACTCTAATGAGTAAATGAGTAACCTTTATAATCTTATAAGTGAAACTCTAAAAAACCACAACATTTGAAGTTTCTCATAATGGCAAAACAAACAAACAAAACTTTATGCACAGCAAGACTACTCATATTTATATACTTTCCTTCGGATATAAATTGGATTACTGTTCCAATTATTCAGTGTCTTGTTCTAGGTCAGACATCCACACCCAGTGCCATGTACTTTTATGGTGCTTCCCACTGTGGGTGCACTACACTTCCCCATCCCACTCAGGATGTGTTTTACCATAAAATTGCTTTTACTAATAGAAATTTCGTGGACATGATGTAACAGAAATTTTGTTTGCATGGCATGGTTTGTTCTCTAGTGCACCTGTGATCTGCTACACACACACACACACACACACACACACACACACACACACATACATAGCTACCCATCCACTGGTCCTTCAGCTTGTACCTTGCCGGGAGCCGGTCCATCCTTGCTGTTTCAAAGGACCTGGCATATATAGCATACTGTTCTTAATATGTTTGCTCCCCTTAGCGCTGTGTGTTTTAACCAAGGTCACCTCTCCAAGAAAGGTTGTTTCCCCAGGTAGGAATTTTTCCCTGAAGTCAGGGAGGGGATGCCTCTCCTAGAAAGGTTGTTTCCCCAGGTAGGAATTTTTCCCTGAAGTTAGGGAGGGAATAAAACCCCTCAACTAAGTGCCAGGCGGGTAATTAATCACTTTAACTATGAACAATCATGCTTAAGCTACATAATCTTTACTCCCTGGAATGGAGATAAGAAACGCCCTAACCTTTGTAATAGAGATTGACAGGATTAAAATCAACTGGTATAAATACAGATGTAATAAGACAGCAAGACACAGAACTTAGGAGACAGAAAGAAGACAGCACCTACACAGAACCTACAGACAGAAGAACTTCGCTGGAGAGAACATGGCAAAAGATCCTGGACTGAACCTGACTACAGAAATTGGCAAGAGAACCTGACTAGAACCTGGTGACTGAACTTGGCTGGAGAACCTGGACAGAACCTGGGTGGAGAACCTAGCGAGGGAACATGGCTACAGAACCTGGCTGGAGAATCTGGAGAACCTGGCTGGAGAACCTAGCAAGAGAACATGGACACAGAACCTGGCTGGAGATCCTAGCCAGAACTTCGCTGGAGATCCAGACCAGAACTTGGCAGGAGACCCTGACAAGAGAACCCGGCTATGATGATCAACTGAACACTGCCTCCGTGTCATTCCTTCTTCGCCGACTCCGTCCACACCTTTGGGGACCCCTGGACCCGCTGGGGTTGGACCCCGGCATATGGCGCCCGAACAGGGACCCCTAGGTAAGCGCCCCACACTCGGGACGGATAGGACTCCACCGTAGGAAGAGGGTGGATAGTCTTCGCCGACTCCGTCCACACCTTTGGGAACTCCTGGAACAGGATTCCCCTAGGTAAGCCCCCCACCCCCATTGAGAACCCCACACTCGGGACGGATAGGACTCCACCAGGGTACTGCAGACCCCCCTACAGAGGATAAGTAGGGTAAGAAGGTGGATAGTACAGAACTCAGATTGAGAAGATGTGCCATACTGAGTCCAAAGAAAGAAGACTCTGTATTGATTCTTAGATTGAGAAGATGTGCCATACTGAGTCCAAAGAAAGAAGACTCTGTATTGATCTTTTAACACATATGCTTGCTAGCAGAGGAATTAAGGTTACTCCCAGTCAGACAGACCGTTTTATACAAGAAATATGTCCATGCTTTTCTGAGGAAGGAAAGGTAAATGTAATGGCATGGGAGAAGGTAGGCCCAAGGAGCCTTATCCTTAACCCCACTGCAGCCTTTCCACCCCAGGAAAGTGCAGGATTGGCAAGCTCTCCCTGAGGTGATAGATCAGGACTCAGGTAATAGCGGAAAGCGCCAATCCTACTCTTAAAATGGATACAAGGGAGCATTTCAGGTTTTTCTTTTTAATGCCTGCTTTTAAAAAATAAAAAAGGGGGAATTTGCCGGGAGCCGGTCCATCCTTGCTGTTTCAAAGGACCTGGCATATATGGCATACTGTTCTTAATATGTTTGCTCCCCCTTAGCGCTGTGTGTTTTAACCAAGGTCACCTCTCCAAGAAAGGTTGTTTCCCCAGGTAGGAATTTTTCCCTGAAGTCAGGGAGGGGATGCCTCTCCTAGAAAGGTTGTTTCCCCAGGTAGGAAATTTTCCCTGAAGTCAGGGAGGGAATAAAACCCCTCAACTAAGTGCCAGGCGGGTAATTAATCACTTTAACTATGAACAATCATGCTTAAGCTACATAATCTTTACTCCCTGGAATGGAGATAAGAAACGCCCTAACCTTTGTAATAGAGATTGACAGGATTAAAATCAACTGGTATAAATACAGATGTAATAAGACAGCAAGACACAGAACTTAGGAGACAGAAAGAAGACAGCACCTACACAGAACCTACAGACAGAAGAACTTCGCTGGAGAGAACATGGCAAAAGATCCTGGACTGAACCTGACTACAGAAATTGGCAAGAGAACCTGACTAGAACCTGGTGACTGAACTTGGCTGGAGAACCTGGACAGAACCTGGGTGGAGAACCTAGCGAGGGAACATGGCTACAGAACCTGGCTGGAGAATCTGGAGAACCTGGCTGGAGAACCTAGCAAGAGAACATGGACACAGAACCTGGCTGGAGATCCTAGCCAGAACTTCGCTGGAGATCCAGACCAGAACTTGGCAGGAGACCCTGACAAGAGAACCCGGCTATGATGATCAACTGAACGCTGCCTCCGTGTCATTCCTTCTTCGCCGACTCCGTCCACATCTTTGGGGACCCCTGGACCCGCTGGGGTTGGACCCCGGCAGTACCTCAGACCTGAAAGCCAATCAGAAGCCTGTAGTGTAGCCCTAGTCCAGCAGAGCCTGGCCTGGATCAGCCATATTATACCCCTGGGAATTTAAAAATAAATACAACATCACTGAGCCACTGAGTATTTCATGGTGTGGGATTTTTGTTGTTGTTGTTATGCAGCATTTTTGTAGTAATAGTTGACTAATATAGCTTCCGCTTTACCTTGGAGTAAAAAAACAAAGGTATTTGTTTTTCCTTCAAACTGTGGTCTTCTATAAAATTATAATCTACTTGTTAGGCTACATATATGTAATGCTGTCATACAGAATGCCCCAATTTGAAGATATCAATAAATAGAAGAATATATCATGTTCATGAATTACATAAATCAACGTTTTCACTTCTTTGCAAATTAATAAATAAAATTACAGCATTTTCAATGAAAATCAAAGCATGACTTATAATAAATATTAATAAGCTCATTCTAACCATTTATACAGTATTCAAAAGAATAAGAATAGCCAAGACAATCTTGAAGACAATATTTTATTTGCTTCTATGCATGTACAATATTCATTATACTTTTAAAAAATTAAAAGAAATAAAATTAATAGAAATAATTATAGAACTAGAAAGAGGTTAAACATATAATAACCAAAACATCAAATGCATCAGAAGCCTAAAAAGTCAGCAATGCAAATATTTCTTACGTAAAGAGCAAAAGTAGAAAGAGAATAAAAAATATGAAATAGAAGACAAAACTCAAATAAAAGGAATATAGGAGGTCCCACTAATAGAAAGTGAGAATGAGAAAATGAAAACAAAAAAAAATTGGAAAGACGTAATCATCAAAGAAAAAGCTAGAAAATATCCCCAAACTAAAGCACAGAATATCAATTTCAAAACTGAACAGGCCATGGGGATCCCAAGACAATGAGTGAAAAAGGCCCACACTCACATTCTTTTGAAATCTTGGGACACTATGAATTGTGAGATTTTCAAAAAGATGTGGAATTCCACAAGGAAAGTTTCCAGGGAGGAAAAGAAACCTGAGGATGAGAGATGAGGATAGAGTAACAACAAATTGGGAGCAGGAAGCAAAAAGAAACACAATTTCAAGTCAAGATAAAAAAACAAACCTGTATGAAAAAGTCAAGGCCCAGATTTAAAGAAGCGTAAATTGAAAAGATTTTAAGCCACTGAGTTAAAAAATACACCAAGAAAGATAATTCATTTGAGCATGGTAAACTTTTTCCCAAATATGTCTGAGGTTTCAAACCTCGGGTGGATCTATGTCCAAGAACACACAGCACACTACGTGACTCACCTTCGGACAATATTTGTGAAGGGCTAACATGTTTTACACGTTTTCAACTTTTAGAGTCAACACATTTAAAAAGGAAGACTTGTTAGTGGTTATAGAAAAAAATGTAAATATAAACAAGCTTGCCAACACAGAAGTGAAAGTTTAGCTTACAAAGTAAGCCACAGGGGGAAGGAAATGTTGAGGAAATGAGTAGGAATATTAATACCTTGTCTTAGAAAGTGAAGAGTATAAACTTGTTGACAAAGAGAAATGAATACCAGAGGGGGAAAAGAACAGAATATTGGATGGCAGTATACCATTTGTTAAATAAAAAAAGACCTCTGGAATGTTTAACAGTTCCAGAAAATAACAGTTTTTGCAAGTTTATTATCAGACTAGAGGCCTGATGCACGAAATTCATGCAAGGGGCTCAGCCCTCACAGCCCCAGATTCATCCAGAAGGTCCTCCAGATGGTGGTTCTGCTGCTCAGCCTAATTAACATATTTGCTCTTTATTATATAGGATAGCATTGGTGACATTTGAGTAGACCATGTACTATGTTACCTGCCTTCTCTTTGTTGTTTTCTAAAAGTGAGAGAAGAAGCATTTGTTGATTCCTACCAGGGGTGTTGATATATGTTTCCATTTGTCCTGAGGAATAAAATTTGGTATAGTTTCCCATCACATCAACGCTAAAGAAATGGCACTAAGAGATTTATCTGACATTAGTAAATGATGGAGCAAGAGTTTTTCTAGATTCAAAACTACTTCTATTAAATCATGCCACTATAATCACTTTAGTGATCATTAATCTCACTGAGTATATTTTGAGTCTAATAAATTATCAAAATATTAATTTACAACTGCACTATGTTTACCTCTATCTTCTTTAGCTTCTGTGGTAAGAGAAATAATGGCCTTCCAGAGATGCCCTAAGTCTTGGAAGCTGTGAATATGTTACTTTTAATGGCAAAAGTTGACTTTGTAGATATGATGTAGGTAAAGGTCTTAAAATAAGATTATCCTGGATAATCTAGGGGGCCAAATCAAAAGGATCTTAAAAGATAGACCAGAGAGTCAGAAGAGTCCAAACACGAGACGTGAAAACAGAAACGGAGGTCAGACTGATGAGGTTGCTAGTTTGAAAGATGGAAGCTAGAAGGAGGGGCCATGAACCAAGGAACTGAGGAAGACACTAGAAGCTGGAAAAGGCAAGAGAAGAAATTCTCTCCCAAGTCTCCAGAGGAATGCAGCTGTGCTGACACCTTGAATTTAGCCCAATGAGACCTCCTTGGGACGTCTGACCTTGAGAGTTTTAAGACAATGATTCTGTGTTATTTCAAGGCAGACAGTTTGTGGTTTGTTACAGCAGAAACAGAAATCTAATGCAGGGTCTGCTAAGAGAATCAGAAAGGTCTGGGCGTCAGTCTTATCTCTGCTATGTAATTTTGGGCAAGATTCCTAACCTCTATGGACTGCTGGCTTCTTTATGTGCAACTTTGAAATTATAAATACATCTATTCAAGAAAATGTGATGATTATTAGTCTACAGTTAAGAATTCTTTAGAGCAAGCATGTCAAACTTGCAGCCAGTGGTCCGCATGCCTCGTTTTTTGGTCCGTGTTAGCCTTTGTAAATAAACGAGGCATGTGGCCCTCGGGCTGCGAGTTTGACATGCTTGCTTTAGAGGGTAGATAGTAACTACTAATTATAGGAGAAAAATAAAACTTGTAAGAAAGAATGATTACAATTGTTTTTTTTGCTTCCAAACCCCCAAAGTTCATCAGCCTGGGATTCTTCATAACATACTGGCTACTAGTTGAAATACTGAGGAAAACAGCTCCAATATTGAAACCACTTCATGATTTGAGCTTATTCACTCACTCCTTTAATATCTAGCCTCTTTGGAGAAGAGGCAATATCCTTGACTGGCTATAAATTTATGAGTGTAGTTGCTTTTATGACTCTGAATGTAATAGAACCTAAGTAAATACTGATAAGTTCTCTAGTCTTCTGAGATGTTTCCACCCACAAAATATTGTCCCATCATTGGAAATCCCCACAGTTTTGATAAGAAAGAAGGCAAGATCTCTTTTATATATAACACTTGTCAATTAGAATCAGAACAGCATTCATCATTTTAGTTGGAAAACCTATGTGTTTTTTTAAAACCGCATTTGAAGTCTGTATAATGAAATTTCACTCTTATTGTCTTTGGAGCACCTTCAATGGGTTTGGGAGGTTAATGTTGGCTTTCAGGTTTTTTGTTTTTTTTTCAAGCATCCTTTAACATGGTTTACATTTACAGATTAAGTGGTAAACTCAAAGGAAATAAGTATTTTCTGTCACCACACTCTCCCCACATAAACAGACTAGATTTGAAAGTCATGTCCATGTTCAAGACTATCTTCATTAACTAGACTTGTGGGGAATGAGATTAACTCTTTTAAACCACTTAGTTACCTATCATTTTCAGGAATTTTCTGTGTAGATCGTGGATACAGAGATTTTTCCCGCTCGGATGCAAAGTATTGATTTAAGCTTTCTGTGTACAGGACCACAACAGGGCGTGAGTTAATTAGTATTCAGGAGGCCTCACAACGAGGCAAAGTCTCACTAAAAAACCATGATCACTCTACAGAGGATAAGCTGTGACTAAGAAAATATGCTTTACTACATGGCTCTCCCTACCCATGGTGCATAGTTTTTCAATGATAGGTGCATCCTTTCAAGACATGACCTCCGTCATTGTAAGATGATTCTTTAGGGAACCATCATTGATATCAACCAAAAGAAGAGCTCAGAGCTCTTACACAGTTATTTTGCTCTGGTCTAAGTAAACTTTTGCTTCGGGTACTTCTTATCTAGCATCTGAGGGTGAATTTCAGACATCATCAAACAGCAAGGTCATTAACGCACACAAATATAAATGAGTTCACAGCCCAGAAGTGGGAGCTCTTCTAGACTATGAGCATTCTGAAGATAGGTGCCTGTCCATGCTAACGGCACTTCACCAGTGTCTGGGTCACTGTGTATGAACAGAATGTCTGTGTCCCCCCCACAAATTCTTATGTCAAAACCTTAATCCCAATGTGATGGTATTTGGAGGTGGGGCCTTGGGAGGTAAATAATTCATGAAGGTGGAGCCCTCATGAATGAGCCTTCTCCTCATAGAAGGAGAGGCCAGAAGATACATGACAGGTCAGCAACCCAGAAAGGGCTCTCCCCAGAGCCCCACCATACTGGCGCCATGATCTTGGACTTCCAGTCTCCAGAACTGTGAGAAATCAATTGTTTAAGCCACATAGTCTATGGTAATTTGTTAGAGTTGCCCAAACTAAGACAAAGGTATGAATGAATATGTATATGATTAGATGCATAAATGAACAATCATCCCCTGAGTGAATATATCTATAAATTAGTTACTTGATTTTTACACCAGAATGTGGCGGAGTTTACCTCTCTTTACTAAAATGAAGCCAAAGTACACAGTACATTTGTAGACACCATTATACAAGCAACACGATGGAGTCAAGGCTGGAATAAATACTTTATTATCCAGAATCTCATCACCCAACAAATCAACTATCTTCTTTGTGCTCCTACTGATTTCCTGATCAGATTTTATATAGTTTGTGTGTTTAGCACAGATAAATCAGAATATTTTTTTTTATATAATGAGAAAAATTCAGGCACAAGTTTAAAATTCTGTACATAAATTAGGCTTCATATTCTTGACAGGCCAAATGGGCTCTCTCCTTCCTAAGAACTTGTGATACTTTAGGAATATCATACTGACAAGGGATACAGCCATAGACTGCTGCAAGATATGTTTGGTATTATTATTTAGCCTGAATTCTGTTCAATTTTATAGGCATTATTTATTTAGCTCCTATGAAATGCATTCCTACTAGGGAATATAAATTAAGTCCCCTTATATACTTCACTCTGCCTAGAAAGGTGTAAAAGATACATACATAAATGGATGGATGGATGGATAGATAGATAGATGATAATAGACAGATATTTGTTGACTGATTATAAATGAATATCCTGTATAATAAAAGCATAATATGCTAAGTGTCCAACCATTCATTCGACTGTTCGACCAATCGCTATAACACACACTGACCACCAGGGGCACACAATCCAACCAGTAGGATAGCTTGCTGCTGGGGTCCAGCTGATCAGGACTGGGTGGGATGGACCGGACATGTCCTGGAGTCCTCCTGCAGTCCCTCCCCACCCCGATCGTGCACCAGTGAGGTCCCTTGGCCTGGCCTGCGTCCTCTCGCAATCTGGGACCCCTTGGGGGATGTCGGAGAGCCGGTTTCAGCCCGATCCCTGCAGGCCAGGCAGAGGGACCCCACTGGTGCACGAATTCATGCACTGGGCCTCTAGCAGTCATTATAAAAGAACAAAAAATAAATGGAAAAATGTGTAATATTTTATATTGTTGTGTTTTGAATGTGATTACAACAGCTTCTTCATAACCTTTACCACCGGAAATAAACAGCACTACTTTCCCTTAAAAATATACACTTTAAGATAACCAGCATTTTTGGTTAATATATCCATTAAACAGTAGTTAAAAATACCAGAAAGTCATTAGAAAAATCAAATGGAGCAAGAAGGATTATCATTATTCTCTTTAGCTTTCACTTTTGATTTTAAAAAACATGCGTGAGATGAAAACTGTGTTCTTAACTCTGACCCAGTTACGATGCGGAAGCCACCTGAACTCTGCCCCGAGTGCCAACCTGGAAGCGGAGGTAATTGTCTCTTCCCACGAGGGTGTAAATGCAATGCCCTAAATGCGCTGCATGTACCAGACATTCAGGAAACAATGAAATGAAGAAGACACTACCCCTGCCTTCAAGGAGCTTACAGGACAGTAGATATATGTGTGTGTATTATATTTTTTGAATTGTCAAAGTCAGAACAGGTTTTTTGTTTTTCAGTAGAAACCATGACTATTTGATCCCTGCTTTCTTTGGGAAAAGGAAGTCTCTGAAAATCAGTCTGCATCTCTTTGTTCTTAGGGTTTCCCTCATTTTTAAAAAAATACATTTTATTGATTTTTTTACAGAGAGGAAGGGAGAGGGATAGGTTAGAAACATCGATGAGAGAGAACACATTGATCAGCTGCCTCCTGAACATCCCCCAAATGGGGATGTGCTCTCACAACCAAGGCACATGCCCTTAACTGGAATCGAACCTGAGACCCTTCAGTCCACAGGCCGACGCTCTATCCACTGTGCCAAACCGGCTAGGGCAGGGTTTCCCTCATTTTGACAACTATGTCTCCTTGAGATGTAGATAAAGGTTAGCTCATTAAAGGTAAACAAACAGTGGTCCTTTTTCTCCGATTATTTTCTTCCTTCCTCATCTCCTCAGTCAAGTTTTACATTTTCCTCCCATCCTTAATCCAAGACTTGGTTTTTAACCCTGTCTTGTTATTAATTCAGGGATCTAACATCACAGGAGCTGCTATTATTTTATATTTTGAATCCTAACCACCTCCCAGTGTGTAGGTGAGTCTTAAAGTACTAGTATATGTACAACTTCTTATGTTTTCCTTAAAATTAGCATCACTCTCTAATTTTTCCTCTATTGCAAATGGCTATCATTTCACTCCTAGGAATATATACATTTGTATATACATATGTACGTATATATATATTTGTATGTATGCATGTGTGTATGTATTTTTTAAAGTATAACCAGTCCTTCCTTTTATATACTGCATTTATCATGAACCCATTTTGAAAATTCCTCAGGAAGGAGAACCTAATTTCTGTAGCAGTAATAGCAAGTTTTTACTTTCATAAAAATTTCAACAATCTAATGAGTAGCTCTACCTTACCATGCTCACTTCTCTGTCACTTAGTCATCCCATGTGAGGCTCTTGAACCCAGCCTAGAGGTGATGCCAGGCTCCCCATGAAGCTGCTCATGGCTCACCTCTGTAGCTCACACCTCACTTCAACCACCAACTGAATTCCAACAACTCTTCCCAACAAGTCAGGCCCAGACCCATCAGATCTTAGATCCTGCCACCTCACTTCCAAAAATGGCTCCATCCGACCCTATGGCAATGTTCCAATGAGGAAATATCCCTGTGCTGAGCAAGACCTGAGCAGCCATCAACCCCACCACTACCACCTTCTCAACTCAGACTTTCCACATGCTTCTCAGAGGCGTTCTCTAAAGCATGGAGCAGGAGACCCACCTCCTAGATTCAGTGCAACATGTTAGGCTTCAACCCTCTTAGAGGGAAAGGTTCAACCCTCTAAGATATTAGCTCTCTCCTCCAATTATTCAAATAATGGCTTTAGAGTCGCAGAGACCCAGGTTTTTAATTTTGGCTCTGCCACTTGTTGTCTCATCCTGAACAACTTCAGTTTCTTCATTTAAATAACGGTCCTAGAAAGATTTACCTTAGGGGTATAGAGAGGGATAGGCTTAAGGTACATATCTTAGGGTAGGCACCAACCTCCCATCTAGCTTAAGGCCAAGATAGTTTTTAGAAGGTGATGAGATGAAATCTGTCTTCATACAGAAAATATGCAAACTGCTAATATTTTAAAAGAAGCAAAAGTAACTTCTAGACGAAATTGTGTTAACAGTGCATCCTAGCAGAAAATATAGAGGAAATTATCACTTTTATGAGCTCTTGCAATTATCTCACTAATTCAATGACATCGTGGATGTGTCTGCAAAGTCAAACATAGAACTGAAATAGTTTATCAAGATAAATGTTAGTGGAACATTTTCTTTAATTACTTGCACATTTCATTTTGCTTTAAGCTGAATTATCCAGAAAATTATAGTTCTCCATGTTCATGCATAACGGGAAACACCAGGTTGTAGCAATTGATTTAATTGTTCTCTGGAGCATAAATTACCTGAACGTTACTCATCACATTGATTGTCATTATTGAAAATGTGTATAACTAAAGATACCAACATTTTATGAAACATTTTAGCTATTATTCACTTCCTATCCATTTAGAAGCAATGTGATTACCTAAAAATAAATAGATAAAATATCTCTAAGTAGAGACAGATGGGAGAGCTTTATGAAATATAACACTTAGGTTTAAAAAGTTCATAAATTTTATGTTCTCAAAAACGTGCAGTGTTCTCAAGAAGAGCATGGTAATGTGGTAGTCATTTCTTAGGAAGTCAATCACCCAGAAACTTGGTTAGTATTTTATTGCTTTGAGGGCTGATCTATATAATTTGGAAGATGAGTTGTTTGGTTTTTGATGGAATAGAAAAATGCATCTAAGGAACCTGTTATTTGCACAAAAGCAATGGGTGTGGGAGCAATTGGGAGAGAAGGACTGAATACCTACATCTCATTTTTCATATATGATTGACATTGTTATGCCATTCCCTCCACAATGCTAACATTTATAGTAATATACATATGTTAGGAGTTTTCTACATAATTAGATTCTTAATAGCAGCATTTTCTTAAACAATACCTTTCATTTAGTCAAAAAAATAGGTGTTTAATGGTGCCACAGAGCCAGTACGTTTTCTAAGCACTGGAGACAAAGCAGTTAATAAAAAGGACAAAGTCCCTGCCTTTACGGACCTCATTCTCATAAGCAAGAGGAACCCTGTAAAAATCTGTATCCAAATGTCAGCGACTGCTAAGTACAAGGGACAGAAATGCAGGAAGATGAGATGATAGCATGATTAGGACTACTTTAGATAAACTGATTAGAGAAGACCTCTCTAAGAATTCACCACGCGGGAAGAGGGCTAAGCAAGTAACTGGAAAGGAAGGGACTTCTGCGGGGAGCACAACACTGAAGCAGTGACAATCTGTGTGTATTCTGGAATCTTCAGGTCGGCTGATGTGATTGGATAACAAAAGAGTACACAGTTGGAGTTCGTAGGCTGTACCAGAAAATGTACTAAACATTTTATACCTATCTAATCCTCAGTAGCATCCTATGTGACATGCACTATTTTCTTCATTTTGCAAGGTAAAGCATAAGTGATCAGAAATAGGAAATAACTTGCCCACAGTGGAGGTAGAGCCGGGACCTAGTTCCACGTGGCCCAAATCCATGTTCTTAGCTCCTGTGCTATTCTGTTTCTAGCAGGAATACAGCCACAACTTCCTGTCCTGGACCAGCGTGTCTGGCTGCAGATATAAGAACAGCCCAGTCAAGGGAATAGAGAACTCAAGTTGAAGTGACCCGGCATTACTGCTACCCAGGTGGGTGATGACGAGCAATCACTTAACCTCTTAACATTTAACTTATATAATCATCATTTCCTCATTAATTCATTCTGAACATATCTATTGAGGAAGTCCGATTATAAACTAGGCCCGTGGTCGGCAAACTGCGGCTTGTGAGCCACATGCGGCTTTTTGGCCCCTTGAGTGTGGCTCTTCTACCAAATACCACGTGCAGGCGCGCACGTACAGTGCGACTGAAACTTCGTGGCCCATGCGCAGAAGTCGGTTTTCGGCCTGGGCAAGTCTATTTTGAAGAAGTCCTGTTGATATTTGGCTCTGTTGACTAATGAGTTTGCCGACCACTGGACCAATGTGAACCAGAATTATAATGAATGATCATCGAGTGTGCCTTCAAGAATTCCTCAATCAAGTGGAAAGCGAACCAATGAAGGGCATAACCTTCAAGATAATATTAAGTCCAATAAATAGGTAGAAAACATGCTATGGAAACATCAAGCCAAACACAATGCTGCCTGTCCATCCGTTTTCTGTAAAATGAAGGAATTAAGCTACATGATCACCCTGGGCCTTCCTAATATAATGTTATTCCAACCATCAATCATTGAGTAACATTCTATGCAGCCCGTGAGAAAGCAATAGTAATATATTTTGGCAGGCATTGGCTATACTGGGTTCATCTTTCTCTCCTTCCTGTAACAATCCCTGTAATTCTAAATTATTTTTCTAATAATAAGTCAGATGCTCAGAAATCTTCACAGGTCATGAATTTCTTGATTAATAACAATAATAATGGATGGAAAGAATTTAACCTAAGTATATAAGCATTGGCTATTACTCAAAAATGAAATGTGTGCATCCAAAGAGTAAGTGCAAGCATATTCCACTTTCCTTTAACATTTTCTGAATAAACTCGGGTTTTCAGAGTATAATGTTAGAGGAAATAAACTTGGAAGAGCTCAAACTTATATAACTAAAGTCATGCACTTTCAGTAACATCTCCTGTAGATACCTTGCATCCACATAATTAACTTTTGAGGGTTTGCATAAGCCCAGGAATAAGAAAGGAGCTTGACTTCTGATAAGTTATGTGCTGAGGTTCACATAATAAAACTCTAGATAAGAGATAAAGTTGTAGGAGTAACTCACTGAACTAGAGGGTGAACAAAGCTGAACTCAGAAACTCCATCTTGAAGAAGCTTTATCTTTCTCTCTAAAGTATGACATTCCTCTTAAGGAACTAAAATCTCATTTCTCTATTATAGTGCTGATAAAACAAAGAAAACATGCAGAATCCTAAGAAATGGATAAGCAAAATAGAGACAAACTCATAGATAGAGGGCAGGCAGACAACTCCAGTGACAGGGGTGTTGGGGGAGAGGGGATGTTGGGGGGCAGAAGTATTGAGCAAAAAAGAAAAAAGAGAAATACCTCATGGACACAGACAACAGTGTGATGATTGGGGTGGTGGTGGTGGACAGAGGGGTGGAAGAGGGTATAGGGGAGATATATGGTGATGAGGGGAAAACAATATTGCGGAGAGAAAAAATGAAAAGCAATATTTTAGATAAATTAGTCAGTAAAATGTTGAATTTCAGGTTGGAGCTATGACATAAAGGAACTCATCAGTGTTCTAAATGGAAAAAGAAAAGTCAGTTCCTACAGTCTCCACCCTCTTCAAAACAGCATAATCCTATATAATAAAAGTCCAGTGACCGAAATGGCGGAATGACCAGAATGACCACGGCCCCTCACCCTGGCTGACTGCCCCCCACTGAGTGGTTAGGGGCAATCAGGCAGGCAGGCAGAGTGGTTAGGGGAGATCAGGCAGGCAGGCAGAGTGGTTAGGGGTGATCAGGCAGGCAGAGGCAGTTAGGGGCGATCAGGCAGGCAGGCAGAGTGGTTAGGGGTGATCAGGCAGGCAGAGTGGTTAGGGGTGATCAGGCAGGCAGAGTGGTTAGGGGTGATAAGGCAGAGGCAGTTAGAGGCAATCATACAGGCAGAGGAGGTTAGGGGAGCTCAGGCAGGCAGGCAGAGGTGGTTAGGGCAATCAGGCAGGCAGGCAGAATGGTTAGGGGCGATCAGGCAGGCAGGTGAGCAGTCAGGGGCCAGCAGTTCTGGATTGCGAGAGGGATGTCCGACTGCCGGTTGAGGTCCAATGCACAGGGACCCCTGCAGGATTGGGCCTAAACCAGCAGTTGAACATGCCCCAAGGGGTCCCGGATTTTGAGAGGGTGCAGGCCAGGCTGAGGACCCCCCCACATCACGAACAAATTTCATGCAACGGGCCTCTAATATACAACATAAAGGTGAAACTTAATGCTGTTACCATTCTAATAGAGGGAATCACTAAAATCAAATCCTGTTCTAACACCAATGCTATGTTAAAAGGAGTCTGTGATTACTTCCTAATTGTTGAATCACAAATCTTCCATCTGAATTTTAAAAGTAAATTTTACTGGTTATAACTAAATCTTGTTATGGTGACCAGGAGTCTAAGTTTGCACAAGGGAGTGTCAGGTTTTGACTGTTGCAAAAGCGTAATTAAAACTAGCGTGCATTTAGGTCTCAAAAGTTTCCTGGTTCCGGACATGAAATTGTTTGCAATACAACCACTTTTATCAAAACTTAAAATAGTGTGATAAATAATAACTAAATTAATTATCAGAGAGAGAAAAGGGAAAGAGAATCCACAACGTCCGAAGCAGTGTCTGGTGAGCCACTGTGAATGCTTTCGGTGCCACCCTGATCGACTCTGTCTTCAACTATAATGGGAGCTCGATTAAATAAGCTGGAATGGTATTAGTCCTATGCTAGAAACTAAAACAAACAGGACTTCAGAGATAAGCCCTTTCCTGGTAGACACTAAAACTAAAAGGAAAATAAGATGGCCTACCAATTGGCATATAGCACCAAAAGCTAGCGAAGTAGAAATATAAAAGCAGCCACATGAAAGACATATATATATGCTAGGAAAACACACCAATTTAAGTGAGAAACATGCCCATAAACAGAATGCATTTCATCTAAATTTAATTTACTTGATCTGATCAGTTTTCTAAAAATGCTCATTCTTTTTTTTTAAAATAACCATAGTTATTAGTACTAAAAAATTATATGACTGGTAAAAGTTACTTTTAATTAATAATTTTATTTCAATGTAAACGAAATGTATGTCTATTATCAAAAATTTTGTAAAATGTAGAAAATATAAAGAATAAAATAACCTATAGTTTTATCATCCAAATTACTCCTTTAATCTTTTATTATATTAAATACCACATACACATATATATGTATTTACAGATTCATTATCCATGAATGCATACATACACATATCATACATTCATGTATATAAATATCTGCTACATACAGATTATTCTCTACTTGGAGTTTTTCAAACTTTTTTATTTATTTTAACACTATATTATGCCCTGTATCTTCTGCTATATAATTATTATTTCAAAACACTCTTTTAATGGCTCCATGGCAAACTGTAATGATTGTCTACATTATTATGTTCAAAGAGAAAAACAATCCTAAAGGTAGAATCATTAAGTCAGATGGTATGAATTTCTTTACAGATGTTGACCCACAATGTCAATGCACTCTCCAAAAGAGCAGTTATTTTCATTATTCGCTAATGTAGGAGTGCACAGAGTGGAGTCAGGGCTCAGATATTCACTAACCGCAGACTTTCGTCTTTGAATGTTTCAAACTTCAGAGACTCCTTTGGAAAATAGTGACAATAAATGTACTCATCTCTTGACTATTAGATTGCAATGATTATTATTGTAAACACTAGAGGCCTGGTGCACAAAATTCGTGCATGGGAGGGGGTGTCCCTCAGTCTGGCGTGAATCCTCTCTAATCCAGGACCCCTTGGGGGATGTCTGACTCCCAATTTAGGCCCGATCCCAGAGGAATTGGGCGTAAACTGGGAGTCGGACATCCCACTAACAATCTGGGACCACTGGCTCCTAACAGCTCACCTGCCTGCCGGCCTGATCCCTCTAGCTGCTCTCCCCTGCTGGCCTGATCCCCATAACTGTCCTCCCCTGCCAGCCTGATGTCCCTAACTGCTCTCCCCTGCCGGCCCGATCACCCCTAACTGCCTCTGCCTTGGCCCCGCCACCATGGCTTTGTCCGGAAGGACGTCTGGTCTAATTAGCATATTACCCTTTTATTAGTATAGATTACTGCCACAACTAGTAATGGCATGGCGCAATGCCAACTCTGAGTATTATTTCTGTTCTTTGATATTATTTATATCATTTATTGTAAAACTGTAAACTAATGTTGAATTTATTTGATTACCAGTTTGGCAGAGAACACTAGTAGTTCCACAGAAAGATTTGTAACTGGGCACTATTTGGAAGTGGAGACCACATTTCCCAGCCACCCCACAGCTGGGTGTAGCCATGTGGCTAAGTTTTCACTAATGGGATGTGATCAAAAGTGATGCTTGCCACTTAAGTGTCTAGGCCTTAAAATACAGTGCATGAAATCCTCTACTCTCGCCTTCCTGCAATCTGGAATGCAAATGTGCCTGTGATTTAGCATCAAGGAGGCAAGGCAAGACAATGCCCTATGGCAAGGGTCATATAACTATGGAGCTGCATGTTTTTGTAAATAAAGTTTTATTGGAACATGGTCATGCCTTTTTGTTCCTGTGTTGTCTATGGACACTTTCACTCTACCATTGCAAAGCTGAGTTATTGCAACAGACACCATATGGTCCCCAAATTCTACAATATTTACTATTTGAGCCTTTATACATTCACAAAAAAAAAAGTGCCCAATGCTGCTCTAGGAGATGGCAAAGCAATAACATAGAAACAACCTGAGCCCTAGCTGGTTTGGCTCAGTGGATAGAGCATCAGCCTGTGGACTCAAGGGTCCCAGGTTTGATTCCGGTCAAGGGCATGTACCTTGGTTGTAGGCACATCCCCAGTAGGGGGTGTGCAGGAGGCAACTGATCGATGTTTCTCTCTCATTGATGTTTCTAACTCTCTATCCTTATCCCTTCCTCTCTGTAAAAAAATCAATAAAATATATTAAAAAAAGAAACAACCGGAGTCCCCAAATGACCATGTTAAATATAAATATTCAACCTACACCAGACAATTTTTTGAATTTACAGAGTTCTTTGTATGCTAGAGATTTAAACCTAAGTTTGTAGTATTTACAGAAAATAATGTCGAGGGGTTGTCTGATTTTTATATTATGTTTCTATATAGTTTTTATAATATTTGTCTTCTAGCAAACCTATCATTACCTTCTCTTACAGTTCCTTACATTGTTTTATGAAGTTTTCCTTATCATAAGATCAGATAGATATTTGTTCTTTTTGTGTTTTTTATTATGCTTATATTTCACTCATAATTTTTCATTTTCAATGGCATCCAGCCAGCATCACTTTTTGAATAGTTTCTCCATAGATGTATTGTAATAACTTACATATTAGAGCCATATATTCAATTTATATCATGTAATCGTGTGTTATACATTTATAAACATTCAGATGTTTCCGAGCTTTTGTATTGTTCCATTGCTGTATCCTCTTCTTAAATCAGTATCATAGCATTTTAATTATTGTAGTTGTAGGAATTAAATTACATTCAGTGTGGAAAGTCACCCTTATTTATCTATACTTTCAGTTTCTAACATTAGGCGGAGGGTGAAGAGGGGGATGCTTTTTGAAATTTAATTCTGTCATGTGGTAAATATAAAATACATTATAATTGGTTTTACTTGTCACATCCACAGAAAGATGAACAGATGTTCACAACACAGATTAAAAACACACAAATACATTACATTACTTATACCATACGCTCTCATTCTGAAAAGTGAACTTGCAAAATATCCAATTCAACAGAATTATTCATTCGAGTGAGGCTGAGACTAATAATTTTTGTCTACTAAAGTATAACATTAGACTTTCAATGTGTTTTCTCATATAGTTTCTGCAATAATTCTGAGTTTTTCATACTACTGCTATTTTTACTTTAGTTCCTAGAAAACTGGATAAAGTAATTAAGTGCTTCAATTAAAATCATGAGGTCACTGAGCAGCAGAGCCTGAGATTGGCCACCTGCTCTCTGGTTTTCGGCCACAGTGACCTGAGCATTTGTGCTACGAGGGGTCTGGCCGACTCAATTAATGTGGACACTTGATTACATTTTTTTTTAATCCCAAAACACTTTAAGAACAAAGTTTTTAGACTGTCATGATCAAATCCCTACACTGAAACTCAGTATAAAGTAATGACCTACTGTCCCTCGTAGGCCTCAGAATATTTATGGTTGTTGATTTTTGAATTTTATTTGTTTATCGTTTTTCTAATGGGAACCAAACCAGGTATATATATATTCAGGTGGACTCAAAGCTTTATAATCCTGAGTCTTCCCATTCGGTAATGTCTTCCTATTCACATCTTTATATAGGCCTTTCAGAAAAGTCCTATTTTTCAAAGTCGTGCATATTTATAATTTTAGTAATTTTATTATAAAACCTGATTTATTTATATGTAAATCTAAATATTTATACATACATGCATATATAACAAGATATAATATCTGTTCAGTTTCATAATAATAATTAAATGAAGGGCCTGGGTCCCTTTCTTGATTGAACCCCCACTCCAGGTGGTAAATTAATACCCTGTGCTAATAATTTCTTACATTTCTTTTGAGCTTTAACACATATCTATGAATTGATAACAAGGAAGCACCAATTTAGTTGTTTGTTTGGGTCTTTATATAAGTGAAAATGTTACCAGAATATATTCTTCTTTGACTTGATCTTTTGTATTTTGTTTTGTTTTTTTACTGAACATTTTGTTTGAGATTTCTCTGTTGATGGACAGTGGAGTGATTTATTACTTTCTCTGCTTTTTAGTAAATCATCACATGAACACACCGCAATGCATTATCCATTCTACTATTGATAGACGTTTTGGGGTGTTTCCAATTTTTGCTTTCACAAACTTTGCTGCTATAAATATTCCAGAGCATGATTCCAGGTGCACATATCAACACGTGGTTTGCGGGTCCAAGCCAGTTCATGAATTGTGTTACAAGTCCATGACGGGGTAAGACAGAAAGCGAAGGTAATCATTAGAAGCTTTAATAGTAATTGGACCTGCTGTACTATCCAAGCTCACCATCAGTGAACTCATCTCATTTAACAGGGTTTTACCAGTTTGACAGCTCAGGTCGTGAGTCACAACACAACAAAAAACACAAAGGAGTCATGAGTGCTAGGACCACGTGATAGTTTTAAGATTTGATTGGCAACTGTAATTCAAAAGTGAATATTGGAGAAAACATGAGTACACACATATTGTATAAATATCTGTGCATTATGATCATTGAGTACATCATTTCACCTCCTACTGCAGTCTGATGGTACCAGATGCTTCTCATTCAGTGAGCCTAGAGTAATTGCAATTGTTGAATGAATTAATGTCTACCTTTAGCAGAAAGCTCCAAGAATACAAGGATATTACTTAACATACTGTTATCTCTAAGGAACAGCTTATTTTCTTTTTAATTGTGAAATATGTCAGAAAAGGAATCAGGTAGAGATGAAATATTAATTATAAGTGAAACACTGAGTAACATTACCCGAGTGAAGAAAGAACACTGCCAGTCTACGAGAGCCCCATGTGCGTGTTTCTCCAATCGCACACCCAACTGCCAGGTATATGCCAACATAATTAAGCATTAACATGAGATTTTGATCATTATTCCCACTCTTCCTTCTACAGACTGTAACAAATAAAACTAACATTCATGATCACTTTGTAAAGCATATGATCGTCGAACCACTATGCTGTACACCTGAACGGGAGGTACACCCTCAACATGGTTAAATCTTCGAAACATATAAAGCAATGTTTGATTTGCCGTACTACTGATGACACGGGGGTTGACAGCTGATGTCTGTCGCCTGTATTGCTGTATATGACTCATACATGTCCAAGAGCTCGTCTACAGCACACAGAAGAACAGAACTGTGGGCTTGAAGCGCTACGCAAACTTCAGAAGACATGAAAATTAGCAGATACAAGTCATTTCATATGCTATGCTATGAACTGACAGGAGTGCTATATAATTTTCTCAAAATAACCCTGCTATTATCTAAATCAAACATTCAAGACATTTTACCTATTTCATGAATATATTAACTCATGCAGCATATATTTATTGAGGCACCTACTATGTGTCAGGTACTATACTAGAGGTTAAATTATTCTTAGTTTTTTTTTTAAATATATTTTTATTGATTTTTTACAGAGAGGAAGGGAGAGGGATAGAGAGTTAGAAACATCGATGAGAGAGAAACATCGATCAGCTGCCTCCTGCACACCTCCCACTGGGGATGTGCCCGCAACCAAGGTACATGCCCTTGACCGGAATCGAACCTGGGACCCTTCAGTCCGCAGGCCGACGCTCTATCCACCGAGCTAAACCGGTTTTGGCTATTCTTAGTTTTTTATGTCCTGCTTCTTAGAGGCTCAGCACTCACTGGTCTTCAGAAAACAAGCTTCATCCTGATACTAAGAACCAGAGTGAGAGCAGAAGTGAAAAGATGCCTGCAAATAGCCAGAAAGAGGTATGTTGCAAATTGCTGATAGAAAGCGCCCTAAAATAATCACATTATTATGGTCTCACTTCTCATGTAAGAGCAAATACCTTTAAATATTAACTCCAAAACTTTTTTTTTAAATAAAATCACTTAAATAACAACATGGAAAAGAATACACAGATCTGAAATATTTAAATCTGATTTCTGTCTTCTTTTCAAAATAAATCATTGCATGTCTCTCCCTCCCCATCATGACCCCAGGCCTGGAAATGCCTTCACATGATGGAGCTTTAACAAGTGACTGAAATACTCCTGGGCATTGAAGAAACATCAACACGGTTCGATCAGTGCCAGGAAGCGGCACAGTCTCAGCCAATCATGATCACTTCCCATCTACTTTTCACTTCAGGTCCTTTTATCTTTCAATAAATAAGAATTGCAACCATGGAAACATGTCTGATCTGCATCTCAACGATATTATTACGCCTCAAACCGTGGCTCTAATTTGGGTGACTGGAGAGAAAATATTTACTGCTGACACACCCTAACAAATAAAAGCTGCTTAATGACGACGCATGAATGCCAGCGCGGAAGGAATTTTTGGTGCCCACTTCCTGGTTCAGAGGTATAAGAGAGGACATAACAGAATCATTTGAATCATTTAGAGAACATTTGGCCATACAAAGAGCAGAAGAAAGAATTCACAAGAATAGATTAAGTTATTTTAAATGTATTGTTGTCATAACCGAAATAAAAAGTAAGTTTTCAAAATCATGCTCACTGATCAACAGTAAAGCTCAGGATTTGTGTGTGTGGGAGGGGAGGGTCCTGTGTGCTGTGCTCACCTATGAACTCTAGTTAAACCCAGTTTCATTGGGTTCATTAACATAAACAAATACTTTTACCTGTGAGTGGACAGTGTGTGTTCAGACTTAGGGAGTGTGAAGTGGTCACACAGGGCAATGGGGAGCATGAAGGGACTAGTGAGAATCAGATTCTGGGCACACACAATGAATGGCATGAGCAAAATCCTTGAAGAATAAAAACAAAGGTATTTGTAATCATAGTTGAATATCAATATCTCAACAAAAATTTTATTACTAAAAATTCATTTAGGAATATGTTTATGTGAACTAATAGTTATTCAGTTTCATTTGCAATAAATTCACACCGAAAGAAAGGAGGAACTTTTTAAGTTTTGCCATAAATGAGTTTGTACATTCAACCAGGTTACCACTTTTCTAATTATTCATTCTCTCCCCTTTTGTATGATGAGTATAATATTCTTACCACTTTACAATATAGAAATATGTCTACTAGTACCTTAAATAGACTTTACAACTTAAAGAAAATACTTCCTAAACATATGCATCCTCTGTGACCCAGTAATTCCACTCTTGGGAATATACCCACCACAAATGAGGGTATACAACCAACAAAAGACTAAAAAATGACCAAGGCAGCTTTACTGGTAATAGCCCCAAACTGGAAGCAACTCAAGTGTCCGTCAACAGTAGACTTGGTAAATGAACAATTACATATTCATCCAATGTCACACTATAGACCAATGAAAAAGGACAAGCTACTAATATACACAGCAACACAGTAAAATAAGCAAATGCAATCTATGTCTGAGTAGGAGCCCAATGGTAGTTTTTAGGGAACTGGAAATACTCTATTTTAGATGGCAATGGTTAAATTTTACGTACGTAGAAATTTGAGTATATTGTTAATATTAGCTACAACTCAATAAAAACTTTTAATTCAATAATCAGTGAAAAAATCCTAATACGAATTAATCATGATGAATAAAATAACAAGACATGCCCACAAACACACATATGTGAGACTGGGCAAAAAATGTGCAAAAAAAAAAAGGAAATGCGTGTATGCTGAATTATGGGCAACTTAAATTTTTATTTAAGAAAATTCTTCAAATGTCATTATGATTCTGCTCTGATCATTAAGAACAGGTCTAAATACACTGAGAGTTTTAAGAACTAATTAATGTAAAATGTTATTAAAGGGCAGATCTATGGAAAAAGAACAGAGATTATATTTTCAGATAAAGTGAGTGGCTTAGGAGAGATATGGAGGAAACAAGAGTTCTGAATGACGCAAAGTGGAAAAGTTCTAGGCAAAAAACTCAAGTGGCTGTGTAGTTGGATGTAAATTTGTAGAACAGCAGGAGATCAAGGGAGAGTGGATCCCGCCTTACTGGAACAAATGAAGGCTGGATCTCAGAGAGAATAAAATGAAGCAGTTAAGAGTTTCAGAACATCACTCCTGCTACTGACTGGCTGTGTAACCTGTTTCTGGCAAGAACACTAACCACAGAGCCATTGGGTTGTGAGGAGGACTCATGAGGTACTGCAGGTAATGCATGGAAAGCAATGCCTGCCAATAACAAGTGCTCAGTCAATATTAGATAACGCAACAAGAAAATTAAAGCCTGAAAATAAAATAAAGAGAAAAGATTTATTTCACTGGATTTCCACCCTCCCCCCAATTTAATAGGCTTTGTAAAAAAGTCAAACTCATTGTTTTATCAAAGCTATACTGCTACACTTAGCTTAGTCATGATTTTTGCATCACTCAGAAATTTAACATTCGTTTTACCCAGTATTCACACAAAAATGTGTCATGAAATATCAGTTTTCAAGTGATCTGTAGAATAAGAAATGTGTCATTCACTCTTTTCTACTTTATTAACTATTGAGTTAATAAAGTAGACTCCCTCCCTTCTCTTGCTCCCCTGGCCTTCTGTTTTATCCCTTTTACAATGTGCACCCAAGCTTTTGCTGCTGAGACCTCCTAGCTGGCTGGGGTGGGGTTGGGGTGTGTGATTATCTGGGATCTGCAATACACATGGAGGAAGACATGTTTAGAAATCAGAGGAAACTCCTGAAACTGTCTCTGTAGAAGTGACATGTAAACCGAGAACCAAAGGATGAAGCTACTCATGCGATGTTTATGTGTGGGAGGTGGGGGTGCTTGAAAGGAGGTCAAATGCAAAGGAGAAAGGCCTTCAGATGAAAAATACATGGCTTTTGGGGAACCCTGAGAAAACCTGATGTGGCCAGAACCCAGGGAGTAAAGGAGAGTGAGAGGTAAGAGTGAGGAAGATGGGGAGGCCAGATTCCGGGCACTGTGGGAAGCCGTGGGCCGGGTTTAAGCAGGGAGATGACATGTTCTTATTCGTGGTTTAGGAAGATCAACCCTGAAGGGAATGGTATGGAAACTGAGGGAGCAGTGAATAGACTGGGGCAGATGTCTGCCTATGCAATCACCATGGCTCCCGTAATGACACTGAGCAGGAGAGGGGAGGGAAAGTGGGAAAAGCAGGGCTCATTGGAGGTCATACTGGCAGGTCTGCTATTCGCTGACAAATCAGATCAGGTGTGAGGAGAAGACATTCTACTCCTAGGTAATTATATAAAACAAACGACAGCACAAAGACTTTGTAAGAGAATGTTCATAACAGCTCTATTTGTTAAAAGCCAAAATTTGCAAACAATCCAAATGTTCAACAGGTCAATGAATTAACCAACTGAGGCACATCCATACAATGTCATGGTAGTCAAGGAAAAAAAGGAACTGATTGGTCCAACAGAATGAATGAATCTCAGAGGAATTCACAATGGAATAGTGTATGGTCCCATGGATATAAAAATTCAAGAAAATATAAACTAATTTGCAGAAAGGAGATCAGTGGATGTCTCGGGAGCCAGAAGGGGGTTTACAAAGGAGCATGAGCACACCTGCAGAGCTGGCTATACCACTGTCTTGATTGTGGTGACTGTTTCATGAGTACATACATGTGTCAAAACTTGTTAAATTGTGCACTTCAAATATGTGCAGTTTATTGTATGCCAATTGTACCTCCTAGATCTGTTTTGTTAAAAAGGAATATAGGCTAATGGTACATACAACAAGATGGCTAAATCTCAACATGATTATACTAAATTTAAAAAGCAAGGCACAAAAGGCTGCACACTATGTGATTCTATTTATATGTTAGTTTAGAGAAGGCAACATTAGGGACAGAAATCACATCAGTGGTTGCCTGGGGAAATGAGGAAGGGCTGACTGCTTAAAGGGCATAAGGCAATTTGAGGGGGAAGGGGCAAAAAATGTTCTATATCTTCATTGTGGCAGTGGTTACACGAAAGCATACATTTGTCAAACTCATTGAAGTGTATGCTATAAAAAATAATGGATTTTAACTAATGTAAATTACATCTCAATATAATTATCTGAGTAATTATATTCAATATCAATAAGTTATATACCTCTTAAATTAAAAATAAAAAATTCCTATGTCATCTCTTGTGTAACCTACTCCAGAAAAAGTTGGTATGGCTTTTGCTAGGTTCCTGTAATCTTTCTCCAGTATTCCACGTTTGCTCTTATCACAGTGAGTAGAAATATTGTCATTCATATCCCCAACCAGACATGAAAATCTTAGGAGAGAAAGGTTCTAGTCACTGTTTGATCCCAATACAGAATGTAGTGCTTGAAAATGAGGTTCTCAACACATTTATTTTATTGGTATTTCACCTCTTTTCTCCATTACAATTACTCATTTATTCAGTGAACACATCCTCATTAAGCTTGAATTAAAGGCCCAATTTAAAAAGTGGTTCAGAATAACAGAGTTCCTACCCTCAGATGTCTATCAGTCAAGTCTGGGAGAATGACTGTCAAACATCCAACCACAGTGTGTGATGAACTTGGTAATTATGACAGGGAAAGAACAAGATACACTAAATTGTTATATTGGGTCAGTAGATTAGAAAAGATTTTGAAGGTGGTATTTGAGCAAAGATAAAGGGAAGTTGGCT
Organism: Myotis nattereri; assembly: GCF_964212035.1. NCBI lineage: Eukaryota > Metazoa > Chordata > Mammalia > Chiroptera > Vespertilionidae > Myotis > Myotis nattereri. Next base: position 41,086,424 of record NC_138092.1, on the reverse strand, counting down.
AGAATGATGGGGGGGAAATGATGGGATGGTGCCTGTTTCAAATGATAGAAACATCACTTTTGAAGGTACAGAGAACAGTGCATTTGTGGAACTAAAATACTTATTCCAGCTGAAGTTTTAAGTCTGGGACCTCAAAAAGAGAGAGATGAGGCTTGGAGTGGAAGTCACATGGACTGCAGACTAAGGGTATTAAGGCATTAAAAAATTAACAAAGGGTGGGTTTTTTCCAATATATTTTTTTTTTATTTTAGAGAGAGAGGAAGGCATAGGGAGAGATAAAGAAACATTGATGTGAGAGAAAAACATAGACTGGTTGCCTCTCATATGCACCCCAACCGGGGATTGAACCAACAACCTGACAGAGAATTGAACCAGAAACCTTTAGGTGCACGGGATGATGCTCAAACAACTGAGCCACACTAGCCATGGCTTAACAACTTAAACAAAATGATCAAATTGGCTTTCTCTCTGTCACTCTAACTGCCATCTGGGGACCTGAATGGAGGCCAGGAAGATAAGGAAGGGGGAGCAGTTGGTTGTTGCAAAAATTCAGGTTAGAAATAATAATTACTTTGCTGAAAATTAGCCCAAACTATGGAAACAATAGTCTTCCTACATACCTAACAACCTCAGTTAAATGACCGAAAAGTGTAGTTTTGCCATACAGACTAAGTTTTAAATCCAAAATAAATTGTAAGAATAGTTAAAAAACTATAAATTCCTAATAAGCATAATCAAATCAAAGTGTCCTGTACCAGCCTAAAGAATATGGACTTAAGGTCAGCTTCAATCCCCTGCTTTCTCTCCTCTTCCACACTCAACGGTTCTTAAATTCAGTTTAAACACCTTTGAAGCGTCACTAGATTCTATCCTATCCTGTTTGCATTTCACTGTGGCCAGGGGACTCTTGTGAAAGGTTCCTACTGTTGCCCTGCCTTTTGTCTCTCCCTCTTTAATCTGTCCTCCAAAATGCTGTCAATTAACCTGGAGCAAAAACAGGGAGAGGGCTTCCATAACTCAATCTACTTGCAGACTTTTGATGGCTCCCCATTGCCTCAGGGTCGCCAACCGGTGGTCCGTGGACCACTGGTGGTCCATGAGGTCCTAAAGGTTGGCGACCGCTGGCCTAGATAACATAGCCCAAATCTTTGTCACCCACATTCAAGATTGTCAAAATCTGGCTCAGTGTTCCATCCCCATGTCATCTCTTGTTGCTCCACCTATTCCACATGTAATATCCTCTGCCCCAAACATCTTTCTGATTCTTCTCTATTCAGCAAGTTCTAATCAGGAAGTCATTCACTCCTTCGTGAAATCTCTCCAGACTCTTCAAACTATGCTTTGTGCTCCCATTTCCCACGGTATTTCTATCTATGGCACCAATGCCAAAGTTATCACAGATGGTATGGAAGGTGATATATGTTTTTCTTCCAAGTAAATTACTTGTGTTTGAGGGTGGAGATGCGGCTTATTTATATTTGTGTTCCAGGCACCTGGTACAGTGCACATAAGTTCATTCCTGCTAAACTAATATACATCAACTATTTGCAACCTGTAGCCATGACCCAAGGAAGTCAAGGGCACAAGCAAAGCACACTCAGTATGCAACCAGAAAAGAAAAACACTCAAAGATTCAAAACACTAAAAATAACTAAACTGCCAGGCCCAGATGTTTTCAGCTGACACTTTTAAGTGATGGGGATACAATACCTAGATGTCCATGTGGACGTTTTGCTATCATAGATAAATGTGATTCTTCTAGACTGAAATAGAGCGTAGAGAAAGGTCAAACATTCAACAAATAACATGCTTGGTTTAAATAATACAAGAATTAATTAATCCATTAATTATACTCTGAGAGTCAGGACTATTATTCTCATTTTACAACTTTTTTAACTGAGCACAGGCATTGAGAACTTGCTTAGGACACAGCTGGGAGAGGGCAGGTTCTAACCACTGGACTACATGCAGGGAGATCCTTTTCTACACTGCCTCACTAAAAGCCCCATGAATTCAGGGATCGTGTCTCTTACTCATCGTTGTATCTCCAAGGCTTATTAGAGGCCGTGGCCAGGTTTCTATGGATTCATAAACTCCTGAAGCCATGTACAATTTGAGTATGTAAGTACAATTTCTCCAGAGATAGTGTCAATAAAAGCAGGTGACACATTAAGAACTTACAATGAATCAAGCAGTGTTTAGATGCTTTATCTCATTCTAGAACAACTACAACAGCAATACCAAATACTTATTGGGTACTTACTAAGTCCCAGGCATTGTTCAAAAGGTCTACATGTATTAACATATTTAATAATCATACTAAGTCTATGAGATAGGTATTACAATCATTTACTTCAAAAATGAGAAAATTGGGCCTCAAAAAAGTTAACTTGCCCAGTTCCCCCATCCTCTGCCCCCCCTTTAGTAAATAGCTTAACAAGAATATAAAACTCCCTATGTGACAATAAAGCCTTCTCTCTTGGCTTATATGCCATGAGTTGGTCATCCTCAAAGACCTTCATGTACCTCCAAATGTTAAAAGACTCATGTGCACGCGCACACATGCATGTACACACACAAACACACACACACACACAAACTTCTTATACCTTTCCAGAAAAATGTCTTGATAAAACCAAAGATATTCACAGCAACACAACACCACAGGCTCTGAGCTAAGTCTCCCGTGTGGAGAACATACTGGGCCACCCAGTACAAATACAAGGTAGGAGGGATAGGCAGTAACTAAGGCCGGTCTTTGTTCTTGAAGATGTATCCATAATGAATGGGCAAGACAGTGTTGAGTTCCAAAGGTACTTACGTGAGCATCCGAATGTGTACACCTGTAGCTCCTGATACATCAGGAGCAGGTGCTATGGGGCCTTACAGACCTGCTGTGACCTAGAAAACCTGGAATGCCCAGCCAAGAGCAAGGGGACATGGCATGGCCTGTGGGTCCTGCCAAGGTTCAGGTTTGTACTTCCCTCTGTGGGGCACCCCTGTGCAGGGAGAAACCAATGACCAGATGGAGCAGCCTGGTTACTCTCACAGCCTAGCGCCACAGTGCCTGGATTTGAATCTCCACCCTTGTAGATGTGTGACCTTACTCAACTTTTAAAATTTCTGCTTCATTTTTCCCCATCTGAAAAGGGGGAGAATATTAGCATGAACTACACAGGGTTGTTTAAAGAAACTAAAAGAAAAAAAAATGCTTATAAGTGACTTAGAATATTATTAGCACACTAGGGGCCCGGTGCACGAAATTCGTGCACTGGGTGTGTGTGGGGGGGAGAGTGTCCCTCAGCCCAGCCTGCCCCCTCTCACATACTGGGAGCCCTCAGGCGTTGACCCCCATCACCCTCTGATCGCCTGATCGGCCCCTTGCCCAGGCCTGACGCCTCCGCCAGAGGTGTCAGGCTTGGACAGGGGACCCCCATCTCCCCCCGATCACTGGCTCTGGCCACCGCCCAGGCCTGAGGCCTCTGGCCCAGGAATCATGCCTGGGCAGGGGACCCCCATCTCCCTCTGATCGCTTGCTCCACCCCCCGCCCAAGCCTGACGCCTCTGTCCCAGGCTTTAGGCCTGGGCAAGGGGACCATCGTATCCCCCCAATCCCCGGCTCCGCCCCCCACCCAGGCCTGATGCCTCGGCCAGAGGAGTTGACCCTCATCACCCTCCGATCACCAATCACCGGATCGGCCCCTTGACCAGGCCTGAGGCCTCCGGCAGAGGTGTCAGGCCTGGGCAGGGGACCCCCAGCTCCCCGCGGTTGCAGGCTCCACCCCTGCCCAGGCCTAACGCCTCTGGTCTAGGCGTCCGGCCCAGGCAGGGGGGACCTGCAGTGGCAGCGGGGGGCGCCGCGATCGTGGGCTTCGCTTTAAGCCCAGGCAAGGGACCCCTAGCTCCTGGGACTGCCAGCTTCGACCGTGCCCAGCTCCCATCGCTGGCTCCACCCCTACTTCCTGCTATCACTGGCCAGGGCGGCAAAGGCGCCTGATTCTCCGATCATGGCTGGGGGGCAGGGCAAAGGTGGCCCCAGGGCCGCCTTTGCCCTGCCTCCCAGCTCTTAGCTCCCCCCTGGGTTTCAGATCACTGTCAGTGGCAGGGGGCTTCTTCCTGCTTTCCCTTTCGCCTCCCTGCATTGTGCCTACATATGCAAATTAGCCGCCATCTTGTTGGCAGTTAACTGCCAATCTTAGTTGGCAGTTAATTTGCATATAGCCCTGATTAGCCAATGAAAACAGTATCGCCGTACGCCAATTACCATTTTTCTCTTTTATTAGTGTAGATACTAAGGATTCAATAAGTATTAGCTAAGTATATGTATTACAAATACAGTGGAGCCTTGACTTACGAGTGTCCCGACTAACGAATTTTTTGAGATACCAGCTGTCTCTAAGCCGATTTTTTGCATTGAGTTGATAGAGTAATTTGAGTTAACGAGCTCCTTAACGAGCTCCTTAATGAGCTCGGTCTCAGAACGAATTAAATTCGTAAGTCAAGGCCCGACTGTATTCCTAAATCGTTCGTTCAGCTCTAAGAGTAAACCATATTTGAAGCATTCCTGTCTGTGCATGAGCTGATCAATACTAACAGGTGAGAGTTCCCATGGGGAGGGTGGAGAGAAGTAATTCCACAAGGATGCATCTTTGTGCACTCTGTTGTTTTGTTTGCATCTACAACTTCCTAAGGATCCAAAGCTATGATATCTCATTGAAGACCATGCCTTCATTCCCAGAGAACGGAATCCTTGTTAATGAAGTTGGCAAACGTGTAAGTCAAGAGCCACAAAATCACACCACCAACTAATAGGCACACTGTAGTCACCTGTTTGCAACACAGACATCTCACTTAGCACGCACCAGTATCTCTAGCCCTTCAGTAAATGGAGAGATAACTAATGCAGTAGTATCTTTTAGAAGCTCAAAATAAGGTAGTATTTTGACATGCAGTTAATTCCCTTTCTACTTTATTATACTTTTAAAGCAAAATTCTCAGACTCTGCAAATCAGGCGTTCCAGGACTGGTCCATATAATTTCTAAATATTAAACTACAACAATGAGAAATCATTTTTTCAGCAATCAGATGGGCAACATCTTCCATCATTATTATCCAGTGTGGGTAAGAGCATGGTCAATATCCGGTGGGGAGTGAGGAAGGCTCTTTGCAATAGTTAGCCAATTTAAAGTAAACAGCCCCTGGAGCCAGCAACCCTCTCAGAATAAACATTCTGCAGCACTAGTGCAGAGATAATGAACACAAATATTCGTGGCAGCACTGTTTGTAATAGTAAGAAATTGGAAAATCCAAGCGAATATTCTGGGGATATTGGCTGGCTACACAGAGTACATGCACTAGGAAAAAAAATTCTTCATATTTTGACAGATAAATATTTGGAAACTATTAAAGAAAAATAAGTTTCAGAACCATTATCCAAATTTTTTTTAAATAATGAAGGAAAAATTCCTGTTTATACAGAAGGAGGGACATAAACCCAGCCAGCAATGGTAGTTACACATATAGAGTAAAACAAGAAAGGGGTTCACTTTGTATTTTATAATAATTTTCATGATGCTTTATAAGCATGTAGTTCTCAAAGTTAATTTGCACTGTCTTATAGTCTTACTAGAGGCCCAGTGCACAAAAATTTGTGCACGGAGGGGGGGGGTGCAGGGGGGGGCCGGGGTGTCCCTCAGCCCAGCCTGTGCCCTCTCGCAGTCTGGGACCCCTCAGGAGATAACGACCTGCTGGCTTAGGCCTGCTCCCTGGTGGCAGAGGGCAGGCCCAATCCCTAGGTGCAGCCCCTGGTCGGGCTCACAGCAGGGCCGATTGGGGAGTTGGGGCGCCGCCCCCTATCATGCACAGAGCAGGGCGGATTGGGAGGTGGCGATGCCACCCTCAGTCATGCTCAGGGTAGGGCCGATTGGGGGGTTGGGGCACCGCCCCGTCACACTCAAGGCAGGGTCTATGGAGAGGTTGTGGCGCCACCCCCTGTCATGCACAGAGCAGGGCCAATCAGGGGGTTGGGGCGCTGCCCCCTGTCACGCACAGAGCAGGGCCCATCAGGGGGGTTGGGGTGCCGCACCCTGTCACACACAGAGCCGAAGAGCGATCAGGGGGTTGGGGAGCTCCCCCCTATCAGGCACAGAGCAGGGCTGATCAGGGAGTTGGGGCGCCTTCCCGTGTCATGAACAGAGCAGGGTGGATAGGGAGGTTGTGGCCCCGCCCCCTGTCACACACAGAGCCGCAGGGCGATCAGGGGTTTTGGGCGCTGCCCCCTGTCACACTGATCCCAGTGCTGGGAGGCCTAGCAGCTCCGCTGATCCCGGTCCTGGGAGGCATATTACCCTTTTACTATATAGGATAGAGGCCTGGTTTGCCCTGAAGGGTGTCCTGGATCAGGGTGGGGGTCCCCACTGGGGTGCCTGGCCAGCCTGGGTGAGGGGATGATGGCTGTTTGCAGCTGGTCACACACCCTTCAGGGTGGGGGTCCCCACTGGGGAGCCTGGCCAGTCTGGGTGAGGGGCTGAGGGCTGTTTTCAGGCTGGTGGGTGACTGACACTCCCAACTGCTCCTTTTTTTCTTTTCTTTTTTTTATTCTGGGCCAGCTTTAGCTCTGGCTCCAGCTCTGAGGCCTCTGCTGCTGAAAGCAGGTAACTGGTTTGTTTGGGTTCTATTATCGAAACATTGTTATCAACTCCAGCTCTGAGATCCGGACTGGCTGAAAGCAGGTTTCTGGGGTTTTGTTTATCTTCTATATTTGTAACAATGTTTCAAAATGCAAGTTCAGAGGCCGGCAAGGCAGGCGGGGAACGTTGGAGTCCTCCGTCACTGAAGCAAGCAAGCCTCATGTTCGCTTCCAGCTGCCTGGCTGCCAGCCGCCATCTTGGCTGGCAGTTAATTTGCATATCTCGCTGATTAGCCAATGGGAAGGGTAGCGGTCGTACGCTAATTACCATGTTTCTCTTTTATTAGATAGGATAATCACACTTGCAGAATAAAATGCTTATGAGATGTTAATAGACACACTTTAGTAAAAGGGTTGCACTACCTTCATAACGCACACTGAGAAAAACGCTGTATTTGTAGTCTTATAAATGGAGCTTAGGAGGAATGGGAGAAAAGTGAAAAATGAGATCTTACCACTGCTACTGGCCACCTCCCTCTCCTCCCCTCTCCCCCAAATGGTACCAGAGGGGAGCCCAACCCTATACTTGGCCTCTGACTCAAAGGCACAATGAAGAGTGACAGCAGGTGCACAGAAGGGGAAAACAGAGAAGGTGTGTCCTGAGAGGGTGGGGACAGGGGGGTTTTCATGGGAAAATGGTGATAGCTGGAGAGGAAGAATATTTTTACGATGAATAAATGCTTGTGCAGAGAGGAGAGACGTGGAAAATCAGGAAGAAGTAACAAAACCAAACAGGAATGCTCCTATCAGTGAGGTGTTCAGTTCTCAGGGCCTCCCAGGAGTTGAGAGCTTCCGCAGGCTGCACTCTCCAGCTCTCGGCCTCCTCCGAAGGCGGACTAGACACTGTCTGAATGCTGGAGAAGGGCCTTCGATGGTGGTGAGCAAGCCTTAGGAACAGGGCACATCAGGTGTGAAACACCTATGATATCCAAAGCCAAGGTCTTATCACGTGCTGGCTCAGCCCGTTAGACATGCAGTAACAATCGCTTAACTAGTGCATTGTCTAAACAAGCTTGCAAAGAACATTTCTTCCCAAAGGAAGCTAAACGGCATATATATATATATACATATACATATATATGTATATGTATATATGTATGTAAATATATGTATTTATGTATGCATAGGTAAATATGTCTATATGTACATGTAGATATATGTAAATGTATCTACAGGTAAATACATGTATTTATGTATGGGTAGGTAAATAATATATCTATATGTACATGTAGATATATGTAAATGTACCTACAGTTAAATGTACATGTAGGTAAGCGTGTGTGTGTGTGTGTGTGTGTGTGTATAGTTTTTCCTATAACAGCCCAGCGGGGTCACCGGAAGACGCCCACTCCCCAAATGTCTCTCAGGGAACCCACAGAAGCTGAGCCTGGAGCCAAAGCCTTGGGGTGATGCTCCAAGACCAAGCCCCTCCCCACCAACCTGCACTGTCCACAGGCATCCAGGAGCCTGAGCCTAGGCCCAGGCCACACAGACTCCATCCACCAAAGCCCCCAGGGGCCTGGCAGCCACGTGACCCTCTGCAGACACCAGAGCGCTCTCTCCAACAAATCCCACTTTCCTTCACGGTCCTGGCAGGGCTGGCGGCCGGCGCGTGCCCGAGGCTGCCTGCGCCCCCGGCGGCCTCCGGTGCAGCCCTTTCCCCTTCCCGCTCCGCGGGCTGCGGGAGGCCTCGGGGTATCTGTTTCCAACCTGCCTGGCCCCGGGAGCCTCCAGCCTGGTCCCTCCTCCTCCCGAAGCCTGCGGGGCTCGGGGATTCGCGGAGGGCGGGGGCGCGGGCTGAGCCCGTGCGCGGGGCGCGGGGCCACACTTACCTGCGCGGAGCAGTGGCGTCGCGGTCAGCTGCGCGGCGGCGCCGCATCTCCGGCCGCAGGTCCCCCGCCCGCCCCGCAGCCGCGTCGGGGCCGCACTTTTCCGAGTCGGGGAAGTTGGCCGCGGGCGCGGGGGCGGGCGCGGGGGCGGGGGCGGGGCCGCGCGCGGGGGAGAGGCGCCCGGGGACGCGGCGGTTGTTTGTTTGTGTGTGTGTGGCCCCCGGGCTCCCGCGCAGACTGTCGACCATATGCCGGGAGGATATGAGGTCGGCTGGGTGGCGACCAGACAGCGGCCCGGCTCCCACCAGCCGATCGATCCCCTGAGCAAACGGAGAGGTGGGTGGGGATGTTAAACAGTAACCAGCGGCCTCGGGGAGAACTGAATGCGGCGAGGCAGCGCTCCTCTCCCCGGGCCGGGCGACCAGCGGGCGGGCCAGCGAGTCCCCGCCGGACCTCCCTCCCGGGGGCCGCCGGGCCGCCAACGCCACGCCACGTGCCTGACGCCCACCGCCAGCGCGGGGCGCACCGCGGCCGGCCCATCGGGGCCGGAGTCACCGCTCCCCCGCCGTCCGCGCCTCGGGAGCCCCGCCAGGTGCCGCCTGTGGCCCAGCGAGGCCTCGGGAGACCCGGCATTGTGCCCCCCCAACCCCCAGGCGCGCCCCGGCTGGAGCGGCGTGGACCCGGAGCAGCGCGGAGGCGGGGGGGGGGGGGGAGCCTGCCCCCCACCCCCAACCCCACCCCCCAGAACGCAGGTTTAACTCCGGGCCAATGAGGGCCAGGCAAAGGCCGGAAGTGTGATGAAAGGGAATTAAACAGGTTCCTAGAGACAGCCCTGCGGCCACGGCACCAGGGGAAAACGCAACCATTTCGACAAACTGCCCCTGAGCCGCTGGGGTTCACTCCGGCCCTGGCGCTGGGGACCGCCTCGCTCGGCCAGAGTCCGGGAGGAGGGGGAGAGGAGTCCCACATCCCGGGCGGCGCGGCCACCTGTGGCTTCGTTCCTTAGCGCCTCTTTACTGCGCGCCGTCGGGAAGCTTCCCATCCCCTCCTCCCCTGCCCGCACCTTCCCAGCTGGGCGCGGGGAGAAGGGATGCTCAGACCCGACCCGTGGAGATGCGCGGGCCGCCTGGGCCAGGCTTTTGTTAACCACGCACTATCCCCGGAGCGGTGGCGCTTAGAAACATCTTAACAATTTAACGTGGTGGTTTCAGGAATGAATGACTTCAGGTCAAACAAGTAATTATCCGCATGAGATAAATAGTTATTTAATCCGTAAGATTTTTCTGTTCCGACCTGGGGGTTGGCGGATATTTTAAGACCTTAATAACCATGCCAGGGGCATCAAAGGGCTAGGGTTTGTTGCCTTGTTGTTGTTGTTTTTCCCTTTTAGATCGAGTTTACGAAACTTGGTTTCCTCGATCTGAATCTCTTGCCGAAAGATTCTTTTAAAAACAAGTAGTAGGTTGTCTTAGAAATCAGAACAAAGGGGAGGGGTCCTATACTATTTTCTGTAGGTCGACCTTCTTGAGCAAAACACATTCTTTGGGTCTCCATTGCGCAAACGGTGTCAGGAAAGCGGCCTTTGTCCCCCTGGAACCCATTCAGAGGAGGCTGAGGCGGAAAAGTAACAATTAGCGGGTCCTGTTCAGGATGCAAATCTCCCGCAGGTGCGCTGTTTACAGATCACCTGTGGACAGTCTCTTTAAAAATATTTCCAGCGACGCGGAGAGCGAAGGCTGCCTCATTATATGCCAAAATATTAAACATTTAGTTCCCATAAAACGCTGGAAGTCTGGAGACAGAAATTCTCCATATCCCCCATTCACGGAAGCTTTAATGCCATTGGACACCTGTTTCCACCAGAGAAACTCTATTTTAGTTCAACAGTTCATTTCTCTGTGAATTCTGGATGTTCGGTGGGTTTGGGTAATCAGCTCAACATCTGATGTGTGGTGGATGCGCTGATCACCAAGGAAATGCCCATCCCATGTTGTGTGTTCAAAGGTATTTTGGCGCCATATGTAGAAGCTCTGCCGGAGGATTTTATCAGCGCAAGGATTCTGACTAATGAGCAGCCCCTGCGTGGACGGATGACCCATTCTGCTGAGCTTTAGTGGCCATCTGAAGGAAGCACTGATTTGCCTAATTTTGAAAACTCTCCGAGAGTGTGTGGACCGGTCGGTGCCAGTCCTCTCGCACAGGCGGCAGAAGGGAGTGGTTTCAGGTGACAGAATAAATAAACAAGCGGCAAGAACGGGAGCCGCTGGGCTCCGGGCAGTTTTTACTAGAGACCAACCAATTCCAGTTGACCAAGCTTTAGCGAATCCCTTATATGCTCCTGAAACTAATTGATTAGGATTCTTCGTGGCGTGGGTTTATGATGCTGAACATGAAAAATGCGCTCAATGGAGAGCTGTTCCTGATGTAGGGGAGGGGGGGGGGAGCATTAGGAGAAGGAGAGAGATCAGGATCATTTTTTAGGGAAGGAGTCTCAGGCACTAAGTTCTGTTTCAATAGTTAGTGCTTAGGAAGAAATTATATGCACATCTATTGATGCCACATCGGATCTTTGAACTTAAACAAAATTCGGCATTAAAAACCCCTTTACTTCCCTTTTCAGTTAAATGTCTTATGTAGCCCATGCTTCTCCTTTCCGCCTCCATCACCTATTGGACACCATTTCTTTTCTCCAGACCGTCTAGATCAGTGGTTCTCAACCTGTGGGTCGCGACCCCTTTGAGGGTCAAACGACCCTTTCACAGGGGTTGCCTAAGACCATCGGAAAACACATATATAATTACATATTGTTTTTGTGATTAATCACTATGCTTTAATGATGTTCAATTTGTAACAATGAAAATACATCCTGCATCTCGGATATTTACATTATGATTCATAACAGTAGCAAAATTACAGTTATGAAGTAGCAACGAAAATAATTTTATGGTTGGGGGTCACCACAACATGAGGAACTGTATTAAAGGGTCGCGGCATGAGGAAGGTTGAGAACCACTGATCTAGATGGACACTGGGTTTTCCCACCAGTGGCTCTGACACTATTAAAAACGGTGGCGCTGGGCAGAGCGCTCAGGTGGGGCGGGCGCGGGACTTGCAGGGCAAAGGTCTTCCTGATACCAGCATGGAGACCCTCTATCCGAGGTCGCCCTGTACATGACACCGTCACACACTGCGACCGGGACGTGGCCTCTTCCTGCCCGGCGCTCCACCTCTGCTGACCCCGTTAAGCCCGGGGTCCTAGGCGCGGCCGTGGCGCCCACAGTGGATCCGGCAACCGCTGGGCGCGGGCGCAACCCAGGGGGACTACCACTCACTCACCCTTACGCACCTTTGCGCGCAGGAGAAAAACAGAAAAACCTTTTCTTCACTCGCCGGTGGTCCTTTCTGGTTTGGATAAAGCCCAATGACCCCTTCCAAGCCGCTGGTTTGTAAAGGACCTCAGGCGGGGAGGGACCACGGGTGCGCAGGTGAAATCAAAAGTCGGGAGCCTTGCTAAGTGCATCCCCCAAGCAGGACCGTTGGGCCTGTGGTTGACCCTGGGGGCGAAAGGACGGGTAAAGCAGCCTCCACCAGAATGTCAAACACTCCCTGGAGGCCACTGAATGTTTATGCATCAGAAGGGAGGCCGGGATTCCGGTCACCAGGACTGGGAGGGGGAAGGGCGCAGTCAGCAGGGTGGTGCGGGGGTGGGGGCGAGAACAGCCTGAAGCTCTCCAGGCCCGGGGTGCAAGGACCTTCCCCGTCTCCCTCCCCACCCCCCCCACACCCCCCCCCCCCGCCGCCCATCACTACCCCCGCACCCACGTCTCTTTCTAGTGTAGCACAGTCCTTTCCGTCCCTAGCGCAGCCCAAAGAGGGGACACAGATTATCAGGGGATAGAGCTGCAGGCTTCGACCCCTGGGAAGTGGGACAGCCACAGCTGCTGCATCTCCTCGGACCCTGCGCAAGGCCTCCAGCCAGGTCTGCCCGCACCCCAGGGCTCTGATACCCCCTCTGCTACTTGATTTGTCGGACCTTCAACATGGTCGAACACATCAGTACAGGAGGCAGATCGAATACGCAGGAGGGATTGACTAAGGTCCCTCCAGCATCAACACCCTGTAGTCTCTAAAAAGCAACCTCCAGACCTTGCCTGGCCCTTCTGGGGAGTCAGGCGCTTAAAAACACTTGTGAAAAGCCGCAGGCATGGCCTCCAGGACTGGGCACCCTGCTTGGCCACACATTGACACAGATAAAAAAATTAGTCTTTATTATATTCTCACGTCACAGATCAGGAGCTCCCAGAGGAAACCCATGTGAATAAGGCCACAGGAATGGTAATATACATGTAAAGCCTAGATTTCAGATTGAGAGTCTAAATGGAAACTGCTTTGCATATGTTATGCATCTGGCTGAGACTGTGAAAATAGTGCATTCAACACTTCTCCATGTCAACGTTAGGTTTCTGGGCCAAAAAAGCAAACTGCTAGGCTGGATCTCTTTTCCCCACCCCCTCTGTTTGTAGACTTCCTGCTGGAGTATTGATTGCCAAGGTCTCTGCAAGATTTGCAAACTTTTACAGTCATTTATGGTGCATGCAATAAAAAAAGGCGATATGAGCATGCTCGTTCAAGGTGTAATGCAAAGATGTATTCGGTGCCCTTGGCAACTATCAGTGGGACCTGTTTGTCTTTGCAGAACACGCCCTTCTCTGCAATGAACCCCTCTGTAACTAAGACTGACCCTTTACATTTCCAGGGCTTTGGCCCCTCAATGGGAAGGCACACATGTTCAGAGCAGAAATTTTGGTTATTTCAAACCAGGAGAAAAAATTCCTACTCAAAACTACAGAGCAAAAAAGAAAAAATAAATTTTTTTAAAGTTTCTTACTTCCCTACTATGTCCTATCATAAAGAGAAACAAAAAAGGAAATTGAGTTCCAAGTTACAGTGTAATCTCTAACTGCCCCTTACATAACAGAGATCCACAGGACCTTCCCACTGTGAGAAAATAAAATGATTGAGATTATACAGAGACAGCACACCATTTTAGAGCATATGGCCCAAAGGGGAAAGAAAAAAGGCTTTAATGTTTTACATGAAAATAGTTGGCTGGTTAAGTACAGATTTGTTGCTAGATTTTAGTTTTACAATTTTTCAATAAAGAAAATAAATACGCAAGAGGGCTGTTGCTTTTGCTCTGTAATTGCAGACTGAACCTAAAAGCCTTATTAGTAACCCTATACTCCGTCACCAGTTTTACCGGTTCCTTTTTTTAAGGTTATGTGTAGGAGATTGAGGAGGAGAAAGAAAGAGACTCATTTTAAATTTCCTACTTTGAACCAAATCGGTTTTCTCATCTAGTATTGCCAATAAAACAGCTGACACCTAGTTTCTGGAAGGTATTCAGAGTCCTACACCTGCCATCTAGTGGGCATAAGGGAAAGTGATGATTCTAGACATCCTGGACTCAGTCTCTAGCTGTTTTTATATTTACTAGTATAAACCAGGACAAGTCTAAAAGATGAAAAAAAAATGTAACTTTAAAGGTAAAGGAAAGGAAATAAACAAGTGGATCAGGGACTTCATAACATAATTATTCAATTGCACCCCAATTTCCTTTTGTTTTGAGTAATCATTAAGGTTATTGATCTTTGCTGAAATAATCAATTTATTATCATATTCACTTTTCTTCTGCATATCCTCTTCACATAGGTTTTATGTTGTTTGTCTTCTTTGGGATTAAGCTTATTATAAGTTTTAGATATAGTTGATATTCATATTAAGAATTTAAAGGGAAACTATTTAATATCCCCTTCCTTTTTGGACTCTTAAAATATCCACAAAAGCCTTTCCACTTTGCAAGAGAGAGAGGAAGAGAGAGAAAAAATAAAAAGGGAAAAAAGAAAGAAAAGAAAGAGAGAAGATGGAGTTAATTATACACTTGCTCTTGATGCCTTGTTACAAGTAATTATACTCCTTCAAAAAATGACTTCATAAAATATCAAAACACAGTAGGTTAAAATCTAGTTGGTTATGGCAACATAAACTGTGTTTCCTTGAGGTTTACATTGAGCATATGTAGAAGGTTTGATGAGTAAAAAAGTCATTAAAAGATCTTGACCATATTTTAATAGCTGGGTGACTTTTGGGGGGAATGCTCACAACGTGCCAGGGACTGTTTTATGGGCTTTTAATCAGTTGACACATTGAGTACTTACAAACCCTAGAAGATTTATATTATTTGTACCATTTTATAAGTGAGGAAGCTGAAGATCAGAATTATGAAGCTGAGAAAAGAGGCAAAAAGAGACCATTGTCATGGGATAAAACAGACATGGAGATACATCCACAAGAAACATTTATTTTAATTTTTAAATTTGATCTGAAAAATATTAGATATTTATACGAAAAGCATAAAAATCAGTTAATTACCCCCACTGTGAAATCAACTGCTAAGAAAAACATATGGTCATAAGTAAATGGCATATTCCTTTACCTCATCTGTCTAGTACAGTTTTGAACAGATACTATTGCAAACTTTTACCACAGACTTGCCCAAGATTCAATGCCCACTTGTACTTTAATTTCAAGTAACGGAGTCACCAATGCTAAGCTAAACCATCCTTGAAAAGCCCTCCAACATACTACCAAACATTTACCCCTGAACTGAACTTGCCCTAAGCAAAACGTGTATACACTGTAAACCTATTTTTCTCTTCTCTAATTATACAAAATATTCCCCTCTTTTCAGCACAGCTACTTTATAAATGTGAGCTAGTTCGAGAGTTAAGAATCTGAAATCATCACAATGAAATGTATTCAGATCCTCTCCACACCACTGTATCATGAGAACCAGCTTGCACTTTTAGAAGCGTATTGATCATTTCAGAAACTGTAGGGTGACCCTAGGTGAGCTGCGTTTTTTGTTTGTTTGTTTCAATCCACATATGAAATATTAAGTAGCACTGTATTATGTAGATATGAATTTAAGAGTAGTGAATGCTTTCAAAAGCTGACTGCAGCTGGCTCAGGATTCCTGCTATGGTTTAATCTTTACAAGTGATGTCCCTAGTTGTGTCTTCCTGATCTCCCACACACCTTCAATCAAGATCAGGCCTCAGATCAAAGCTCCAGACTACGGCAGTCAGGCCCTTTGTGTATCTGTGTCTCTGCTGTGTATCCGTGAGGATCTAAGTGCAACTCCCCTCTCAGGAAGAAATATTGACACTCTCACAGGAAGAGGAGATTCAAGTCCCCTTTAAGGTTAATCCCTCCACCTGCTTAATTGATCCCACCCTTCCTGCCTAGGCCGGGCCTTGTTCTACCAATTATTTCTTTTTCTTGTATCTTCATAGTCTCCCTTTCCAATGGCTCCTTTCCTGAAGGCTATAAATATGTTCAATTCCTACCAATAAACTAAAAGAAAAAAAAATTGTTTAAAGAAATAGAATTTGTTCTTTCTACTCCATTCCCATTTGGCATTTCCCTATATTTTATTTATTTAGTTTATTTATTTATTGTATTATTTTTGTCATCTGCAGCCTAGTCAAGGTGACTTATGGTCCCTTTAGCAACACCTTCATTCACTCCTCCCCCACCTTATCCTGGCCTTCCGTGGCTCCACTCCACTGCTCTTCAGAAGGGCCTTCCTTAGTGGCCTCCTGGTCGGTAATCCAACAAGCACATGTTCGGTTGTTGTATCAAGTTCACCAGGGTCTATTTCCAACCCTCTTAAACATTATTTTATCTGTATTTCTTACGACTTGGTTCCAACCTTCTATAACAATTACTATTTCCTAAGACTTTCCTCTTGGACTCCTTTCGTCTCACTCCACATACTCTTCCAGGGTGATCCCAGGCACTCTAATAATGTTCCCTACCACAAAATTGGCTGCTGATTCTTCAAATTATATTCAAACCCAGAACTTTCTCCTAAGAATCAGAATTCTAGGAGCTTTGAGTTCCAGTTAACTTTTAAATAGTGTCTTTTTATTTTCATGCGCACTTCAAGCTCAATGTTTCCAAAAGTCTCCGAAGTTATCTTTCTCCCAAACGTGTGCTGTTCTTTCTGGATTAATGGCACCATTATTCACCCAGTTGCCTAAGCCAGCAGCATAGATGCCATCAGCGACTCCTCATGTTCCGTTACCCAGAGTTGGTATTTCAGCTATCCTTGCCCCGTGGTTTAAAGCAGCAGTCGCCAACCTTTCGGACTTCACAGACCACCAGTCGTCCACAGACCACCGGTTGGTGACCACCAGTTTAAAGGGCTTTATTTTTCTCACATAACTACAAATCTGCAGGTGAGCTGGTGGGAGTGCAGACTGGTGCAGCCACTGTGGAGAACAGTATGAAGTTTCCTCAAAAAACTAAAAATGAAACTCCCATTTGACCCAGGGATCCCACTTCTAGAAATATATCCCAAGAAACCAGAAACACCAATCAGAAAGGATATATGCACCCCTATGTTCATAGCAGCACAATTTACCATAGCTAAGATCTGGAAACAGCCTAAGTGCCCATCAGTAGATGAGTGGGGGTTAGTGTGTGTGTGTGTGGGGGGGGTGGGGGGGTGAGGACACATATGTAATACCTTATTCAATAAATAACTTAAAGATTGAAAATAAAATTAAAAAATTACAACTAAATAAATAAATAAATAAATATCTGCAGGTGAGTCATTTTCACCTGGCAGGGAAGCTAAACAAACACTGCAGTCAGGGCTCAAGCTTTTTCTATCTTCCTGCTCCTCCATCTTTAGTGCGGGATTCTCCTACTCCTGGTTTTTAATATGCATTCATTTTATCTGCATTCCAGGTAGGAAGGAGGAGGAAGAGCAAAGGGCCTAAGCATCGAGCCCACTATCAGAATGGTCTAAGCATCGTGCCCACTATCAGAATGGTCTAAGCATCGTGCCCACTATCAGAATGGTCTAAGCATCGTGCCCACTATC
Organism: Myotis nattereri; assembly: GCF_964212035.1. Lineage (NCBI taxonomy): Eukaryota > Metazoa > Chordata > Mammalia > Chiroptera > Vespertilionidae > Myotis > Myotis nattereri. The sequence goes on along the minus strand of NC_138092.1, from coordinate 41,068,953 downwards.
AGAATGGTCTAAGCATCGTGCCCACTATCAGAATGGTCTAAGCATCGTGCCCACTATCAGAATGGTCTAAGCATCGTGCCCACTATCAGAATAGTCTAAGCATCGTGCCCACTATCAGAACGGTCTAAGCATCGTGCCCACTATCAGAACGGTCTAAGCACTGTGCCCACTATCAGAACGGTCTAAGCATCGAGCCCACTATCAGAATGGTAAGCACTGTGCCCACTATCAGAAGGTCTAAGTATTGTGCCCACTCTCAACATGGCCTCCCTTTAGATTGCTTCACTCTCAAACGCCAAACAGCCATTCACGTTATGCCTCCTTGGCCAGAATTGATCACCAAGCTACTGTTTCCAGCTATACATCACAAGAAGGTATCTTTCTGAGCCAGATGTCCCAGTAAAATATATTTGGGGCCTTGTAAATAAGTATGTATTAGTCCATTGGATTTCACTCTGTAACAAGCTGCCTCAGAATGTGATGGTTTAAGACAACAATAACTACTGTGTCTCACAGTTCTTTGTGGGTTGGGTGGGGCAGTTCTGAGAGGCTCGGCTGAGGCTGGGTGACCTGCAGTGGTCTTATGCTCATGTTAGGACCTCAGCTGAGATGGCTGAGCAGCCCTCCTCTCCATGTGACCTCTCATCCTTCAGGCGGCAAGTTCTTCCTTGGGTGGTCTCAGGGTCCCCAGAAGCAAAAGAAGGCAAGCCCCAATGTCCTAATACTTTTTAAACATCTAGTCATATGTTTGTGAATGCCCCATCAGTCAAACCACCCACAGGGCCAAGTGAAGATTCAAGGGGTGGCGAGAAATTCAACTTCCTTATAGTTTTCAGTGTTCTGGTCTTTCACTTCCTTGGTTAAATGTATTCCTAGGTTTTTTATTTTCTTTGGTGCAATTATAAATGAGATAATTTCCTTAATTTTTCTTTCTGCTAGTTCATTGTTCATGTATAGAAATACAACAGACTTTTGTATATTGATTTTGTATCTTGCAACTTTACTGTATTAATTTATTACTTCTAATAGTTTTTTAGTGGAGCTTTTAGGATTTTCCAAATATAAAATCATGTTGTCCTCAAAAAGAGACAGTTTTATTTCTTCCTTTTCAATTTAGATGCCTTTTACTCTTTTGTTTGCCTAATGGTTGATATGACTAGGACGGCCAATATTATGTAGAATAATAGTGGCTTATTCTTGTCTTCTTAGTCTTAGAAGAAAAAGTTCAGTTTTTTACCATTGGGTATGCTACAAGCTATGGGCTTGTAATACATGGCCTTTATGATATTGAGATGCTTTACTTCTGTATCCATTTTATTAAGAGTTTTTTAAATATCATATATGGATGTTGTATCTTGTCAAATGTGTTTTCTGCATCCACTGATATCATCATATGATTTTTATCCTTCATTAAGTTAATGTGATATATCATGTAGACTGATTTGCGGATGTTGAACCATCCTTGCATACCTGTAATAAATCCCACTTGATCATGGTATATATTCTTTTAATGTATTATTGAGTTTCATTTGCTAATATGTTCTTAAAAATATGTCCTCTTTAATTTTACAGAAGAGTTTAAGAAGGATAAATTTAAATCTTCTTTGAATGTTTGGTCTTAGGCTTTTGTTCATTGGGAGGTTTTTATTATTGATTCCATCCCCTTACCAGTAATTGGTATATTCAAATTTGCTATTTCTTCATGATTCAGCCTTATAAGGTTGTATGTTTCTAGAAACAAATTCATTTCTTCTAGATTGTCCAATTTGTTGGCATATAATTGTTCAAAATAGTCTCTTATGATCCTTAGCATTTCTTGGGTATTAATTATAATGTCTTATTTCTGCTTTTATTTATTTTATCCCTGTCCCTTTTTTTCCTCAGTGATCCTAGCTAAAGGTTTATCTATTTATTTATCTTAAAAAAAAAACCATTCCATAGTTTCACTGATCTTTTCTATTGTCTTTTTAGTCTCTATTTTCATTTATTTCCACTCTGATCTTTATTATTTCCTTCCATCTACTGCCTTTGGGTTCTGTTTGTTCTTTTTCTAGGTCCTTAGGTTGCCACGGGGGCCTGTCGGGACTCTCTCTGGGAATGGGTGTACTAGTGGGCACCCTTTTTGCACACTTCATCTACCTGCTAGCGCTGGCAGGTGCACCCCTTCCCCATGCTCTTTCACAGCCCCACTAAAGCCAGTAGGTAAATGCAGTCTACACAGGGGACACCCTTTGAGCACCTGGCTTTGGTGGCCAGAGGAGCTTGTGTCTGGGGGCCGATAGGACTGGAACAATCAGAGAGACAGCTCTTGGCAGGCTTCCACCCCCAGGGCATGACACAGACAGAAGACTGAAACACACTTCCAATGAAATGTTTCAGTGAAGTATTTGGTAAACTCTTGTTTCTTTAACTTGGAAGTCAGATTATACACCTAGTTACATGAGTTGCCAGGAAACATATTGGCTATGTTTGGCAAAATGATACAGGAAAAAACACCACATGATTATAGAAGTGATTTAGCTGATTAACATGTAAAAGTGAATAGAAAAATTCAGGAGACTTGTAGAGTTGGAAAATTCAAATATTTCTTAGCTACAAGAGTAAAAGATAAACCTAGATCACTTGGTTCTTTGGCAAGTGAGACGGTCACCACCCTGGTCGGTAAGTGTAGTAGAGAGAATCCCTGGAAGCGACATGTGTATTTCTAGGCCAGGACACTTAATTGCCAGATATATTTTCCCGCCTAAAATGGTGGCAGCCCTGTTCCTTCAACTTGGGTTCTGAAGTGAGGACATCACAGAACAGCTAGGTAACACATAAAAAGTATCCTGCATGGGCAAGACATTAACCCGTGGCATTTTAAGTCACACGAAGTTTATTAACTAAGCATAATTCAGCGCAGAGCTTCTCCAACCAAGGGTTCATTGGAATTACCTGGAAGATTTGTTCCTACACAGATTGGGAGCCTCACCTTTTGAGTTTCTGATTCAGTTAGTCTGGGGTTGGTACCCAAGAATCTGCATTTCTAACGAGTTCCCAGCTAATGCTAATGCTGTGGGTCCACTGACCACACTTTGAGAACCTGATCTAACCACTCCTGACAGAGCCCAGTATTAACTTGAATATTCTTTTGCAGACGTATAACTATGAGCATGAAACAATTTAAGAGCAAGCATCATGGAGGTCACTTTTCTACGCAATGAGTATTCTATTCAGCTCCTAAACAACTGGAAAATTGCTTTTCCCATCAATGGAGAGGGAAAATAATCCCATATGTACTCTGCAGAGTAGACAATATACTGAGTCAGCAGTCAAGACACACTCAATGAAAGACAGAGTACTTTGGGAGCAGGCAAATAGAAAAACAAGCATTAGTAGCTGTGTTGGTTAGCATTTAGAGAACAGATCTAACTGTATTAGTTTAAGCAGGAATTGGTTTAGTACATGGTATTAAATAACTTATAAAATGCTAGGAAAGGTGAAGAACAAATTTTAGGGACCGTGTCATTCTGTTCCTTACTGTGTCTGTACTCTCCACAGGTAACTTGTATCTAATACAGATTTTTTGATTGCATAATGCCAAGCATTCATGGCTTTGATTCTTATCACTCTGCTCATTGTGCCTCATTATCAGCAAATGTGTGTGTTATATTTCGACATAACCAAAAACTTCTCAGCACAAAATTATGTTGACAGTTTACTCTTATGCTCACTCTACTAGGATAGCTGTGTAGGTGAAAGGTAAGATAGGCACTCCGCTTGGTGTTCTGAGAATTGAATTTCTCAAGAGATGAGTTTAGAGATGCTATGGATGACCATATAGAGCAATCAATTCCCAGTGCTAACTGAAGCCAGCCTTCAGAGAACCACCAAATAAACCCTGCTTTAAAATTGGTCTATTTTTATTGAACTGTACCCTCCAAATACATTCATTCCATCATATGTCAGTTATACCTCAATGATGTCGATTAAAAAAGTATTTTAAAAAAGTAGGCCCAAACCAGTGTGGGCTCTGTGGTTGAGCATTGACCCAGGAACCAAGAGGTCACCGATTCGATTACCAGTCAGGGTACATGCCAGGTTGTAAGCTCAATCCCCAGGGGGGGGGGGGGCATGAAGGAGGCAGCTGATCAATGTGTCTCTCTCACTGATGTTTTTCTATCTCTCTCTCTTAAAATAAATAAAAACATTTTTTTTTAACAATAGGGGCTTTTTGATTTTCCAGGGATTTGTGAAAATGTTAATATACAACACATACTAAGATCCTGAAAAATAAGTGGAAGTAAAGAACTATTCAAATATTAGTAACAGAGATTTACTTTCATCCAACGAATTTGTGTAATGAGATTTTTTTCTGTTATGGAATCCCAGTCCATGTAACCTAATCTATTTCTTCCCTCTGTACTTCTTACATATCATATGGTACTTCATGATAGGAAAACAAAGTCAAATTTAAGCTAAAGTTTAGGAGTAAAAGAGCTATGTTTGTAGCTGGACATTAATTTTTCTTTTTTAAATTCTAGCAACCAGGTATTTGAGACCTGAGCGATTAAGAGGGAAAGTACAAAGAAAGGTCCATTTTAAAGCAGCACTAGACCAGGACACGTGGAAAAACATACTTTGCCCGAGTCCTCTTTATTTATGTGAGTAAACCTGTTCATGGAAATCTCACATCCTACCAAGCGGCTGTTCTTATATCAGGCAGTATTCAGAGTCTTCCATTCCCTGTTAACATCGGTAGAGCACAAACTGGTAATTGTGTGGTAACTATGCAATTAACTTATGTCACCACTGTACCTTTTCATTAGCGCCACTAAAGTAGTATTACCCTCTCAGTGACCTCAGCGTAAGTGATAACATCCTTAGCTGTTAAAATGAGGAAATAAATTAATGAATTTAGTGTTGTGAAGGGTGATGGAGTGACAGCCTTGGAGACAGGAGCCCTTTTGTCTATCGTGTGGCACAAACAGTGAAAATGCAAACCTCTCTAAGCTGCCTCATTAGTCCATCTCACCTCTTTTCTCCAAGAACAGAAGATTTCTAACTTACTCTTTTTTTAAAAAAATATATTTCATTGATTTCCCACAGAGAGGAAGGGAGAGGGATAGAGAGCCAGAAACATCGATGAGAGAGAAACATCGATCAGCCGCCTCCTGCACATGTCCTACTGGGGATGTGCCCGCAACCCAGGTACATGCCCTTGACCGGAATCGAACCTGGGACCCTTCAGTCCACAGGCCGATGCTCCATCCACTGAGCCAAACCGGGGCTGGCACTTACTCTTTTACTTGCTAAGATGACTTGCCAAGTTACCTATTGTGTTCTTGTATTTTTCCCACGAGGGCTAATGGCTGTGAGAGCCCTCCCAATGTCACTGCTTCATTTCACGTGCCCTGCTTCTGCACAGGACTCGTGCTGACTAACGAATGCGCCTGGTGTACCTGTCCTTACAGCACAGCTTTGGGAATCCTATGGGTTCTCCTCTATTAAGTGTCTACTTGGGGCATAAGCAAAAACTGTTAAACATTAAATGCTTTTACAGAAACTCTTCTTTTCAATATTGGTCAGGTTATTGCTCTTCAGGTTCATGGTCTCATGAACAAAATAAACTGAAGAGCAAAAAAGATCCAGAGACATTGGATCAGGGGTCCTCAAACTTTTTAAATAGGGGGCCAGTTCTCTGTCCCTCAGACCGTTGAAGGGCCAGACTATAGTTTAAAAAAAAACTATGAACAAATTCCTATGCACACTGCATATATCTTATTTTGAAGTAAAAAAACAAAACGGTAACAAATACAATATTTGTATTTGCCTGTGGCCCGCGGGCCGTAGTTTGAGGACCCCTGCATTGGAGCATGCAACAGGCTGACATATTTCAGAGGGAAGGCGAGGGGGCAGGAAGAAATTAACCAATGAACTTATAATCATATGTGCATAGCCCATGGACAGATAATAGTGCAGGGATTACCTGGGGAGGGGGTGGAGTGGGTGGAGGGGACCAATGAGGGGGAGGGGGGGAACATCTGTAATACTTTCAACAATAAAGAAAAATTTTTAAAAAATTTTTAAATAAAATTGAAACTTTAAAAAAATAAGATTCTATATTCCATAGTGTAGCCTTTCTAGAACTATGAGACACTGGAAGTGGAAATGAGCTGAGCATGATGGGGACCTTACTGATTGAAAGCATGGGATTTGGGTCCAGGTGCCCACATCACTGTTCACTGAGAGCACATAAGACCGAGGTATTAGGAAAGGCTTCCCTGAGGAAATACTCTTTTTATCTGTGACATGAAAGAGAATGAAGAGCTATCTAGGCACAAAGAAGAATGTTTAGACACAGAGGCTAAGAACCTGGCATGTAAAAAGGCCCTATCAGGAGAGACAGTTCAACACACCCATGGGTTCTCAGTGTGAGTGTGTGTGAGTGTGTGTGTGTGTGTGTGTGTGTGTAAGAAGTGGGGGAGGTGGGGAATGCAAGGCACAGTAGAAGGACTTTAATAAAATTTGTGCTTCTGACAAACCACTACTGTTGCAGTGTAGTTTATAGAGAAAATAAGAAACTATCCGTGGATCAGTTAAAAGACTATTGCAAGATTTTAGGCAAAAAATGAGAGTAGTCTTTATTAGGGTGCTGGCAGTGGAGATGGAAACAGGGATGCAGATTCAGGGGCTATTTAAGAGCCAGAGTGATGGATATGATTATTGGGAAGTGAAGAGATGGAAGGTCACTGATGATCGCAGGTTTTGGCTTCTGCAACTAGCAGCTTGATTCATAATTGCTTAAGCCTGGAAGCAACCATGATGCCCTTCAGTAGGTGAGCTAATTAATAAACCATTCAGGCAATAGAATAGTATTTCGCTTTAAAAAGCTATCAACTATCATGCCATGAATGATTAAATGAAAGAAGCCAATATGAACAGGCTGCATACTATATGATTCCAACTGTTCTGGAAAAGACAAAACTGTAGAAACAGTAAAAAGATCAGTGCTTGTGGGCCGGGAGCTGGGGGATGAATCGGTGGAGCACAGGGGGCTTTCAGGGCAGGGAAATACTCAGTATGACACCATAATGATGGGTTCTTGTCATTACACATTTGTTGAGACTCATGGAACATACAACACAAAGGTGAACCCTAATGTAAACTATGGACTCTGGGTGATTATGATGTGTCAATGCAGGTTCATCAATTGTGACAATGTACCGCTCCGGTGGGGGATGTTGATAACGGGGGGGGGGGGGGGGATTATGCGTGTGGGGAGGGGGCAGGGGAACAGAGGGTATAAGGAAATCTCTGTACCTTTCTCTCAAGTTTTCTATGAACCTAAAACTACTCTAAAAATATAAAATCTTTAAAAAATGTTCTCTCTTTTTTTTTTTTCTTGGCTTGAGGAGAACAAACTTGCACTTAAGCGAGGAATTAAAGAAACCAGTTAAAAAACAACAAGTTTTCATGAGAACTTATTCACATCAACATTTCTAGAGAAAGATGTTGGAGTTGCAAAATAAGTGCTGTTGAGTGCTTAATGTTTGCCTTGGTTATCAGATTCATCGTCTTCTCAATTTGCATCCTCGCCTGACTAAAACTTTGTATATTGCTCCTTTCAGCTTTATTGACTGAAAAACTCACTGTTCATAAAATTGGCAATGAAGTCATACAGGATAAAAATATTACACATTTAAAAATCAATTCTAAGCAGGGTTTTCACCAGGGTAATACGTGTAGACAAGCCTCCATATTTAAGTGAACATTACATTAAATCTCATCTGCAATGATGCTGCAAAAGCCCAGCAAAACACTCTGTTACCAATAAAATGATTGCGTTATGCAAATGCACTGCTAACCTCATATACTTGCTTTTTGAACAACACTTATTTAAATATATTGAGAATATTATTTGCCTTTTGGGAAAAATATGCCACATGGATTATTTTTCATAGCTTTTAATTTTGTTTTCTTTCCTTTTCTTTATGTAGACATATAGCATAAACAATCCTCTGGTAAATTTATATATTTGCTTTGTCTCTGCCTACAGAACTTCACTAAGAATATCTATGGGGTTTTTTCAGTTCATCATGGTCATATTAAATTATAAACTTGTTTTTATTTCACCGCTTAAAAGAGATACATTGAAAAGAAACTCTTTTTCTAAATATTTATAAAATTATGTAGATGAGATATAGTATATAAAAGCAATAATATACAGATTTTTCCTACAATTATCTTTCTTTAGAATGATATGATCTTTCTCTGATTTTTTATACTTTAGTGAAGCTTAACAATGTTAATGTATGCTTATATATTATTACTAATGTACTTTTTTGTTATTTATAAAACTTGAGCTATGCTTTTCATGTGATTACAAACCTGGCACTTATTAGTATATATGTATTTATATATGCATATTGGTTGAAAGGTCCTATATATAAATATGAATAATATATATAGATATTTATAAAAATATAATCCATAATTATACAACTTTAAGTGCATAGTCTATGTAGGGCTGATATTTTAGAAGAGCTATTATCTTGAAAATGTAACGATGACCTAACTTACAATAATTAGCAAAGGACAATAGTATATTTTACTAGTATTAGAATGGGAAAAACTATATGTTTTAAAGAAAAATATAAAACAAATATAAATTTCAAAATAAATTAAAACATTTTAGATAATCTTTACAATCATACAAATATTAATTTAGTATAAGAATTATTTATTCTCTCTATTCAAATATTGATGGGCATATTCAGATGTATTTCCCTAAGTAGCCACCAGATGGCTACCTGGGCCCTTTCTTGATTTTGAATTTTAGTGTTTGGGATTTTTCCCCTTAGAAAACTAAAGATGTAAGCTATTCTTTGCATAATACTTATAGAATTTTAAAATAATTGAAGTGTGATGATATAATGGATATGAATACAATGATGTATGTATTTTTTTTTGATTTTAGTATAAAAATTGAAGACCAGTGTGATGAATTTTAAAGAACCCCTGAATCACAGAACTTCTAAATATTTAGCTATCTTCAAGTCCAAACTCTTAATTTTATAGGTTAAGAACTTGATACCTAAAAGATATGCATTTCTTCATCTTTTGGGCTTTGTTTTCACATGCAAACTGAAGTCTAATTCAAATGCAGGATTGAGAAAAGGACATCAAAAATACTGTAACACTGTAAGGAAAAAATAAGAGGTTTATTTCTTTAAATTATTCATGACCTTATATAAGTCTAAATGCTGAAATTTTCACTTTGCTTTCAATCTGTCAGTTCACTTATAGGGGAAAATTGGCAAAATAGAAGACTAAAACATTTTTAAAAAATGATTAAATGATTAAATCTTAGCATATTTTGCTCTTGAATACAATTTTTTTTTTTTACAAAGCAATAGCTTTATGCTAACATACAAAGAACTAAAATAAGCCCTAGCTGGTTTGGCTCAGTGGATAGAGTGTCAGCCTGCAGACTGAAAGGTCCCAGGTTTGAGTCCAGTCAAGGGCACAGGCCCAGGCTGCAGGCTCCATCCCCAGTAGGGGGCGGGCAGGAGGCAGCAGATCAATGATTCTCTCATCACTGATGTTTCTATCTCTCTCTTCTTCTCCTTCCTTCTCTGAAATCAATTTAAAAAATATTAAAAGAAGAAAGAAATACATGAAACTAAACACACACACACACACACACACACACACACACACAAAGAACTAAAATAAGAGTCCTGCAACTCAGTTAAGTATTAGTATTTATCATAATCATTTCTTAGAAGGTATTGTATAATGTACATTAATTTAGCATATTTTTATTTTCCAAGAATAACATTCATTTTGATGTAATTTTTGTCAACTATGTCCTATTTTCATTAGTTTGATTTGGTTTTAGTTTTGTGTATATCTTTACATTATCATAAGATTTTATTTAACATTAACCAATGATTAATTCAGCTAATTGACCTTCATTCTCCTTTTTTTGTGTGTGAGAGCACAGTTGTACATGCTCACTATTACGAGATTTCACTCAGAATGAACAAGTCACGTTGTTTCTCAATAAATGCTTCTGTTAGCATGGGACAGTTATCACCAATTTTCCATAGGCCCACGGGAAAGAACAGAAGCAGAGCTTGGCGGGGAAAGGGTGCCAAACATGCCTGGGTAACGCCCCTTCACAGGGTCAGACGCACTACAGCTCAGACGTGGTGCAGTGTGGTATGATTAATTTTCTATAACTGATCTCATCTTGCTCTTAAGCACCCTTTCTCACAGATGAAAAAACAGCAAAACTAAATCAAACCTTAACCTTGGTAGGCTAATTACTAGTATTTATTCCTGTTCTTAGTGTCTTTTCGATGGTCATTTCAAATTTCTTCCCATCTGGAGGTATCTTCTCTCTTCCTTCTCTTTACCAAGATGTGATAAAATGCACAACAAAGGGTCCTTATCCTCCTGGTTGGGGAGGAAAAGTTTTGGGGTTGGGCTGTCGCCATGGCAACATCCCCGGTGCCTCTATGTCCCTGGGTATCCTGAATGGTGTCTGCCAGGCTTCTCCTCATTTCTCGGTCCCCTCTCTAAGCCCTCAGGAACCTCTACTGTGTGTCACAGACTATGGGGAACTGGCCCACACTGCTTGAAATCTCTCCTGTCACCCTGCTTTGGCTGCCCATGATGTTATGACGAGCCCAATGATACAGTCTCCTCTCGGCTTTCCCAAAACGACCAAGCACACACACACAAAAGTCTTTGAGTTCTGTTTCTTCATCACTCTCCAGTGTTTCAGTCCCTCTCATTAGGGTTGAGTTGAGTGGTTGAATGAAGGAAAAGTTGTTTATGTATCTTGAAGGCATCTCTTCCAAATCTCCCCACCCCAAGAATTGCCCTTGTCCCTTTGGTTTGCAGGGGCTTTTCTTATATTATTATATCCTCTCTTCTATGGCTTTTATAGGAAAACCCTACACTCAGAATCGCAAGCTTTGCTCAATGTTTGTGAACTGAAAAGGATTCTTTCTTTTTTTAAAAAAATATTTGTACTGATTTTGAGAGAGAAAGGAGAGGGAGAGAGCTAGAGAAACATCAATGCAAGAGCAAAACATCAATCAGTTGCCTCCTGCTTGCACCTATTGGGGATCAATCTCTGAACAAGAATGAAACCAGCAACCCTTGGGGGCATGGGCTGACCTACAACCAACTGAGCCACTACAGCCAAGGTCTCTCCCCTCCCCTCCCCTCCCCTCCCCTCTCCTCCCCTCCCCTCCTCTCCCCTTCCTTCCTCTCCCCTTCTTTCTATCTTTCCTCTCCTCTCCTCTCCTCCCCCCTCCTCCCCTCCCCTCCCCTCTACTTTCCTTCCTTCCTTCCTTCCTTCCTTCCTTCCTTCCTTCCTTCCACTCTCTTTTCTTTCTTTCTTTCTTTCTTTCTTTCTTTCTTTCTTTCTTTCTTTCTTTCTTTCTTTTTTCTTTCTTTTTTCTTTCTTCTTTCTTTCTTTTCTTTCCCTCTCCCTCCCACCCTCCCTTCTCCCTCCCTCCCTCCTCCTTCCTTCCCTCTCTCTGCCCTCCCTCCCTTCTCTCTCTCTCTCTCTCTCTCCCTCCCTCCCTCCCTCCCTCCCTCCCTCCCTCCCTCCCTCCCTCTTCCTTTCCCTTCCTTTTCTTTCTCTTTCTCATAAAAGATTTTATCTTTCAACAAAACCTAATGCTCAAAACTTTCATTTCTCTATGAAAGTATATTTAACAAATTTGGGACTCAAAGTTGAGAATTAAACACCTTATTTTAGTCTCTGCCCCCTTTACCATTGTGAAATATGGAATTAAAGAATTAAATAAATAGGGTATGGGAAAAACTAGAATGTATAGTGAAAAATAAAATAATGACTTAATGCATCAAATATACTATTACCATTTAATTATTAAGACTTAGTGGTAAAAACTCTCATGCTTAGTCAATGTATTCCTGATATTTCTCCATTATTCTCAGTAATGGCCCAGAAATAGCATGAATTTTGTATTGAATTGCCATTGTATTTTGATACCTGCCCACTGGGAAGACCATGGGAAAATACAAATCTGTCTCATGTCAAAGCTCATTCACTTATTCACTCATATGCTCATTCATTCATTCATTCATCAGCTGCCAGATGAATATGAAGAAGAACTATAACAACAATAACAACACAACCTCACTTTTAGTACCACACACTGGTGTTTAAAGAAGTCTTCAAGACATTAAAATGCAAAACCAGAGCATCAGTTTATGGTTAATTTTTTCATGGTGCAGTAAACTTGAGAGAATTCTCTGGGAAAGAAACTGGTTTGGTTGCACTTGTTATTGCTCTTGTAATCAGAAAAAAAGAGAGAGAATATAATAAGATAGCATGATTTTGACCTCCCCTTGGCCTAGCATTTGGCACCTCTAATTATAAAATGAATGTACCCAATATCTTACAGAATAAAGCCCTTTTATAACAAATAACCTTTTGATGGAGAAACCACACTGTTTGTGCACTAAAAAGTCATTTTCAGGCTTATCTTGAGTTAATGCCAGGGTAAACAGAAGCGGAAGCTGCTTGCCCGTCTTTTCTCTTTACCAAGGAATCAAAGCAGATCTATTTCGGCATCCTGCTTTCACAAATATTCTACTGTAAATTTTATGCCATTTGCAAGGACAAAATCCCATCCAGTGACATTTTGGAACAAAAATGAAAATTCTGGATCTATGGTTGTGTGGTGACTAGATTTTAACAATCTGTGCAGAAGAAGCCTTATTGTGAGGGAAGCCAATTTTAATACTGAAATGTTCCAAAGAGTTGTCAACAGTTCATTTAAGGAAACATTAAGGAAACATCTTACTCTTGAAATTTAATTTTGACCCAGTTAATAAAAGTCAGAAAGCCAGAGTATTTATGTTTTAGTGAAGGAAGATTTTTTTGAAACCTGAGTTTATCTCCATAACTTAATGTATAGAACCTTGACTATATTAACGGTAGGTTTGTTTAGATAGGAATTTCAGACTGGGTAGTTCTCAGAAATCTTACCATGACAAGTTAATAGATAGAAGGAATTTTAAAAATCACACACAAAAATCAGTTCTAAAAGTGAAGACTTTAATGTTTTAACCACTGATAATTTATTGTGATAATTAAATGCCAAAAATGGGCAATTTATAGCTGCATTTCTTGCCACAATAAATACTTCAAAAACACCAATGAGTACTTACAGATTAATAAGCTCAAGAGATCTTAAGCAGCTTTTCATATTGTTCTTTGTTTAATAATATCATATAATATCCCCATGCCTTTTAAAATTTACAAAATCATTTCATGGTCTTTTTCTGATGCTGTAGGCTGACGGGCCTTTTAAGGAAATCATGGGAATTAAGAACCTTTAAGAAAGTTCTATAACTAAACCCTGGATACACTCAAATGCAGGATTTCTGATTTCAATTTTTTTGGCAAAATTTAATTTTCCCTTTGGTATAAACATATCATTCCTCTTTACAATTATGTCTTCTTTCTTCTTACTCAATATTTACAACATCAAGATGTTGCCTCGGTTTGATTAGGTTAGCTGTTTTTAATGCATCTCTTCTTCTTAGCCCTTAAGCTCCATTTAGCTCCAATGAGCTCTCCCATGAATGGCATCTCTAGGCATGGAAAGAAAACTCTAGAAGATAGGAAATGTATTTAGAAGATTGCTGGCTTCTGTTCTGCATGTAAGGAACTTAGAAGTCACCACTCCATCCTAAAGTAAAAAGCTGAATAGAGTGAGATATTGCCAATTCTTCTTGATCCATAAGAGGATGGAGGACACCTTGCATACTGTGGCTCCCATACTGGAGACACAGACAACTGAGCACAGGGAGTCATAGCTTCCCAGAGGAGAGACTCACCAGCAGGAATCGCTGTTTGAGCCAGTGTCCGGGTAAGAAACTCCAAACTGTAACTAGCAAATTGTTAGAGGCTCCAGGTAGACAACAGCTCTCTCTGATCATTAAAAACTTCTAAGGGACCTGGTCATGAGATCGCTCATACTTCTGTGAGTTTTTAGCTTCAGGAGCCTGACCAGGTCCTCATAGTAATTATCAGAGAAAAATCCCCTCACTCTTCGGGCAGGAGGAGAAAAGGAATCATTGGGATGTATGCCAGAGCACTTGGTTCTTATCAATGCTAATTAGCTGGAGCCTAACCCACTGAGGTATTGTCAGAGCCTAGACAACATGGGGGAAGAAATAATCCCAACTCCAGCCCACCCTACCTATCCTATTTTACTTAAAACGGGGGAGAGAAAACCAGAGCAACACGTGTGAAGTTTATTGTCTAGACGCCGCGGTCGGCAAACTGCGGCTCGCGAGCCACATGCAGCTCTTTGGCCCCTTGAGTGCGGCTCTTCCTAAGCCTTAGGAGTACCCTAATTAAGTTAATAATAATGTACCTACCTATATAGTTTAAGTTTAAAAAATTTGACTCTCAAAAGAAATTTCAATCGTTGTACTGTTGATATTTGTCTCTGTTGACTAATGAGTCTGCCGACCACTGGTAGAGGCGTAGACTCTAAAAGATTAAGACCTAATCATAGGACTATAGAATGTTTTCCCTCCCTGATATCTCACCACCACATTACTAAAGGCCAATTTATCATAATCTTTTACCCAGTACATCACTTGTGTCTATCAAGAAAAAAATTACAAGGTATACTAAAGGCAAAAAAAAAAAAAGCAACATAATTTGAAGATGCAGAATAAGCATATAAACCAAATATGACAGGTATGTTGAAATGACCAGACAGGAATATAAAACAATTATAATGTACATGCTAAGAGCTCTCATAGATTAAGTAGAAAGCGTGCAAGAACAGATGGGCAGTGTGGACAGAGAGATAAAAACCTTAAGGAACACAAGTAAATGCTAGAGATAAAAACATGTAACAAAAATGAAGAATGCCTTGATTGGCATTTCAGTAGGTTTGACGCGGCCGAGGAAAGAATCTCTGAGCTTGAGGCTATCTCAATATAAACCCCCAAGACTGAAAAGCAAAGAGAACAAAAGCTGAAAAATAAAACAGAACAGAGTATTCAAGAACTGAGGGACAACCACAAAAGATGTAATATAGACAAATGGGAACACTGGAAGAGAAGAAAGAAAAAAACAGAAGGAATATTTGAAGCAATGACTAAGAATGTTCCCAAATTAATATTAGGCATCAAGTCACAAATCTGCAGGAAAACCAAGAAGAATGAATGCCAAGTAAATGATACCTTGGCAGATCATTTTCAAAGTATAGAAAAATCGAAGATAAGAAAAAAATCCTTAAAGAAGCCAAAGAAAACAATCTTCTTCTCTCAGGAGGAACATAGATAAGGATTACATGCGACTTCTCAGAAATCATTCAAGCAAGAAGGGAGTGGAGTGAAATACTTCAAGTGTTGAGAGATAAAAGCCACCAACTTACAACCTGTACCCTGTGAAATTATCCTCTCAAAGAAAGGAGATTAAAGACTTTCTCAGACAAACAAAAAATGAAGGGAATTTGTTACAAGTAGACCTTGCAAGAAATGTTTTGTTTTTTTAAATTCTTTAGAAAGAAAAACAATAGTATAGGTGAGAAATTCAAATCTACATAAAGAAAAAAACATCAGAGAAGGAAAAAGTAAAATAAAAACTTTTATTTTTATTATTTTTATAATTCCTTTATTCTTAATTGATCTAACAACAGTTTGTTAAAAGTAAGAGCAACAATCATTTCTATTACATATGTATGCTTATGTGCACATCTAATGTATAAATGCATGTTTACATTCAGCATATATGTGAGCGAAATGACAGCAATGTTACAAGGGGCAGGAAGCAGGAATTAAGGATTATTTTATCCTTATAAAGTACTCACTATTCCTGTGAAGTGGTATCATGTTATGAAAGTGGACTTGAATTAGTTGTAAATGTATATTTCTATCTCTAGAGGAACCAATAAAAACATTAAAAAAGAATTACTGATATAGGATTAGAGAAAAAAATGGGATCATATAAAATGCTCAATAAAAACCACAAACGACAAAGAGTAGAAGTCCAAAACAGGCACAAAGAACAAAGGCAACAAATAGAAACAGTAACAAACATGGTAAATATTGATCCAATTATATCAATAATCACTTTGAATGTCAATATTCCAAATGCACCAGTTACAAGACAGAGACCATCAGATTGGATCAAAAAGCAAGACCCAATGGCACACTGTTTACAAGAAACCCTCTTTAAATATAAAGGCATGTAAATTAAAAATAAATTGATTTAAACAAATATACCATGCTAACCCTAATCAAAACAAAGGCAGAACAAACTTCAAAGCAAAGAAGATTATCAGGGATAAAGAAGGGCATTAAGTAATTATAAAAAAGTTCAATTTTCCAAGGAGATACTATAATCCTTAATGTATATAGTTAAAACAATAGAGCATCAAGACGAGGAAAAATCTGATAAAACAGAAAGAAGAAAAATAGATGAATGCACTATCATAGATGAATCCATATCATATCCTCTATCAGAAATGAGCAGATCTAGGTGTCAGAAAAAATGAGTAAGGACATAGTTGAACTCAACACCATCAATCAGTTGGATGTAATTGATATCTATAGACTACTTCAGCCAGCACCAGGAGAATTTGCGTTCCTCTAAAACTCACATCTAATATTCACCAGATAACCTATATTCTGGGCCATAAAAAAAACATAACAATAGCAAATTTTAAAGAACTAGGAAACATACAACGTCTACTGTTAGACCACAATGGAATTAAACTAGAAATTAATAACAGAAAGATAACTGAAAATACCAAAATGTCTGGAGTTTAACCAACACATAGACAATAAAATTAGGCAAATACACCCCATAGGACTTGATTTAGGATTAATGGTTATGAAAGCTGTTAAACAAGAGATGGCATGTGACGATTTGCTGGCATTTGGATACGCACAGAGAAGGGAGAAACCACTGAAGACAAGGAAGATTACAGGCCATCAGCATATACGCTGCTAAGGCTGCCCCAACTAGTACCTTCACCTGCTGCAGACATTTCTAGTAAAGTCCAGCATGCTCACCTCTACACTGAGACAGTCCTTGCCAGTATCAATCAATCATGGCTGGTACAGGAGTGAAGCCAGTTTGCCACTGTTAGGAGAATATGTGGAAAGGAAATTTGGAATAAAAATAGAGCTGCTTAGTTAAAAGTCTTTATGATAAAAGTGAGGGGAGAGGGTGTGAGAAGATATATAGGGAGTCCCAAATGGCGCATTCAGGTTTTCTACTTATATTTTTATTAACAAACTCTTATTTTTTCTTTAATTACCTCAATATTTGATACAATTATTATTTTTAGAACTTATTAATATATCTGCAGTCTCCACTCAGTTTTCTTTATTGAACATTAAAGGTAAATACTAATTAATTTTGCAGACTTTTATTGAGAGCCATACAGTACACATAGGGCTTTGTTCTCATGAAGCTAATGATATAGCACAGAGCAGAATCACTAAATGGGAAGGTTTATAACAGAGAACATACAAAGTATTCTACTCTTTCCAAACTTCATAAGATCTTTTTATCCTGACATACATTTATTTATTTATTTATTTATTTATTTATTCATTATCTATTTATTTATTTACTAGAGGCCTGTTGCACGAAGAGATTCGTGCAATAGGCCTTCCCTTCTCCTGGCTGCCAGCACCAGTTTTCCTCCGGCACCCGGGACCCAGGCCTTCTGTCTTCGCTGCTCCGGCTCGCCTTTAGTCTTCGCTCCGCCACTTGGAGCCTACAAATGCAAATTAACCTCCATCTTTGTTGGGTTATTTGCATACTCTCCTGATTGGCTGGTTAGCGTAGTGAAGGTATGGTCAATTTACATGTTTGTATATTATTAGGTAAGATGGCTCCAAAAAACTTTTAAAATCATTATGATTTTTCTGATTTTTTGGATATTTCTCTAGTCCCAAAATATATAACCATATCTTATATTGAAAGGCAAAGCCATTTTTAAAAATCTTTTAGAGTTCTTAAATTTTGGAACACAAGAGCTCCTTATCCTTATGTGAAAAAGTACTAGAATGCTCTATTCCCATTGAGTTCTCTTGATAGGGTGATAATTCCAGAACGTATGAAATACAATGTGGCTCAGCTATCTTACATGGGCTTAGGATGTGGGAGAACTTCAGGAAGTAATAATAAGATTGCAAGTGACCCAACCAAGCAAAACCATGCATGTTCCTTCAAAAATCTCATATGGCAATACACCGCCTCTTCCCATCCTACTTCATGAGTTGCCTGTGGTTACAGGATAAACTCTGGGGCATTTCTAAATGTAGAATAAAAAAATTACCTCTAAGACATAAAAATGAGATTGGGCATTACTGCCTTATTTTCAATGAGCCACCCATATTTCAGAACCATGATTTAATTTTCATATATTACTAGACAGAGCAGCCAGTACCTTCAGAAATATGAATGTAAGTGAAATCTATGTGTAAACATGGGTAGCAACTGTTTCAGCACTCTGCACATCTTTTTATGAAATTGCATTTCAGAATATATTGAATGTTAAAAACCTGATGCCTTATTATCATGATGAGACAAGAACAGAAAATGGCAGAGGACTACAGGCAATTTATTTTCATGACAAGCCTGCAATATCATGAAGAACTGTGAGCATCAACCATTCTCATTGCCATCTCATGACTATAATCTTGTCCTCTAAGGATGTCACCTGGGCTCAGTTATGTTAAATGATTTATTTCATATTTCTAGATAGTCTTGACCAGTCTAGTTATCAGATCCAACCATTTCTAAAGTAAATGAATATTATTCTTGTCTACTCTATTGAAGAAAATTATGACAACACAGAATGCTAGGTTTAAATATTTATGAACTATCCATTCAACTTGAAGAGAATTCAACTGATTTTGTTAAAAGTATAGTTTTTGCGTTCACATTTTCATTTGTATATAAATAAGTAATTACAAGAGAAGATGTTATTTCAAATCCTTTTTAAAAAATGAACTGGACATTAGTGATGCTTGTGTGTGAATGTGTGTATTGGGGTGGGGTGCCTGTGGTATAATTAAAGCTCTCATAACCTCAAGTGCTTAAATTTTATTTGCTGACATGACAACAGCAGGCCAAATAAGTGTTTAAAAAACCTCAAATAACCCCACACCAGAGATTTAAATACATTTTATAATTCAGAATACATACATAATTATTAGTACATATATTCAAGAGGAATTATAGAAAAATCTTCAATTTTAACAAGGTAAACAGTAATGCTAGATTTCAGTAAACCTATTATATAATGTACTGGGTAAAAATATTGACCTTGATCTAATAATGCATACCTTTTGCTGTGCTATGTCCTTTAAGAAATACAATTTTAATATTATATGGAGATAAATACTGCTATTATACCTATGCATTTCTAGATTCCTTTTATTATAATTTACTAGGGGCAATTAATGAATGAACTGTGATTTCATTCATTTCTGTTTGGTTAATTTACTTGCTGTCTGCTGTCTCCAACTCAAATGGTTCTGCTCACTTCAGACATATGTCCTACCGAATAAAAAATATTTATAGGATTCTTAATGTACACAATGAAGAATTCCAAAAATGGACACTTATAAATAACTGTAGGACAGCACTTGATACTCTGGAGCATAGCTTGTAATCTTTTCCTTTGGAACACAGACTACAGTACTTTTACTGTCTGATGTAAGGATGGAGATGCTCTCCCTAGAAAAATCTACATTTAAATCTCTATCCTAAATTTTCATGGACTTTCATGGGGTTATAGATCTCCTGAAACTAAGCTATGTCCTGGTTATATCCTACAGAAATGATGTTGGACTAACTCTACAACTAAAGGTAGGTTCATTAAAGTAATCATGCCTATGTTTCCTCATCTGTTAGGAGCTGGACATTTTTAGTTCCTATCTTTTGATATTGTTGTAAGGATCAAAGTATTAGTATATCCTATGTATCAAGTTCAATGTTTGGCTCAAAATAGCACTACATACATGCTTGCTCTTATTGTGGTTGCAGCCAAATGCTGTAGGTTGGCCAAAGGGAAATGTAAGCCTAACTTTTGTTAAACCTTACTTAACGAGAATATTGAATTTAGGCTAGGTCTTGAGACATGTTTGGATTGACAGAGAGGAGAGCCAAGTTTTTTTTAAAAACCATGAATATACTTTTAGAAGTAGGACAATTGTGTGGCACGAACCCCTAAAGTACATTCAAAAGCAGAAGGCTCTGTGAGTGGAGCCCAGGGCAGCCTGCAGAAGTGAGATGACCCAGAGAGTGAAGGGCTCCTGACACCATGCTAAGGAAGTTGGGCTGGATTAAGTCAAAGAGGATTTGTTTCTATTGCCCACCTTCCTGTCTTCAGCCCCTTTATTTATATTGTGCACACATCAAACAAACTAACAGTGAGAAGCAGAATACTTAGGCTCAAACAGGTTAAACATAGCGAGCAGTAAATGGCAAGAAAAAAAAAAAGAATATTTCCAAAGCAGTATCCATGGGCTCATGGAAAATTTTGCTAAAAATGATGACATGACACCGAAGAAGAAGTGGTGAATTAAAGAAAAATAAACAAATAAAAGATCAAAAATAGAAAAGTGATTTGGCCTCAAAGGTGCAAATCTGGCATAAAGAGCGGCAGCGTGAAGGGCCCAGGCACAGACCCCAACGCTCGTGGAAAACATGACCTTCCCACGCGTCTCACGGTCATGTGTTACGATTTTGAAAAACATGAATGTCTATTTCTCTGTTCCCTTTGAGAGGACCTTCATCTTGGCAAGCCAGAAATGTTTGTCTACCTACCTGATAGAGGTAAGTAGAAAAGGAGAAAATAAGAAAAATTTCTTATTTTGCGGCAGAAAGAATGAGGTTAGGTGCAGCTTTTGCTCCACAAGATAGGATTCTCTAGCCTAGAAAGAGGATTTTGTCATGGTGCCTTTTCTCTCCTGACCCGGTTGGCACATCATTAGGGAGGCCAGAAGGGAGCAGCTCCTAGAGTCCCCCACAGCTGGACTACTTCCGAGGGAGTTCAGAGGGTGTGACAGAAAGAGGAAGAGGCGAAGGCAGAAGAGAAAGAAGGCCCACGGGCATTTCTGGCCTTAGGAGTGGCAAGAAAGATAAGTGGGGGAGGATGGAGGCTATTGCTCCGGTTTAACCTGGGAGTTTGACAGAGACATGTGCTGGGCACGGGGACGGACACCGGGTGGGCAGAGACTTTGTCCTAGCTTCTTGTTTGGGTCCCTAAGAGGCACATGTCAAGCTTCTCCCAGCACATGTCAGTGGACTAAGAGGCTGTTCATTTCCTGGAGGACAGTGAACTCTTCCCAGGACGGTTTTAATGTTCAGATCAGAGTAGGACTTAGATTAGATTGGCCTGGTTTTTGTTCCCTTCCTGCTAACAAGTGGGTGGAATAGTAGGAAGAAAGCACAATTACTTAGAGACTAAATAAAAGCTAGTATATTAATTTTCTGCATATTTGAATACTGATATGCATTAAACTTATTCCATTAGACATATTTTATGTGCTTATTTTAAATATATATTTTACTGATTTTTTACAGAGAGGAAGGGAGAGGGATAAAGAGAGTCAGAAACATCGATGAGAGAGAAACATCGATCAGCCGCCTCCTGCACACTCCCTACTGGGGATGTGCCCAAAACCAAGGTACATGCCCATGACCGGAATCAAACCCAAGACGCTTCAGTCCACAGGCCGACACTCTATCCACTGAGCCAAACCGTTTAGGGCTATGTGCTTATTTTAAAATATGAAGTTGATAAATGTCAAGGAAGAAATATTCAATGACACGTGTTAAAGCATGTAGGGAGAGGCTCTAGGGTCAAGACTCAGGCTGACCTGTGGCAGGTCCACAAACAAGTCCCAGCCTGGAGGGCAGAGCTCTCCTAGCATAATTAAGCCTGACCTTGTAGCCCTCCCTACTTCCTTCCTAAGTAGCTAATGGGCTATGGGAGGTGCAAGCAAGTGTTTCCAAAACAAGAACATTTGTATACATGTTAATGTACCCTTGTTTTAATCGGACTAAAAAATAAAGCATTGGCTTGCAGGCTGGGTCTTCTGTGTCCTCATCCAGGCACAGGAGATCTACCAAGCCCCAGCTGTATTCTCTTGTTTGTCTTTTCTTCAATCCTTCACCGCCCCTCCTCAGGTTCACCCTTGGCTTTGCTGGCACGGCACAAAAGCACTGTCAGGAAGCCTTCCTTTAGAAGAGGGATGCGACTGTGATAGGTTCAGGGACCACGACAATGGCCTTTTGCAGTGGGAGAGTGAGAGTGGGCTCAACCCTGACACTTCACATGCAAATGAGAATTTATAGCCAATGGAGCAGAGAGGTCAGTGGGTGGAAAATTATGAAGCGGAAACATTGGCGGTAAAGGGGATGCTGCCTTACCCAGAACACAGGCCAAGGTGATCAGGTATCACCTGGGGGGGGGGGGAGCCAATCAATATTGAGGATGATTACATATTTAGGGTGGGGGCTCCTTCTAAACTGACTCAGCAGGGGTCTTGTTCGAGCTGAATTTTACAAGAAGTGCACACATGCGCCTAGGAGAGGGCTCGGGGGCCTGACTAAAGTTTGGTCAAGCCAAGAATCTTTGTCAGAATCTGTACTTATATAGATTACAATTATGAAGTTACTACACTGTGTTCCCTTCCAACACACAGAAATACCACGAAGTTCTGAAAGATAAATACCTTCTGTTGGAAGAATTTCCTTTTAGGGATAATGTGCTCAAGCAGCAAGCTTGTCATAATAACAAAACATATTTCATTGTTTTCATTTTAAACTTATTCTATTTCAGTTGTATTAATTATTTTCCTGTAGTGACAAAAAAAAAAACTGAGGACAAAGAATGCTGCTCTACAGTTTTATTTTCTCCAGATTGTGGGATCGGCTATTCCAGGAAACAATTTATTCAAATAAAATGTTCTCTGAATATTTATAATATAGGTAAAGCCTGAAAAATGATCTGTAGAAAACAATGACATCAAATAATTTAAACATGTGGAATCTTCCACAAAAAAATACTAGTTCAAGATATTGGAGGGGTAGGAGGAGACATCTGAAGTATAGATTTTAACTAGAAAGACTGCATAGTAAGCTCCCAAATTCATAACCAATGATGATACTGACGAAAAATCTGATTTTGTAAATATATGGAAATAAAATAAAGACATGATTTGGAGTTGGGGAGAATTCCAGGATGGAATGAAGGCTGTTCACACTTCTTTTCCATGGCATTGCTTTCCACATAGTAGGTACTTAAAAAAAGCCTGTTTGCTGAATGAATCAATTATCCTTCCGAACACCTGGAATCAGTTAGCCTAATCCATTTACCTGGAATGCGCAGTGCATTCTTCCAGAGCTGAGGATCTGTCGGCAGCACATTTGAATAATCCAGCCGTTTCATTTCCTCCATCTCATTTCCCTTCACCCTCAATCTTGGCTTTCCCGTAAATGCCTTCAACTGTGCTGACAATTTCAACTCTGCTCCTCGCAGTGTCCAGGCCCAGACCCACTGCCCCGGGGCACTGCCCTGAAGTAGCTCGAACATTCAGTTCTGGAGTTCGGATTTTAAAATATCTGCCAACAGTACACCGACAGCACAATGGGCCTCTGGATTTTTCCTTCTTTTTTATTGAAGCGATTATTTTTCATGCACCGGTTACATTTTTTTAAAGCATGTGCACTCTTTTCAAAACTGGATCTTCACTGGAATTGTTTCATTGGATGCGACTCAGAAGGAAACCAGTGACAAGATCGCCACACTTTCCAATTCAGGCGAACTGTCGCTCCCGTTGTTCTTAGGAAGAGCTCCTAATATAGCTCCTGTGAATTACTGCACTGACATTTTAATTAGAGATGTGTCTTCCCTCAGCTCCTCCGTGCATTAATTGAAGACAGTCTACAGTTTAGGGTAAAAAAACCCAAACTAGTTCTGAATTCCAGCACTCTTCTATAAAAGCTGTGGCTTGGGCAAGTCACCAGACCTCTCCAAGGTTTGCTTTCCTTCTCTTTACAACGAGAGCAACACAATTAAATGAGGCCTTGTGTCCAGCAGACTTCAATTATCTATGGAGGCCAGTTTCATTTGCTCCTTCACATTCTTGCTTCCAACTGAGAGAAGCCAGGTTGCTTTCTGTCATATATATATATTTCAGAGAGGAAAGGAGAGGGAATGAGAGAGAGAAACATCAGTGATGAGAAAGAATCATCCATTGGCTTCCTCCTGTGCACCCCACTCTGGGGATCGAGCCTGAAACCCAGGCATGTGCCCCGGCCAGGAATGGAACCCAGACCTCCTGGTTCATAGGTCAACGTTCAACCCCTGGGTCACACTGGCTGGGCTCTGCTGTTTTCTGCAGTTAGCGGGCTCGCACGGGCCTACAGTTCAGTCAACCCTAGTGTCGCAGACAGGTTCCCCGGTGACCACATCTGAAGCAAGGATGCAGGACTGATGCTGCCAGGGTGACAGGGCACAAAATCAGAAGAGTAAGAGTGAGTGAGTGCCAGGAGCAGTCATGCAGGGACAGATGTGAAGTCATGAGAAGTGACACATTGCCGTACTGGCCACTGTTTTATGACGGGCTGCTTGGCAGGCGGGCATTAATGGGTGGGCTCCACAGACATATGGCCTCCAAGTAATCCATGGGAGGAAGAGCCAGCGGAGATGCTACCTGCAGGACTCCAGGAACGCCTGCTTTCCCATTGGTCGAAGTTCAACCATGGGGAGTTGTCACCCTGGCCTCTTCTGGGCTGTGGGAGTTGGCTTCTTTGGAGGCCCTCTAAAGGCCAGATCTGATCTAGGTGGTATTGCGTTTCTTTCTTGTCTCGAAGTGGGACAGGGACTGGGCAACTGGATGACAGGTGACTTCGATGGGAACGTGTGCAGCACCCCAAAAGCAAAAACTGGTTGATCTCGGGGAGGCCCAGCATGTCTCTGAGAAAATAGGTATGAGTCAAAGGAATTGCTCAATTAAAATTTGTTCTGTGAGCATTCGATGTAAAGATATTTTCACTAATTTTAAATGAGATACAACACTCAAGAGAGACCCAAGGTCATGGGTTCATAACTTGTCAGCGACAGTTCCAACTAAGGGGTGAGGAAGGTGCCTGTGCTCGGTGCCTTTCGCTCCTGGCTTCCTGGTGGGGGGTTCCGTGTCATCTCCTCGGTTCCCATGGGGGCTCGGTCTGCAAGCTCTGTTCCCTTTGCTTCCACCAGAATGATGAGGAGAGGATGAGTGTCTGTGGACATGGGGCAGCTTCTGAAAATAGCTGTGGCAGATCCCACTCTGGGCACTGAGCTCAGCGTGCCGGTGGCATGGGCAGTCAACTGCTGACGGACAATTCTTGCATCTTCACAGCAGCATTGCTACCTCCTCTGAGAGACTAGGCAAAGCCTAAGCCTTTGTCCGTGGCTACATCAACTGCTGGCCCTTCAGGGGTGATTCCCTTCTTCTGCGTTTTGTGGGAATGGTTCATTGTTCCCACAGAAGAGCCAAGAATGAATGCATTTTTTCTTCTTCATTTTACAAAGTGTTGGCTCAAGGCTGGGCAGGAGGTGGTAGTTGTGAAAGCTAAGTATTGTGATAGAAGGGGAATAAATAGGTTTCTGACACCGAGAGGCAGACACAAACCTGGTTCTAGAATTGACTACCTGTCTGGCTGTGAGGACATTACTTGACCTTTCTGGATTTCTGGATTCTCACCTGTAAGAGATAGTGATAACCCTTGTGGGCTATTGTAACAGAATTGAAAAGGTTTATACGTTGCTTAGCATACAGTAAGCTCCCTCTGCATGGTACTTAATATCAAAACCAGAAAGCTCAGCGTTAGATGTGCAATTCTCTCATTTTTCATTTGGCAAAATGAAACCTGGCAAAGCTAAATGAGTATCCCCAATGTTGTATGATTACTTAATTCTGCTTCTCTTTACAAAATCGAATGTGCTTTCATCCTAAAACAGTGCCACCTTTATTAGGAGTACTACCAAGATCACATTTCTGGCCTGGGGAATGACTACATTTTTCATTGTCTTAAGAGCAAATTTGGGTAATCTTATTTTATATGGGGGGTTTATATTAGCATCTTCTTTTTGGATAGAGAAAAATTTTGTACAAAAGCAAATGCATTAGCAATCCATAATTTAGTTAAGGACCATATAACTAAGTTCAAAACAACTTGATTTCCTTGGTGTACACTCCGAACTTTCCTCCAGCGATCAGGAATAGTATATTTAAATGGGATTTAACAGTACTTAGTTGATATGCTATTTAATTTATTGCATTGTGCGCCTACACAATTTCATCATCTACTGCAAAAGCAAGTCTACTGTCTAAGTGCCTTGGTTTCAGCTACTCCTGTAGTACTAGAATGTCATTTTCTTATTATTCATGTATCTATTTCATTTTCTGCCATGATAATTTTGAAATAAAAGGCCATTCCTTACTTTCCTGTGTGTAAATGTATATTTATGTAATGTCCAAAATAATCAAGATGAAATGCTGCTTAGTATAAAAGTCCTTTCATGTTCAGAAGAAATGGTACTGTAAAATCAAGGTCCCCACTAAAAGCACAGCTCTGCATGTGTGATGCCCTAATGGCTTTCTTAAAAATACTCTGACAGTCATTTTTGTTAAAAAACCACCCTGCAAAAACCAACTTCACGTCTGAAAAAAACAGCAGTGGTTCTGAGGTACAGATCTAATGGTGAATGAAGCTTTTTGGCATAAGTTCTGTGGGCGGCAAACTACTCACAGTGGAATTCTGGTGCGTCTGCACGTCAGGATCTTCTTACACTAACGGGCCACTGTAACTTTGAGGAAATCGAATTCTGGTTCCTTTCCTCCCTATCCATACATAGTCGCTGCCTAAGAATAATGGGGTGTTTCACCTTGTCATCCCTGGGAGAATGTTATGTGGAATTCATTTTTCCTTTGTATTTCTGTTTCATCAGTTCCATTCTCTTTGCCCGGAAACTTCAAAATCTTCTTCCCCGCATCCCCTTTCAACGCTTCATCAACCCAGGACCTTGGTCTCGCAAGTATTCCTTCACCTGCCCGAACGCTCCCTTTTCCCTTCAAGAGGGAATTGTCTTGTTTTCTCACCTTTGATATCACTGTGTATCAGAGCAGAGAACATTACAACTGCACCTGGTAGGTGTGGCAGGAATAGGAGTAGAGACAGATAAAGTGAAGTTAACAGCATAATCCGGAGGATTGTCCGTCTCCTGTCTGGCATGAAGGGGCCAGGAAATGATCACTGTCCTAACAACAAGTAAAAAGCTGAGCCCTAGCTGGTTTGGCTCAGTGGCTAGAGCATCAGCCTGTGGACTGAGGGGTCCCGGGTTTGATTCTGGTCAAGGGCACATGCCCAGGTTTCTGTCTCGATCCCCAGTGGGGGTGGGGTGTGTGTGTGCAGGAGGCAGTTTATCGATGATTCTCTCTCATCATTGATATTTCCATCTCTCTCTCCCTCTCCCTTTCTCTCTGAAATCTATAAAAATATATATTTTTTAAAAAGTTGAAAAAAAAAAACACTGAAAAGCCAATAACTCTTTTTAGGTCTGATCAAGGAGTGAGGTCACAGGGCCAACTGGGAACTGGGACACAGACAAGAGGGACTGGGGCACACACAGCAGGGACTGGGGCACAGACAGGAGGGACTGGGGCACACACAGCAGGGACTGGGGCACACACAGCAGGAACTGGGGCACAGACAGGAGGGACTGGGCACAGACAGCAGGGACTGGGCACAGACAGGAGGGACTGGGCACAGACAGCAGGGACTGGGGCACAGACAGCAGGGACTGGGGCACACACAGCAGGGACTGGGCACAGACAGGAGGGACTGGGCACACACAGGAAGGACTGGGGCACAGACAACAGGGACTGGGCACAGATAGGAGGTACTGGGGCACAGACAGGAGGGACTGGGCACAGACAGGAAGGACTGGGGCACAGACAGGAGGGACTGGGGCACACACAGCAGGGACTGGGGCACAGACAGGAGGGACTGGGCACAGACAGGAAGGACTGGGGCACAGACAGGAGGGACTGGGGCACACACAGCAGGGACTGGGGCACAGACAGGAGGGACTGGGCACAGACAGCAGGGACTGGGGCACAGACAGGAGGGACTGGGCACAGACAGCAGGGACTGGGGCACACACAGCAGGGACTGGGGCACACACAGCAGGGACTGGGCACAGACAGGAGGGACTGGGGCACACACAGCAGGGACTGGGCACACACAGGAAGGACTGGGCACAAACAGAAAGGACTGGGGCACACAAAGCAGGGACTTGGCACAGACAGGAGGGACTGGGCACAGACAGGAGGGACTGGGCACAGACAGGAAGGACTGGGGCACAGACAGGAGGGACTGTGGCACAGACAGGAAGGACTGGGGCACAGACAGCAGGGACTGGGCACAGACAGGAGGGACTGGGGCACAGACCGGAAGGACTGGGCACAGACAGCAAGGACTGGGCACAGACAGGAAGGACTGGGGCACAGACCGGAAGGACTGGAGCACACACAGCAGGGACTGGGTCACACACAGGAAGTATTGGGGCACACACAGCAGGGACTGGGGCACAGACAGGAGGGACTGGGCACAGACAGGAGGGACTGGGGCACAGACAGGAGGGACTGGGCACAGACAGGAGGGACGGGGCACAGACAGGAAGGACTGGGCACAGACAGGAGGGACTGGGCACAGACAGAAAGGACTGGGGCACACACAGCAGGGACTGGGCACAGATAGGAGGGACTGGGCACAGACAGGAGGGACTGGGCACAGACAGGAGGGACTGGGCACAGACAGCAGGGACTGGGCACAGACAGGAGGGACTGGGCACAGGCAGGAGGATACAGAGAATGAAACTTCAGAGCAGAAACCCTCAGAGTAAAAACCTCCAAAGCAACCCTGCTGGGCTCAGGAGCCTGCCTCTGGCTCTGCTGAGTCATCTGGAAGAATGATTATTGGGTTAAGAATAACAGACCATCTGAATGAATGCATTTAAAAAGAATGCCACCCTTACAAGCTGCCATTCAGTAATAAAGAAATTATCTGAATCCCCAGTGACTAGGAATCCCAGTATTCCCAGATGTTTCCCTTATGGTACAGCTTTCTATTCCTAATTTTAAAATATAATGTGAAAGAAAATAAAATTATTTTAAAACAAGTGAATATGTTATTCACAAAGATAAATGCTAAAGTAAAAAAAAATGGTGGAAAATAAGGTTAACATTTGAAGGATAAGATAGATACAATACACACTATATTTTAAAATGTATCTTAATCCTATAAACAAATGGGAGTAAATGGTGATTTTCCTTCTCTTTGTGTGTTTTTTAAAAAAGAATAGAGCCGAAACCGGTTTGGCTCAGTGGATAGAGCGTCGGCCTGCGGACTGAAAGGTCCCAGGTTCGATTCCGGTCAAGGGCATGTACCTGGGTTGCGGGCACATCCTCGGTGGGGGATGTGCAGGAGGCGGCTGGTCGATGTTTCTCTCTCATCGATGTTTCTGACTCTCTATCTCTCTCCCTTCCTCTCTGTAAAAAATCAATAAAATATATAAAAAAAAAAATTTTAAAAAAAAAATAAATAAATAAAAAAGAATAGAAGAAATTCATTCTTGTTATCAAGTTAAAGAACATAGAAGTATATGTAATAAAGTATGAAACATTCCTTTCACTTTCCTCACAACTCTAATTAAGACAGAAGTAGTGAATTGTTTTGTTTGAATCATTCCAGAACTTTTGCATATAAAACAATATATAATTTGTTTGGTATATACACAGAATAATACACATTACTCTGCAACTATTTTTTAAAAATTTGAACAGAATTTCAGCAACATATTTTAATATCTGTATAAATGGGTCTTCTATATCCTTTTAAATATATGTATATTTAGTAGACCTTAATAATATATTGCCTATGTATTTTAGAGAGAGGAAGGGAGAGGGAGAAAGAGATAGAAACAATCCAGGACTAGAGAAACATCCATCTACTGCCTCCCACACGCCCCATACTGGGGATCGAGCCTGCAACCTGGGCATGTGCCCTGACCTGGAATCAAGCTATCACCTCCTTGTCCATAGGTCCATGTTCAACCACTGAGCACACCAGCTGGTCTATCTTATTTTCATTTCATTAATTATTTTTTAAAAAAATATATTCTTACTGATTTCAGAGATGACGGGAGGAGAGAGAGAATCATCAATGATGAGAGAGAATCATTGATCGGCTGCGTCCTGCCACACCTCACACTGGGGATCAAACCCACAACGCAGGCATGTGCCCTGACCAGGAATCGAACCTCTTGGTTCATGGGCTTAAGCTCAAGCACTGAGACACACCGGCCAGGCTATATCCTTTTTAAATGCAGAGTGATAGATACTTCACAGGGAAAAGAGACCATAATTTTTTAATGCTCATTTAAGAAGATGCCACTATTCTGCATATTTTTTTTTATTTTAAATTCTTAAGTAATAATATATTAAATATATTTATAAAGCTCCCATACATTTTTAACCTTTTACATAACCAGAGTAAAAAAATCATAGTCAGGAAATTAAATAAGTATCATTAGTAACCAATGAAGAAACTTCACTCAAATGCTTCCAAATGGAACTTGAAGCTGAGTTAGTGGAATGGCCCCAGGGGCTGCTTTCCGGATCCGGGAAAACACACTGTGTTCAGCTGACATGTCAGCCTCCTCCATCCCGGGAAGCTCTGTAATTCCCTTGTCTTTCATGCCTTAAACACTTTTGAAGATTACTGGTCACTTACTGTGTAGAATGTTCCTCAACCTAGGTTTATGGTGTTTCTTCATAATGTAAGTTATGCATTTTTTGCAAGAATACCCCAGAAGGGATTTTGAATGCTACTAAATGCATGGTCTGTAGGTATATGATGTCTATATCAACCATTGCTGGGGACTTTAAATTGGGCATTTGGTTAAACTGGAGTTTTTAAAATAGTTTTTAAGAGGTTTTTACCACTGTCAAATTACTATTTTCCCTTTGTAATTATTAAGTAACTAAGAGAGACTACTTTGAGAATATGAAATATCTGTGTTCTCATCCAATTTTTGCCCACTAATTTTAGCACCTGTTAATGATTCTTATCTGCACCAATTATTACTGATTTATTAATAAGTTTCTATTACTATCATTCTCTATTAATTGAAATTCTATTATGCATACATCAGAAGAACTAAAATTTGAAAACATATGAAACTCTCTATAAAGGACTGGTGAGGATGTGGAGTAACTATGGAAGGAATTTAACAGACCACTTGTGAAGAATATTTGAAAATATCTTTTAAATTAAACGTATTTATGCCTCTGACCCAGCAATTTCACTCAAGTTTGACATAGGGTTATCAGACCGCAAGCATCTGTATACCAAATGCATGTATAAAATTTTTATAGTTGGATTCTTTGTCATAGCTGCAAACTAGGAATAACCCAAATAGACCTTAACAATTAAAATATAAACGTTTTCATGCAATTATACAGTCCAGTTCGACACAGCAGTGAAGGCAAATCGGCCACTGACACATGCAACAACATGATTAAACTCCTAAAACTGCACAAAAGAGTGCATACTGTGTGGTTTCATTTATGTAATTTTAAAAAGGCAAGGCAAACTATAGCGTTAAAAGGCAGAATAGGTCTCACAGGTGTGGCTTAATTGGCTGAGCTGTGTGCCCTACACAGAAAGGCTGCAGGTCCGATTTCAGTCAGGGCACATACTCAGGCTGCGGGCTTAATCCCCGGTTGGGGTGAATGCAGTAGGCAACTGATTGATGTTTTTCACTCTTTCCCTCCCCCCCCCCCCCGCTTCCTCTCTTTCTAAAAAACAAACATACAAACAATTTATAAAATCAAAATAATGGTTCCCTTGGGGAGGTAGTTACTCAGAGGGGGCCTGGCAGAGATTTGTTGGTGCCAGTAATGTCCCATTTCTTGATATGGGTGGCATTTACATAGGTGTGTGCATTTATACAATTTCAGGATTTGCATGTTTTACTGTGTATATGCTATATATTATTTTTAAATTTTTAAATAAGAAAAGATTTGAGTAATACAAATTAACAGCTTGAGCTGATGCATATCTATAACACCATTTCCAATAATTGCAGAATATACTTTTAAAAAAATCACATAATAGCCAACTTTCACAATGCCCTCCAATGACCCTTACTTCCCCATAGTCACACCCCTAGGTAGCTCCTCTCATGTATAACAAGGCTGTCAAATGTAACCAATAAGAAAAGAAGGAGAAAAATTCAGATTTTTGTTAGTTTCTTGCTAATGCCCTTCTCTGTTCTAGGATCCCATATAGGACTACTAAAACATTTATTTTAAATTAATCTGTTGCTATTGCTGGATTCTTAGTTCTTTTAAAATAAAACACGATTCTGAGGCCAACTCCCAGGCAAGAACCAACCAGCCTGGCTTTACGTAGATTATACTAAGACATGGCAGTTGGATCCACTTTGTGATTCTCTTGCTTTATGGTCAAACTAAAAATCCATTACATTTAGATTTTAACTAATTTTCCTAGAAGACAACAAATTTCATTGAAGGTGTTAGGATGTACCGAACGCTGTTGAATTTGAACAAAAAGTCAGAAAATACCCCAGAAAGGCCACCTCCATTGACCTCTGAGCCACTCTACTTTTGTTCTTCCTGTAGTTGCTCAAGGATTTTGGATCTCTCTCTCTCTCTCTCTCTCTCTCTCTCTCTCTCTCTCTCTCTCTCAAATTATCACTGAAAGATATGTTTTTATTGATTTGAGAGAGAAAGGAAGGACGAGAGAGGGAGAGAGAAACATCAATGTGAAAGAGAAACATCAACTGGTTGTCTCCTGTATGTACCCCAACCGGGATTTGAACTTACAACCTTTCAGTGTATGGGTGGATGCTCCAACCACCTGATCCACCCGACCAGGGCTAGATCTCTCAAGTATGAGTGCAACTTCTGTTGCTCTCATATTTTTGATGAATAATGTGAGATGCTCATGAATATCAAATACCCTGGTCTGAGTACTAAAACTATGAAGAATCTGAAAACTGCCTTGGCACAGTGACTGGTGACTCATCTCTGTGCCTGCCTTAGCAGTGGGGAACCAGTCCTGACATTCGTGATGTGTTAAACAGCCTTCAGCACAACAGGCTGGCTGGATTGTTCAATTAGTTTTTCAGCGGTGGTTCAATTCTCCTGTGGTCATGTAGCCAGAGCCTAGGAAAACATTTCCCTGTGGATGGACGTTCAGGGTAATAGAACATTTAAAAATAAAAATAATAAATTTCCACAGACTTTTTGTTTCAACGGTCTTCAGATATTGAGTTACTTTTGATTCTAATAGAATATTTTGGAATATAACAGAAATTATGCTGCTTGGAAATCAAAATGTTGGGTATAACATAAGAGCTATTCTATTCTATTCTATTCTATTCTATTCTATTCTATTCTATTCATTCATTCAAATATATATTGAGCTCCCATTATGGGCAGAATAGAATATCTGCCCTCATGAAGCAAGCTTTCTGGTGAGGGGGTCTTTGTTCAAATAGAAGAGCATCAGAACTTGAAAGAGCCTGGTCACCTTTATTTAAGTAATTATGGTCATTCCCAGTACATTACAGGTTTTACTTAAAAACACACAATAAATTCAATACTCTTATATATATATTATTCTTGTTGCAGCCATTTATACTCTCAATATTTACAAAAACTTTTCTTGTGGCAATGAGCTACTTCATAGTCTTTTGTATTAATTGAATACAAAAGCAAATGAAAGGACACCTGAAAAAGATCCCAGAGATTTATATGGATGCAAACTAAGTCCTCTGTTCATTTTGTGGCACACCAACGTTATGTTAATCTGCTCACATGTTTGCATCCACACAGACCTCAGAAACTCAAGGACTTCCATACTGTTTGTAAATAATTTAAACTCTTGGAAAACAACCCCTCAGCATATAATCACAGAAGTTGTATACTTTAATTAATGAATTTCTTACTCTCAAAAACAAGTGATTTTGGTTTTGTCTGGGTAGCTCAGTTGGTCAGAGCATTGTAGCCATGTGTCAAGGTTGTGAGTTCGATCCCAGGTTAGTGTATATATAAGAATCAAATAATGAATGCTTAAATAAGTGGAATGAAAAGTCTCTCTCTCTCTCTCTCTCTCTCTCTCATAAATAAATAATAACAAACAAACAAAAGCCTAGTGATTTTGACAGGCTGGAGTCTCAGCATTGTCCCTTGAATTTTACAGAATCACTAGGTTGCCTCACAAGGTGAACTGAGGAGACAGTGGGGAATACTAAGCCCGCTGGCCTTGCTTCTACCAGATGCCCTCAGAGCACTGCCACACCTCAATTCCGAAACAGTGCCGGCTGACCAATACAAACCTCCTTGCTCTAACTCTGCACTTGCCCGGGGCAATGCTGCTGTGGGAAGGCACCAGGTGAATGGCCCCAGCAGGGTCCCATGAAGCAGGAGCAGGACAGGTCTTCTGGGCCCAGGTGATTCTCTCTCTGGGGTCCTCGTGCTGTGTTGTGGAGTATCTGGCCCTTCACCTCTGACCAGATGGTATAACCTGGCTCCACAACTTCCTCATTCATTCACAGACATTCTGCAACTTCCTCTTTCCTCTGAAACAAACATTTTACCTTCACTTTTCTGCTTTTCCTCCAGTCCCAGAGAAGAATGATTATTTATTTTTTAAATCTTAACTATACTACTTATGATCATAATCAATTGCCTCCTTTTTCTTCAAGAATCTGCTCCCAAAACTATCAAATTCTTATTTGGTATTACACCAAAGGTAGCCTCAAATTTTCTTCCTAAAAAAGTACTTACTTTCTCTTTCCGTGTTTTTCTGTACATTCAGGAAAAAATATCTTTGACAAAAAAGAGGTTAAATTCATTTCCTTAACACCCACGCTCCTCAAGCTTTGTAAATACGGTTTCTGTATCCTGTTAAAACTACCTCCTACTGCTCACCAGTGACCACCAAACGCACCAGACTCTGGTTATTGCTTCTATGCTTCATTGCCTTTCTTTGGCAGCTATTAGTATCATTTTTTTCAGCACCCCAGTGCTTGGCAATGCCTTATTCAAGCCTAATTCATTCATTCATTCAACAATGTTTTCTGAGATCTAGCATGTGACTGACTCTGTCCAGGTGCTGTGGACACACAGCGAAGAGAAGAGACCAAAAATCTTCCTTCAGGAAGCAGATGTCATAAGTGCTATAGTATATTAGGAAGTGATAAGGTCTGTGTAGGGAAATAAAGCGGCAGAGAGGGAAAGCAAATGGGTTTGCAGTCTACGATGTTCTTAACGCTGGTTAAGAAAAGCCTGTTTGAGAAGGTGCCATTTATTTGAGCAAAGGTTCAAAGGAAGTGAGGGGTGAGCTGCATGGTAATCTGGGGAAAGGGCTCTTCAAGGAAGGCAGAATCCAATGCCAAGCTCTAGACAAGAAGAGAGAAGCACATGTGGCAGACACAGAGTGAACCCGGAAGAGGAAGCAGGACAGGAGGTCAGAAAAGTAGAAAGTGTTGGGCAGATGGTTTATTGGAGGTGCTGGCTGCACAGACAGGGGCTCACCTGGAGGGAACAATCAGATTCTGTCCTGAACGATGAATAGGGGTGCCCTGGAAAGAGCGGACACCATGTGCAGTGTGTCCACATGTCATGCCAGGTAACTGGTAAGTCGTTTCAGGGAACTGGAGCCAGGGCCCTTGTGAGGAAGAGAAGGAGAGGAAGGAAGGAGGCAGGCCACGAAGGGACACGAGCACAAGGCCAACCTGGCTGAACTTCAGTCCATGGCCAATGAGGGCTCATCGCAGGCCTCAGGCAAGGAGAATGGTGTCTGTGATGCGGAGAAAGAAGTCTGAACCAGCTGTGAAAGCTCGACACAGGGCAGAGAGTTTCCTGACTTCTTGGGCTTCCTAAGTGCCCGTCCCCAGCCCCCACCACAGCGCTGATCACGGCACACCCGGGACAGTGCTACAGTCATTTAGCCTGTCTGTTCCCCCTGCTCCCTATTGTCTCTCACTGCCTTCTATATTCTGGTTTGCGATTTGGGAGCTGGAACGCAGCAAACTGTATTTTTACCTGCCAGCTGTCTCCTTTTAGGTCGGGACAATGAGGAGAGATGGGAGACTGGAGGGGGACCCAGGGAAACCCACTTCCTTTCCACTGCTGTCCCTTCCAGTGTCACCTCGGGAATGACCCTCCATGCCTCCGGGCAGCAGCAGTTGGTTCCAGTGGTAATAAGTTACAATTTCCTTTCTGTTTGTTGGTTTTATATCCTAACTAGCCAGATCAGAGATACTAGCACAGCCACGTGGTGCCCAGCTCCTCAGAAGTGTAGGTGCAGCTCCATCATTTCCTCTCCAGAGTTCCTGAGGGACCAGCATGGCCTGGACGGGACAGCTGCTGTCCTTGGAAGATGTGGGTCTCAGCCCTGCGGGAACCCTGCTCCAAGCTCCCAGAGGCTAATGGCTAACTGTCCCCTTGGGTCCCATTGGCCCTACAGAGGAAGGCTGCCCTGGAAATCACTCTCTGTTATTTCAGTTTTGTTTGTGTTTCGTCTTTAGTCCTCCAGTACTAATGTAACCAATTTCCTATGTTCAATTCTCTCCGTTTAAATAGCTGCTGTGATCACTGCTTTCTTGATGAGGCCCTGAGTGACACATTCTTTATTTTCCTTCTTTTTCTTAACTTTCAACTGAAAACACTTCATAGGCCTTTGTTCCTATTGAATCTTTAAGACATTCCTTTGTTTTATTTTTTTGGACTCAAATAAAAACTCACTGCCAACCAACTAAACAAGGGGTCTGAGAGTTTGCAATGTTCAAGGCATTGTGTTAGACACCATAGATTAGTGACCAAATGGTGGTTTTCTCTCTCTACAGATAGATTTGTAGATATACCATAAATATATAGATGTAGATTAGTTATAGATATATAGATAGATATAGATATAGATATAGATATAGATATAGATAGATACAGATATAGATATAGATATGGGCATACATATACATATACATATACATATACATGTAAGTATAGATACAGAGAAAGATATAGTTATATACAGATATAGATATGGGTATACATATACAAATACATGTAAATATAGATACAGAGAAAGATATAATTATATATAGATATAGATATATAGATATAGTTATAGATACAGAGATAGAGATACAGATATAGATCTAAGCTAAGCAATAATGGATCTCCTATATAACATAAGCTCTTGTATTCTATTTTGTCAAACACATTTATATATTTTCAACAATTGGAGATTTTATTAAACACTGTTCTTCTGGGTATATTGGTCTTGTTTTGTCATGGGATTGAAATAATGTCATGTTTTTATTTTGCATAAAGAGTACACTGGTATAGCAAACACTGGCTCAATTACCACCATTTTTTTTCACACCAGTGTGCTGGAGAACCCACAGCTTTCGATATCCTTCCTCCATATTTTCTCCTCTTGACTAGGCTGTTTGGAGGGGAGGTAGAGGGGAGGTGAGTTGGTAGGAGATTATTAACTTGTGTAAATAAAGCAACCGCAGTTTAAAATTTGGATGAGAAAAATTTGCAGGCCCAGAGGCAAAAAGAGAAGAGGCTAAAATTGAGGAGTCAGCAACATTATAAAGAAGGAATGTTGGCACTAGTTAGAAGCTTGGAAAATCAAACACCAGTTTAAAGGCAGTTGGTACATTGGGCCTCTTAGGAAGTGGAGAAGACACATTTTACATCCTTTGTTTGAGATGAATGAATTCTCAAGCTGCTCAATTTCAATGAACTGAAAGGTACATTATTTGTGGAATATATTTAAGAATTCCTAAGGGTGCTAGATCAACAGGAACTGGCATAATTTATTATATTCCAGCTGACAGAGTGAAGAATAAAGACAATTCTGTATAAGGGTCAGATGAAAAAGGAAGTCAAGTGTAAAAGAAATCGGATCTTATTTTTTCCTGATCTCTAGCCAAACATTCAGTTAAGAGGTGAACTTTTTTTTTTTTTTTTTCCAGCAAAGAAATGTTTCTTGCCAGGAATGTGGAGGTAAGCTATCTTATTCCAGGCCAAACTGGGAATGAATTATGAAAGCGGAACTTATATCTTTTGGAAAACCAGATCAACTGAAGAGCTGATGCAAAATATTAAAAAGAGTTGAATTCAGGAAGATCTGGATTTTAACTTAATCTCAGAAGAAATTCAAGAACTTTGTGGTTTTCTTTTTCTTTTGAATCAAAATTTATAGCTCTTATGTTTGTAGTAAAAAAAAATAATGCGTTCCGAAGTTTGCATATGTTTTGTGGGGCGTTTGAATCATTATTTTGTTTAAACAACAGCAGATGGTAAGTTTCAGTTATGGCAGTTCTGTTATCAGGTGGGGGACAAAGTTTGAACATTTCTGCAGCATCATGAACAATCGCATTG
This sequence comes from Myotis nattereri, assembly GCF_964212035.1. Taxonomy (NCBI): domain Eukaryota; kingdom Metazoa; phylum Chordata; class Mammalia; order Chiroptera; family Vespertilionidae; genus Myotis; species Myotis nattereri. Next base: position 41,030,388 of record NC_138092.1, on the reverse strand, counting down.
GCTTGCAAGTCAACACTGTCCCACCAAAAAATTATCAATGAGTGAAGTCAAGCACAATGGTGCTATTCATTCATGCTAACAATAAAAATTGCAGAAAAAGTATGATATATTCATAATTTTGATGCATCGCTATTCAGTTATTTTTTATCATTTTAAAATGGAATAAATAAAGAAAAAATCCAGCTATGTTCAAAGAAGAACATAATCACTGTCATTTGGCACTGTCTACGAATAATAGACAATCATTTGTAATTGGCCAGCATTGGATGCTCTTGAAACAATAAAGCATTTCTGGTAAGGGAGTATAAGCTAAGGTAAGTATTTAAAAATGCATAAAAATTTTTACAGTGGAATTTATAAAAATAAATAATGTGGAGTGTTGCTTGACTAGTACAATGTGTAAAAAATAATTATTACTCCCTTTCCCAACATTTTGTGAACTAAGGATGCTAATATCAGCCTATTGCTAGATTATTATTTTTTAAAATATATTTTTATTGATTTCAGAGAGGAAAGGAGAGGAAGAGAGAAATAGAAACATCAATGATGAGAATCATTTATTGGCTGCCTCCTGCACAACCCCCACTGGGGATGGAGTGCAACTAGGACATGTGCCCTGACTGGGAATCAAACCGTGATCTCCTGGTTCATAGACTGATGCTCAACCACTGAGCCATCCTGGCTGGGTTATTTTTAATAAAAAGTGTTACATTATATTTTATGAAGTTATTGCCTGGATCTAGGTTTTAATTAGGAAGAATGGGTGTTAGCTTATAAACCAATCTTCTTTAGTATACGTTTTAGATTAATTTTTCAGTGTAGAAATCTTTCATCTATAGGGCAGAAGACCCTGTAGTGTACTTCCCTCAAAACTATGGGCTAATCAACATTTTCTAAGTGCTTTCTGTGGAAAGTAATGCAAATACAGATGATATGCCATTAGAACTGTTTCTTAATCTCAAGAATATGTTGTTGTAGTATAATTTTGTTTTAAAAATTATACTGTTAAAAACCACAATGGCATACCTTGAGTCCAGAAAGGGAAAATAAAAGGTGGGTCATTTTACAAGTTTTCTTCTGCTGAGTATTTGGAAGTTTATGTTGGTTTTTCAGGTTAGAGTATCCATGATGTTTGAGGTGAAAGTCTGAATAGAAAGAAAGGTACTAAGAAACTTCTCTCTTATTAAGAGAGATTATGACAGAGATAGAAACCATTCAGCAATATTTAGCCAAAAATACCACGTGTAAAATATTGTAAAACTGAGAATTAATGCATAGCCCACAGCTAGTATATACAAAAGTACTCTAATAAGAAAAGTGATTAGTGGCACAAAAAGGAAGCCAATGAACTAGTATAACAATTCAGAAACCAACAAGAGTTTGTATTTCCTGAGAGAAATAAGAAAGGAATGGCAATGAGGAATATGGTTGATAGACAACATCTAAGTGATCCATGTCTACTAATATTCGCATGCTTATGGCATCTTCTCCCTGAAGTGACTCTCTACTCCGGATAGAACACAAAGGTGACTGGATGTCACTTCTGAGATTGCTGTAAAATGATACTGGCCTCCATCGACTGGTCTCTCTTGCTCTCTCACTTGCTCGGATGACGCAAGCCGCCAGCCGTGCTGGGAGCTGCCCTGTGCAGTGGCAGAAAGCTGAGGGCAGCCTCCCATCGAAAGCCAGTGAGAACCTCAGACCCTCTGTCAACAGTCCGCAGGGGACTAAGCCCTGCCAACAACCACGCAAGTGGGTTCGGAAGTGAAATCTCTCCCTGGCTGGGCCTTGAGATACCCACAGGGGTGGTTGACTCTCTGATTGAAGTTCAGACATGGAGACAGAGGCATCCAGTTCAATTATACCCAGACTCCTGGTGCAAAGAAATTGTGAGAAAATAAATGTTGTCTTAAGCTGCTAAATTTTAGAGTAATTTGTCACACAACCATAAGTGACTACTATAACAAGAGCCAGGAAAAAGGACAAAACTCCAGGTAAATAAATTTAAGCGGAAGAAGGGAGATGAATGTGCATTCCTAGTGGAAGGAATAGCATAAGAGATGCACAGAGCTAGGAAATGCCATAGTGTGTTTGAAAAAAGCAGTTACTTGAGTTTTCTGGAGTATGTTCATGAAGGTTTTGCAGCATGTCTCAACATAGTCTGGCAAGTCAATTTAGAGTGTATTTAATCGAATTAGATACATGAGGGCACAGAATAATACTCTAGGAAGTTGCACTGAGAGTAATGTGTAAGATGAATTAAAAAGGAAAGACAAAATCTACTGTTGGAAGACTATGTAATAGGACAGGAACAAAAGTAATGAGTAAGGATAATGGAATAAAATGTGAGAGATGCAGTGGTTCTCAACGTTCCTAATGCCGTGACCCTTTAATACACTTCCTCAGGTTGTGGGGACCCCCAACCATAAAATTATTTTTGTTGCTACATCATAACTGTAATTTTGCTACTGTTATGAATCGTAATGTAATTATATATGTGTTTTCTGATGGTCTTAGGCGACCCCTGTGAAAGGGTCGTTCGACCCCCAAAAGGGGTCGCGACCCACAGGTTGAGAATGCTGGATTAAGGGAATGGGAGGATTGACCGTATTTTTTTATTTTTTTATTTTACCCACTAATTTTAGTGGGAGTCATGGGAAAGAGAAGAGATTCTTGTAAGGATTTAATTATAGAATATTGGGAAAGTAGTGAAGCAATATTAGAACTACAATATGAATTCAAGAGGAAGGATAATTAAGAATGAAAAAGAGAAGTCTTGTGTTGTTGTTTTTTCATGAAAGGCAAGATAGCAATAAAATATTATGTCGATAAAGCAGGGGACTGGTGGCCAATTTTAGAATACAATTTGCATGTGGGTTATATTTAAAGATGTGTGAAGATCAAAGTCAGAGTTCAGAGAGAAACTTGGAAAAAAATCCACATTTAGGACCTGAATAAAAATAGATAAGAGCGTCAGAGAACATAGGCCATTAGTAGAAGAAAGTGATGCGGATAAGTGCTTACACAAATAGGAGATCAAAACCCAGTGTTTCCGGCTCAGCAAAGCTATCATTTAGAATCAAAGGACATATAAAGAGCTTTCCAGACAAGAAAAGATTAGAGTTCATCACCATAAAACCAGTATTACATAAAATGTTAAAGGATCTTCTTTAAGGAGAAGAAGAAAAAAAGATGAAATATAAAATGGCAATAAGTATATATTTCTCAACAACTGAATAATAATAAAAAAGAACAACCAGAACAGAAACATACTCATAGATACAGAGAACATTTTGATGTTTGTCAGATGGGAGGGCGGTTGGGAGGATGGGTGAAAAAGGTGAAGGGATTAAGAAATAAAAATTTGTTTTTACAGAATATTCATAGGGATATACAGTACAGCATAGGGAATATGTAAAAAATAAAATTCTCGACCACTCAAAAACACATTTCAGAAAGCCGCCATATAATTTCTACATTTTGAGAAATTGCACATGGGATATAGTTAATTTTTGTTGTGCCGTCAAAAAAAGTAAAACCCCCACAATTAAACCCAAGTAATTAAATTAAGTTACTTGAAACATGCTGTTTTTTCTAAAAGGAAGTATCTTTGCAAGATAATTACATAGAGTTTAGCGAGCTTCTTTGTAGGAAATAATTTTTTTTTTAAATGTCAGCTATTTATTTATTTATTTACTTACTTAACAAATCTGTATTTCCTTCATCCATATGCAAAGGATCATTCAAGGTGTTGGGGCATCACAGTAAATAAGATAAATACAATTGTCACTCACAGGGAGCTTATATTTTGACAGGTACTTCAAATTTCTGGTAGGATTATGACACTTTCATAAAAGGAAATGCTTAACTATATAGCCACCTGTGAAGAAGGCCATGCAACTAGCTGTAGCAAATACAATGTCACATCTTACTACCATATAAGAACTGCTTTAATGAAGTATATTTGTGGGGGAGAGAGACTGGGGATTGTTTTTTTTGTGTGTGTGTGTTTTAAAATATATTTTTATTGATTTCAGAGAGGAAAGGAGAGAGAGACAGACGAGAGAGAGAGAGAGAGAGAGAGAGAGAGAGAGAGAGAGAGAGAGAGAGAGAGAGACATCAATGATGAGAATCATTGATCAGCTGCCTCCTGCACGCCCTCCACTGGGGTTTGAGCTCGAAACCTGGGCATGTGCCCTTTACCGGAATCTAACCTGGGACCCTTCAGTCCGCAGGCCAATGCTCTATCCACTGAGCCAAACCAGGTAGGGCAGACTGGGGGTTGTTTTAAATTCACTTTGGTATTATTCACTTGATAGCTGCTCCTCTGAGTTGTTAGTGTCTATCACTTTCTATTCCACTTCTTACTTCATTCATTGCTGGTTTTGGCCTGGAGCTCATTTTCCCCTTAATTCCATGAAGGTATCACATCCCACTCATGGGATCTGGCCTCAACCCTGGTTCAACTCTCTTCTTCCCCTTTTCCCACCCGGCAGTCTATACAGTGGGGCCTTGACTTACGAGTTTAATTCTCGAGCTCGTTAAGGAGCTCCTTAAGGAGCTCGTTAACTCAAATTACTCTGTCAACTCAATGCAAAAAATCTGCTGAGAGATAGCTGGTATCTTAAAAAACTCGTTAGTCGGGACACTCGTAAGTCAAGGCCCCACTGTAGGACCCAGGAATATTCAGCAGTACATTTCTACACATATAACTTACTAAGTCAAGAATAGTACCCAGAGATAGAGGGCTGAGCTGAGCAGGCCAAACCAGAGTAGTCTTTAGCACTCCAAGTTAAGAACTGTCAAGGTTTGTTACTGACACTTATAGTATATGCAAACACTTGAGGTGTGATGGTAGCGCCCCAAGTTTAATTCCAGTTGTAATCTTCCCATCTGTTTATAAGCAAAACAAAGTCTGGGACAGTTATCTGTTTGGTGAACTATCCAAGCATTTACAACAAAATGTAGCACAAGTAAACAATCAAGAAATACTGTTGAATGAGTAAATATGTGGGTATTTTTCTTGTATATCACAGTTAATTTGTGGTGTGATCACTGTTTGGTTAACTTGGTTCATTAGAAAGGTGATCTAAAAAAATAGGTCCTACGTTTCATATATAGACTGTTGTGTTTTATTCAATGCTATAGCTCTAAACTCAACCTTTCAACGGAGTCTTACTGAACACATCCTACCATGTCCAGAATTGAGGAAGCTTCGATAGGCCTGAATACAATACACTTCTCAATGAATACATGCTAGAAGGGACAAAGAAGGCAAGGAGTCAAGTAAAAGAGTAGATTTAGCAGGATTAATACTCCACTACAACAGGGAAAAATGTTCAAATCAATGAGTCAGAAATTCCATCTTTCTTCAATTCAATGACAGGTCGTTATCTTTTATAGGTAATTCTACCTAAGTGGTAAACATCTGCACTTCATAATGACCAGCATTAAATGAAGCAGAGCATTGGAACATTTCCAGCAAATTGGGAAACTGGGAAGGATAGCACATTTTTGACTACTTTGGCTCAATGAGGAAATTTCTTCCCGTCCCTACTCTGTATTTTCTACTTACAGGTAGGAATTGCTGTAGAGTTACAACCTTAGATAGTGATAATGTCATTACTGTTTACTCTTGCTGCTGCCCCCTACTTTTTTGAAAAAAAATAACAGTGATGATAGGAAAGTCTCTATGAGCTTCTGCTCTCTCTCTCTCTCTCTCTCTCTCTCTCTCTCTCTCTCTCTCTCTCTCTCTCAATCACCTTCCCCCATCTGAAACAAATTAATTCCTAGGAAGGAGATGTTCCCAGAGCTTTCAGTGATGTGTTTCCAAGGAAACAGCTTCTTTTGTCCCTATGAACCCTGCAGTTCAGACAGTTGATTGCTTTGTATCTTCAGACAAGAGTCCGGGAAAACCAACGAGTTTACATGTACTTTAGAGTGTTAAAATCAAACTAATGATCCACTGAGATCAGTACTAGATCAACACTTTTCTAAAAAGTCTCAGTCCACTGTAAGGGCGTGTGAAAAATGCTATGGGTGGAGTTTCAAAACATGATTTCACTATGTTGTGTATAATCATAAAATGGCTTCACAAGAGGAGCCTCCTCAAGTCTGTGGAATATCACTTCCTTCAGTCTTGCGGAGCCCTCTACTGGAAAGCTCTGTGTATCAAAGAGAGCATTTTGTTTTCCAAAATCCATCAAAGTGTGAATTATATTAGTCAATAGTGTTTAACTTTTTCTTATGAATTTATCTGTATTTCAACAGTTTCAAGTTACTCTAAACAGTTCCTCTTAATTTGTTTCCTATTTGGAGAAAACAAAGTTGTTAAAGTACTTGATCTAAATTTCTCCATGTTTGGCATAAATCATTCTTCCTATTTAATCCTTTCAGCTTGAAAAATTGAGTAAACTTTTTTAAACTGGGAAGGCTTCAAAAACAAGCAAAATTCAAACTCTTTATGTGCCTCATTGTTGTGAATCATCCTGAGTTACACTTTTACAATCCTTATATGAATATTATATTTTAAAATATATTTAAAAAGATACAAAAGTAGGAAAGATAATAGTATTTAAGGTGACACAATGAAACTTCAGCACTGCATTGCTTTAGGCAGGAGAAATTACAATATTTGCCACACAAAGAGCAGAGCCAAGGGCAAGTTCAAAGTTAGTGGAAAGATAATGTCAAACAAAGAGCAATTTCTTGAGTGTGAAAAGTTTAGAATGACAACATTAAAAAATGTATCATTAGAGCCGAAACCGGTTTGGCTCAGTGGATAGAGCGTCGGCCTGCGGACTGAAGGGTCCCAGGTTTGATTCCGATCAGGGGCATGTACCTTGGTTGCGGGCACATCCCCAGTGGGAGGGAGTGGGCAGGAGGCAGCTGATCGATGTTTCTCTCTCATCGATGTTTCTAACTCTCTATCTCCTTTCCCCTCTGTAGAGACTCAATAAAATATACTTTTAAAAAAAAGTATCATTAGGGCTAGGTTACCATAGGTTACCCCATATTAATTATGTACTCAAAATTAACTGCACTGACATTTAATATGATAAATAAAATGATATTTAAATCATATTCACATAAAATATAGGGATATGAATTGCTGTTACTTATTATTTATGGTTTCAGTTTTTCCCCCGAGTTAAAATGAACTTAAGTACCTATGAGAAGAGTTTTAGAATACAGGAAGTATTCTGTAAATGTTTCATTGTGTTTAGAAGATGGATATCTCACTGACTATGAGACTGTGCTATCTCTATGAATGTAAGTAGAGTCTGTCACCGCCAAGAGCAATGTAGGATCTAGCCCCTCTAGGTATAGTGAGAAACGCTGAATTAGGGTGTTCATATAACCAATGGTCCAAACCAGGAAGTGTTTGAGAGTCAAAAGTAATACAGTATGCCATGGCAATAGCACAAATCAAAACCGTCTTGGGCCACCTGGGGTCTATAAGCACACAACGCATGACTCAAATACGTCTGCTGCATGAAGCCTTAGTTATTTTGGGCTGAGATAGATATGCCTAGAAGATAATATTGGAAGTAATGACTGTGCTAGGTTCAATAATTATTTTTCTATTTTTGCATTAAATGGTTTATATTTAAGCCTGATAGCTAGGGCACTGTATTTTGAAACCTGAGTATACCAGTGGGCTGTAATAATTCTGCTCACTATAAGCACTGATGCTTACCTAACGTATTCTTCATTGGCCTTGAGAGAATAGCATATATTAAGAGCATTGCTTTGAGGTCATACATACTGGATGTGAATCCTACCTCCATGATTTAATGTCTGGCACTGAAGCCCAATTTTCTCCATGTGTAAAGTGTACATACTATAAAACTTATGACTAAAGGTTGTTATGAGGTTTTAATGAGATAGTAACTGTAAATAATGGTAAAAATCCTGGATATATCATAAGGGTTCCAAATAGGAACGCTATTATTATTTATTAATAGAAGCAACTGTTATCTGTTATTCATTAGTACTTTTAAATTTTCCAATAGTTTTAATATTCATGGCTTGATATTTCCCTTTATGATTCCGATTTATACTATTTATGTATATTTTCTAAGTGATGGCACTAACATTCACAGAGTTTATGTGATTTAGCCAATCTGGGGCCTTATTGCAAGATGTAAAAATCACAGGCAGCTATTTAAGAAAAGGAAGAGTGGAGAAGCTAAGTCAACCAGTTTGGTTAGATGCACAACTAGACTAGAATTCTTTCAAAGGTGTTTGACTATTTAAATCCATCTTTGGAGAAGGGATTGTAGCCTCTCTTGGAAAGATGATTTATTTTTTATCCCTGTTAATCCTTACCCGAGGATACTTTCCCATTGATTTTTAGAGAGAGTGGAAGGGAGGTGGAGAGACAGACAGAGAAATGTCGATGTGAGACAAACACATTTATTGGTTGCCTTCTGCACGTGCTCCAACCAGGGCCAAGGATAGAGACTGCAAGTGAGGTATGTGCCCTTGAGGGGAATCGAACCTGGGACCCCTCAGTTTGCAGGCTGATGCTCTAACCACGGAACAACTGGCTAGGGCAGGATGAAGACGTCTTAAATGACTAATTCTTTCAGCTACATACTTGAACTAGAATTACATTTCCCCACCTGAGGTATGTAGCATCCTTTCACTGAAAGTTTCCATGGAACTTTGAGGAAAGTCTGAAGCCTGCAGGTTTTGAGGTGCTGTTGTTGCACCTATTCTACTTGCACTTACGTCTGTCTGGGAGCATTATCATTATGACCAAATAAATATTTTGGTCCTGATGCTGTGGCAAACTACTAGTCAGGATGCAATACTGCCCATCTATCTTCCTTTCATTTCCATAACTGAGGTCCTAAGTTTGTCATTTCTCTCTCCTAACTTACATCTTTTCATCATTACAGCACAGTGGCTAAGAATATTCGCAGGTGTGAGACTTTCTCGCTTGAAACATTAGTTTTTACCTCTCACCTGCATAAGTTTGGGCAAGTTGCTTAACTCTCTGTTCTTTTGTCAGTAAATAAGCAAAATAGTATATATCCCAGGATCACTGGTCGGCAAACTGCGGCTCAGCAAACCGCAGCTCGCGAGCCACATGCGGCTCTCTGGCCCCTTGAGTGTGGCTCTTCCACAAAATACTGGCTCTTCCACAAAATACTGACTTCTGCACATGGGCCACGAAGTTTCTGTACGTGCGTGCCCACACGTAGTATTTTGTGGAAGAGCCACACTCAAGGGGCCAAAGAGCCGCATGTGGCTCGGGAGCCGCGGTTTGCTGACCACGGTCCCAGGTGTTCTTGTGATGATTAAAAATGAGGTAATATTACAGGTAAGATGCTTGGAAGTGATATGAATCTTCTGAATAGGTCTCTCTGTCTTTATTATCAGTTTCCTCCAGTTTAGGATTTAAACTGTTAATGGTCTTCATAAAAAGTATATGTAAGCACCTGTGCCAGGTCTGCTGCTAAGAGTAGTGGGGTGAGGACAAGATAAAATGAGGCCTCACATATCACATATCTAAATATTTAAAAGTGATAGCAAAATGTAACAAATCTATACTAATAAAAGGGTAATATGCTAATTAGACCAGGTCAACTGGACATCTTCTGGTTGACCTGCCTTCTTTCTGGACAAAGCCATGGTGGTGGGGGCTGAGGCAGAGGCCATTAGGGGTGATTAGGCCACCAGGAGAGGACAGTTAGGGGTGATCAGACAGGCAGGTAGATGAGCAGTTAGGAGCCAGTGGTCCCAGATTGTGACAGGGGTCCGGGATTGGAGAGGGTGCAGGCCAGGCTGAGGGACACGCCCCCCATGCACAAATTTCATGCACCAGACCTCTAGTTGGTAAATAAAATCAATAATATCCTCCTACCTTAAATTTTTTTTTCTTAACAGTAAAATCATAATATATTGCAAAGCTATGTTTTATTCAACTGTTTGACAAATTATCAGATAAATGAATAATTATTAGTGATCATGTCTAGATTTTCTGATGTTGGGGTGTTAATAATTGCATAAATAGTAAAATAAAGGTATGTATGTAATAAATGCTTATTTTTTCAATAAATTTTGTTTCCTGACTTCATTTTAGCAAAATCACACATTATATTGTTATTATCAATATTTGTATTCTATTGATAGTAATACTAAATTAGAAAGCTTTTCTTGAATTGCAGTAGCTCCTAAATAGCTTTTTATTAATGGGAATTTGGAGAAACTTTTCTCTGCTGAGACAATGGCAATTGGAACTATCAATAAATTCTTAAAGAAATATTTAAATCAGAAAGGAACAAATTTCAAATATAATATTCAAACTCTAAAGTGGTGCTACACATGATAAATTATTGAAGTAAAGATAAAATACTTTAATTTTATTATATGAATCAATATCAATAACCTCTTATGATTTCCTTTAAAGCAACATCTAGACCCACACATAATATAAAGACTTGTCACACTTATTCATCTTTTATGATATATCCTCCTTACATAATTTTCAGTTATTAAATTATTTAAAATGCAAAATACTCAGTTGTCATGTGTAACTATTGCATCTTCCACACCATTTTGTGAGTGCCTCCATACCTTGAATTGAAATACAATAAGAAGCAATAAAATGGATGCTTGAAACAACTAGAAAGTAATAAAATAGATTCAAGAATCCATTATATTTATGATATCTGAAGGGAAGTATTTGACAAGTTGATGAAAATTTGCCTTTTTTCTTACCTTAATATTTCTGCAGCTCAAATTCTGCCCATTGCCCAAATTAGTGTCTGTCTGTAGTATCAACAGTGGTACAACCCATAATCCTGCAGAGCTTTCGTTTTGAGATTATGCGGGGAAATTATGTAGAGAGGCATTTCTCTGGAGTGTGAATGGATTTAGTCATGATGGTGGACGTTCAGGGTTGTGGGTCACAGTGTGCTAGCCCTGAAAGCCATATTACAGATAATGGAGGTTAGGGAGACTAGCCATACTAGTTTGCCTGGGACTGCGGGCCATTCCTGGGATGCAGAATTTTTTGTGCTAAAACGGAGAAAGTCTCAGTCACACCAGGATAAGCTGATCATGTCACTAGGGGACTATCTGTCTTTTAATAGAATTTGTGTGTATGTTTGTGATGTGCATGGCTCTAGGTCAAGGATTCCTCTTGCCCATGTCCAAGGGCGGTAGTGTCTAGGTCATCCCTTTCCCTAAACTACTTTGAACTTTCTCCACTGACATTATAATAAAACTCCCCAAACTAAGATATTAGACAAGACTTCTTGTTCTTTCCTTTCTAGAGTTGTCTGCCATTGCTCCTTTAATCTTCACCTTTGCTAAACTTCTCATACTTCCCAAATCACCCATGTATTCTCATGTTCTCATATCTCTGAGCATGGTCTTCTTGTCTTTTGGGACTGCCCTTTCCCCCAATTTATTGCCCAGGCCATTTCTACTTATTCTGACAATCACATCTCAAATATGATCTCTTCCAGGAAACAACATCTCCTCTTTCTCTGGTCTCAGTATAACATAGCCCTTAAGAGTATGGGTTCTGGAGTCAGCCTGCCCATGTTAGAATCTAACCCTACCACTTACTAGCTATGTAATTCTGAGCAAATAATTTAACTTCCCTGTGTCTCAATCCTCTTATGTGTAAAAGAAAATTGGAATACTACCTATCAAATATTAAATAAATGTTAACTCATTATAATTCCCAGCCACTGTGATTGATAAATACTAGATGATCAATACATGTTTCTGATTGCCTGGGAGGAGTTTCTGCTTTCTAGGAGACTCTGAAATCAACATGGAATAGCGCTGAGGGAATTGATCTGGCTTTCACATTTTACCGCAGCGGTTCCAGTGATCAGGCCTTGGTGTCCAGATGGCCGGACTCTAGAAATGGTCAGATCCAGGTATTCCCATTTGGAATTTGGAGCAGCACAACTTTAGGGAATTCAGAAATAGTCTTAGGGAGGACAGAGAAACAATGGCAGAGGAGAGAGTCCCATAATTATTCAGAAATGTTGACTGCCTACTGTTTTCCAGAAACTATGCGAGGGTGGGGTTGGGATCAGAATTCCAGACCTGAACGGAAACTTGTACTACTCACTCTGGAGGGGTTCAGGGTTGGAGGAGCAGGGAGTGGAAGTGCACACACCCTGGCTACATGAACTGGTCATAGTGTTTCCTGGACCTTATTTGCAAGGAGATAGACAAATTGAGCAAAGTGGGAGCCCAGCAGATGTCTATGAGTCACTGAATTTGGGAGTAAAAATATGCCTTTGGCTGTTAGACTGCTCCCTACCTCAGCCAAGACTGTCGCTTACACTGGATTGGGCTGCCCATAGGTGGCAGGACATGGTGAGCCCAGATGCATGGCACTAGGTGAAACAAAGTCTCTGGAAATGAAGAGAGACCTTTTAAGCAGCTGTGTCAGAACTTCAATCTACTAGTAGGTCTGAATTCTGAATCTTGTGCTTTTACCATTTTTTAAGAACGTACCAGGCATCATCTTTAATGGAATAAATGTGTTCTACAGAGTAAAAGTGGAGTAAATTGTGTTTCTACCAAATCCCTTTTCAGCAATTTTTATTATAAACGTGGTGACATGTTTCCACCAGCATAGAAAGGGAGGACATTTCAGCATCAACATGTCAAAATACAATGTAAGCAAACAGTTACTCCGGTTTAACCTTACAAAGTCCTGTCAGGCGGGGCAGGTAGCTATATATATTTGCCTCCATGTTCTCTGTGTAAAAAGGAAAATGAAGCACGTTGGGGTCAAGTAATTTGTCAAAGGTCACCTAGCAAGTTAGTGAAACTAACACTCTTCCAATATGTTTTCCACCAGACCATGTTAGACCTAAAAGGTCATGGAGACACACTTGTTTCCAAGTCTGAATTGCATTTTGGAGTGTGGAACCAGGTGACTAATGGAGAAAGAGTGTTTGGATACCGTGTTGTTGAGCTTGGAAGAAACAGTCCTATTTAAGCCAATGACTGAAACTGAGGGAATAACCTGGTGGAGGACTTAATGTTCCCAAGCCAAGTGCTGCCTGCCTGTGTCAAGATACAGGCAGTTTTACCCCGGCACTAAGGAGGGAAACATCTGTGACAGTGGAGCAGCTCCAATGTGAGGGAGATGAGAAAAAAGGTGGCTGATTGTAACACTGACAATATCCACCTAATTTCATAAAAATGCGCTATTGCACAAGAACAATTTGCCAGCTTATAAAGCCTGCTGGATGAACCAGGTGGCATTGTTGGATGCAAATCTCGCTTTCCACTTTGCACAGTAGATGAAAAGTCCCTTTCAGTTTTGTGGTTTATGGAAATGTTTAATTAGCTTTATTGACACTCCATCATCCAACCTGTAAAGGTCGGAACTCCAAACATTGTAAACTTACAGAGGGCTATTTCATATTATATAATATACATATACAATATATTTATATTTAATCCAGATTAAATATAAATATATATTTATATCTTTATGAAACATGAGAATGGATCACACCTTTCTATTTTCACCTCTTGATCCAAGCGCATTTTTCTAATCTGTTTGCTGGGATCAGCATGTAAGCCTGTTTTAGGAGGACTTCTTTGTTGAGTAACACAAGAATCTTAAGTAATAGATCTGTGTAAAGGGGTGGAGGTCATGAGAAAGTCACATCTCTTTCCCTGCTTGATGTCCTGTTCCTCACTCATACCTGCACTGCTGTCTGCCTCATGAGCCCAGGACGTGAACAATGCCTCAATTGATTTGATATTGTTCTTTGCTACATTCCTTCCCAGGAGATGTTATATACTGTCAGGGGACCTGGTCCGTGACCCACGTCAGAGTGTGGCACTTGAACTCCAGTAAAGAGAAGTAAGATGAATTCTGAGCTTCTTCTGAGTTAGATTTTCATGGTTATTTTTTTGTTAATAAGTTTGAAATAAAGTACCATGATATTTCAGTCTTTTACAAAGATGTACATTTGCACATTAAGTAAAGGAAATGAACTCCAAACTTAAAGAGAAATTACTTCTGTATTTTCATGATTATCTACCTCCATTTTCATTCAAGATTGAGAGATGATTTGGTTCATCTGTAGTTGTGGTCCAATCTAGAAAATTATACATTTTACTGCACCTCAAGTCAACTAGTAGGATCCATCAAAGGGATTATGCATATAGATAAAAAGGAAATGAGATTAGTTGTAAATTTTTCATTAATGTACATAGCCGATTCTGACATATTTTGACATGTCATTAACGTAATGTATAGTATACACAGGCTAACACAAACACATGTTTGCTCAAGCATATGCATGTAAGAATATGCAAATACTGGGGATAGTGGGCTGGGAATCTGGAAGAAGAGCAGCTCTTTGGGATTAGTTGTAGTTGATTCGTATCCCTCTTCCCCCCCAGTAAGAACAAGACCTTTTTGATGCTGTGCTCGTTTCAAAACTTAAAAGAGCTCAGAACAAATGTTTCCCTAAACAGAAGCATGCAATTTATTATGCACAATCTTTCACAATAGTGGTAGAAGCCCATAGCATAAAGGAATAACACAGTGGCAAGTACTGACCTTTTTGGATGTGGCCAGACCTTGTCTCTATGAGGCAGTGACTGGCAATGGGGTGCTCCCATTAAGGACTCGAGGGACTAAGGGAAGCTCCCTTGATTTTTATTAGGTTCTGTTTTCTTGGCTAAATGAATCTTGCCTTGTTCTGACCCCCTCCAGACACATTGTATACATCAAAACTGAGATGCACGGGTCAGCATTTACAGGCATGTTCCTTATAACAAAGAGTAAATGAGACAGCGCCAAAGAATCTCACCACAAACAGCACAATCAAGTGTCTCCCACCTCCTCTCTTTCTTACCATAGAAGGCTGCGTGCATGCCTGTACTCCAGGTATCTGGTGGCTAAACACCGAGAGAGAAATCACATTCATTTTCCTCATCTTTACCACCTATCATTTGCCAATCAATTAATAACAAAGAAAAATGACCCTCCAACAGACTATCAATTTTAGATCATCAGTAAGATATATATTTTCAGTATAAAGTTAATGTAAAGAGCTTATGCTTTAATTTACATAGATAATATATGTAACACACACATATATAATATATATGTCACACATATCTATATCCATATCTATATATATATGTTTATGTATGTATATATGTGTGTGTTTGTGTGTATATGTATGTGTGTGTGTATATATATATATATATATATATATATATATATATATATATATATACACACACACACACATATATATTCCTCACCCAAGGATATGTCTACTTGTTTTATTGGTTTTAGAGAGAGGGGGTGGGAGAAAGAGAGAAACAGTGACGTGAGAAATATTGATTGGTTGCCTCCCATACATACATACATGCCCCCACCAGGGATTGAACCCACAACCTTTTGGTGCACAGGACAATGCTTCAACAAAGTGAGCCACCTGGTCAGGGCTATTTATATATTCAAGACAGGCGTTCACTAGAGTGCTAAAATTTCTAGAGTGATTCACCTCATAAGACATTTTCACTCCCATCAAAACTATGAGATCACTTTGCAGATGAGAGCACCAAACCTCTGGAAGTTGACTGATTTGCATTAAGCTAGTAGCTCCTGGAAGTGACTACAGTGGGACTCGAACTCAGGTGCACTGATGCTACATTCCATATGCCCTCAAATACAGCAGGCTTCCTCATATATCTCTACTCAAGGCACACAAGCTGTGTTCATAATGTGTGTTATTGATGACATAATTTCTGCTAGGAGACAGAGACAACCAAAATAGTGGTTTAAAGGACTGGTGAGCACTTACTTGCATGGACACACCTGACTGCAAGACAGATTTAGAAATATGGCCTTCATTTTGGGAGCCATATCCCACAGACAAAATTAGATTAATAATAATAAAAAGAATAGATGCATTTTCTGCAATAAAATGGGAATTAATTTCAGATCCTTTTAATGGTGCCTTAGAGTCTCCATTTGTGTGTTTAATACTGTTTCCAATATAAGGTCTTAAAACTAAGGCAGAAAGATAATCAGATTTTCAAACTCCATTTAAGAATTGAATTATTTTAATCAATAATTTTAACACAGGAGTTTTTAATCCCTTGGAGTGCAGTTTAATAGATTTTCACCTGCATATTGCATGAGTTTAATTGGTAGAGGGTTATTTATAACCTATATTTTAATTTTTACAATGTTTCATTGAAATTCATGAGCATTTGAAATTTAAGTAAATAACTTTAGTGCTGTTAAACATATTGGTGGGAAAAGACCAAAATTGATCATGGCAATTTTGTGTTCCACCAGTGTGCAGATAAACTGGTATCAGAAAAAGTAGAGAAAATGACTCTTTGTTCATTTAATTCAAATATCTAAATGGGTTCTGCTCATGGAATAGTCCTCAATCACCAGGAAACCTTTATGGTTGGAAAGGAATGACTTGCCAATGGGCCAGAACCAGGTTGAACGGACATGCATTCTTTCTGGATTCCTGCATTTTTCTTTTCAATGAAAATACAAAGAGGCACAATAGCATCTTGATGCCAAAATGTTAAGCCCTTTCACATTTCTCCATCTCAAATTTGTCTTCACATGATATTAGTTAGAAAACAGATTGACTTTTCAGGTAATAAATTCCCCTGAATCACACTTTTTCTGGTTTTCATTTAGGCACAGGTCAGTTTTCTGTGCCTGTGTGTTTGCTTTTGCTATTGGTGTCTGTCCAATATTTTACTTTTAAGCATCAGTTTAGCATGAAACTACAAGGATTTTTCTGAGCTCCACGGTCCCTGGGCTAGAGTCTGAGGGAGCAAGTTCCTTGGGGCTTAAAATTGTTAAAATTTAAATCAATTTTTTTTTTTAATTCTAGTTTTCTTTTCTTACAAATTCGCAGTTACCACAATTACAGAAGAATATATATAATTTAATTTCCTCTGGTGATTCTCATTCTTTCCTAATGCATCTGGTTCAATTATTTATGGTGGGATCATACTGGATATAATTGTCATATAGACTGAATATTATACAGGGGGTGGGTGCAGGCATCATTTGATTTGTAAACCAAGCTTTAAATTTAGGGGATATTGCTGGAGTGTTTTTGCTTTAATATAAGTTTATTTGAGGCCATGTGTCCTTTTTCAGGCTCACCTAATTTCTAGAGTAGTCAAGCTGAGAGAAAAGGGGTAGCTTGGGTTGGCCTGGTCACTAGTTGGGTGGAACGGGGAGAAGGTGACAGGAAGAGAAAACTGTAAGAACGCCAGGTCCCTAACACCTTTGGAATTGGTGTTTCCAGAATTGTCTGGTTATATTTTTAGCCACTGTGTGAATGTCTATCTTATTAACACTAATATTTAAATGTAAACACAAAACTACTTTAAGGTTCTCTCTCTCTCTCCCCCCCCCCCCTCTCTCTCTCTCTCTCTCTCTCTCTCTCTCTCTCTCTCATATTCTGAACACAGCTGCAGAGCTTTGGTTTGAAATCTGACAACCCTCTGCTCAGAACTCTGCAACTACTCCCCACCAGACTCAGTTAAAAAGCAAACATTCCAGTGATGGCCCAAGAGCTTTCTCTCCCTCTCCCCTGCTGGACCTCACCACCTCTTGGCCTCAACACCCACTCCCTTCCCTTCACTGCAGCCACAGTCACCTGTCTGCTATTACAGGAACACACCAGGCGCCTCTCCATCTGCAGGCACTCTTGTGTTAGTTCTTCATAGCTTAAAAAGCTGCTTATTTCACTCTTCATCCTCTTCTTCAAGTTTTTGCTCAACTATCCCCTTCATAGAAGGGTGGCTTTTCCTGACCAACTCCTTAACTTCCTCTTCACCGGACCCCTGACAACCCCTTTACCTTTATTTTTTAAATAGCACTCCCATTCCCTAAAATGCTAGTAAACTTATTTATTATATTCATTTTTATTGTGTTTCCTTCCTGCTATGTACGCTCCATGAGGACAAGGATCTTTGCTTTGTCCTCTATATATCAAAAGGGCATTAAATGCTGCCTGACCCATTGTGGTCACTCAATATAAATGTATTGAATGAATGAACATGACACAAATACTCTCATTTCTCTCTATTTCTGTTTCTTTATTTCTGTCTTATCTGTTTCTCTCTCTCTCTCTCTCTCTCTCACACACACACACACACACACACACACACACACACATTAACTCAAAACATAGTGATCTATCCATTCACTATCTCAGATCCTGATGAAGTAGATCTGCTAGATCTAGCAAACAGACATTAGCTCTACAACAGACCCTCTCTACACTAGAGAGAGTCTATTGTGCAAATACATGAAGACCAACCAAAAGAGAAGCAGCAAAGGCCATCATCACTTATGTGTTTGACAGATTCAACAGCAGGCAGAGGTATAAAATTAAAGAAAGGCTTCCGGTATATCCTGAGTGGTAAATGTTGGCAGAGAGAACAGGTGGGCAGAGAGAATAGCTGGGCATCCTGTGTGATTGTGTTAGGGTATGTAATTGCTTTCTCTGGTTGGTAGTAAGTTGAAATCTGGGGAGAAATTATGGAAGCTTTTAGTTATTAATCAAGTCTAGTCTTTTTGGCCTGATTTTTATCAGACTCTTGGATTGTTACTAGAGTCGCATTCTGACTTCCAAATTTGATGTATAGATAACAGGTTGGGTTCCTGGGCAGGTTACTCTATGTAATGGATTGGTTTCCTGGTTTATGACTGCATGTTATGTGGATCAGAGTTCTATCTGATATATGCTCTGGCCACTGTCCATTCAGTTGCACTATATACAAAGCAAAAGAACTGACAGAGCAGTTTTTAAAAGATGGGTAAACAGTACATAGCTACACATCTATTAGTGAAATCAAAGTAATGGTCTCTAAATAATCTTTTTAAACAATCATTGTCACTTCTTCAAATTCTGTTGACTACCAGAATCTCAATTACTTACTTATAGACTAAAAAAATAAAAAATGCAATTCTTTTTGGTCCCCACTGAGATTCTTCTCATTTGGTTATAAAAATCTGAGGGGTAAACCCTCAGATTATTTGGGAATAATGTAATGATTCATTGGTCATGCAAGCCCTGGACTAAGGTCAGTATTCACCAGCTTCCGCCATCCATTCCTACTCTGCTCCAATCTGGTATCCCTATTGCAACTCTCAATACATGTAAAATCTAGAGTGAAGGCACATCTTATTAAATCACTGCCTCATTCAGTCACTTTCTCTGATTTATTATTGCTCAGAGGATAATGTAGGAGATCACTGACATGGCCAATGAGACCCTAAAGGGCTTAGCCTTACCTCCCTTTTTAGCTTCTCCTCATCTCAATCCCTCATTTTGTGCTCTGATCACTCTGGGACCAGCTCCTTTGACTAGCCATGGTTGCTCTCACCACATAATATTTTCCTGCACTTTCTCAATTCCTAAAACTTTTCCTCATATCATCCTGCCATCATTTTGATGAGTTAACTTATTCTCATGCAATAGATGTCAGCTCAGGCCTAACTCTTTGGCTAGCTTACATCTGTCTATTTATCGTTATCATAGCATCACATATATTTTCATCTTAAGACATCAGTTATTAATAAGAATCAAACAAACATATGCTATGTTTGTCTTCTCCACTAGAATAAAGCTTTAGAAAGAATGGAACCATCATATTTTCAACACAGTTTTGAACTAGGTGCCTAACACAGTGCCTGACACATAAAACATCTTCAATAAATGTTTGTCAAATGAAGGAATCAATTAATGGGTGTTAAAAATGCACATGAGAGTAAAATAGGACCATTGATTTGAAGGAGCTCACAGTCTAGATAGGAGTTAAAATAAATCAGACATAAATAATACAAAGTAATCTACAAAGTACTATGAAATAATCAGAGGGAACAATTAATTGTAAGAATAAGGTCAGCTTCTCAAACAAGGTACTCCTTAAGTGTGGGTTTAGAGTAGGGCTTTTCTAGATGTTGAGAAAGATGGGAAAATCAATGACACTCTTATCTATGATCCCTGCAACATAAACCTTATACATAAAATATTTATTTGTAATTTTTGGATCAGCAACTGTTCTTGATTACCCACAATAGTGTTCCTGTGTTCATTGGGCATGATGATTTATGGCTGAGTCATAAACTATATCAAATATTTTGAAAAGAAATAATGACATTTCTTTTGAAAAGGATTAAGCAGCTATTTCTTTTACTATTCTTGGTGTAAATTAAAAAGGGGGAAAGGAAAAAAATCTTTTCATAATGCTAATAAATCAAGTTATTCAAAGCTATTCTTTGATGAATAGAGAAATATTGAACTAGGCAGAGTGAGATCTGAAAACTAAGAAGAAGTTTGGTTAGGAGACAGGGCTCTATTAGGAAGTTTTTCCTACAGCGTTCAGTCACCTTTGCTGTTCACAGTTAAAGAGGAAAAAACAACACTCTGTAAGTCACTACTGAAAATATAAACTTTCCTTATTTCCAAAATGTTTCTTCTTTGAAGAACTGTATATTTAAAAGCCAACATTCGCATACTCTTAAACAGTCTTGCTTTTACAAATGGTGCCATTTATAACAGATTCACTTGCTCCAAATGTTAAATATGTCTAAAGCTTTCAGAAATCCATACATGTTAGGTAATTCTGTACTGAACTACAAGCCTTTAACACATGGTGTCTCTTTTTATGTGGTACAGCATATAAAAGTATAACAGTTCCTGTTCCACACATTTGCTGCTGGGGATGGGGGCGGGGGGCGGGGAGGTAGCAGGGTAATCTTTTAACATTGCAATGATGCTCTAGTGGTCGGCAAACTCATTAGTCAACAGAGCCAAATATCAACAGTACAACGAGTGAAATTTCTTTTGAGAGCCAAATTTGTTAAACTTAAGCTATATAGGTAGGTGCATTGTTATCAATTTCATTAGGGTACTCCTGAGGCTTAGGAAGAGCCACACTCAAGGGGCCAAAGAGCTGCATGTGGCTCTCGAGCCGCAGTTTGCCGACCATGGCTCTAGACCCATTTACACCTGAAGAGAAATACAATATAATGAGTTGCCTTTAAATATTACCTATAGGGAAATTATAATATATTCGTAATCACATCCGAATATCTAACAATTTTCCCAGTAGTTCTAACCAATGAAATTCAGTTGAGTCTGCCGCAGGGAGAGGAGTATTTGAAACCTCACTGGGAAAAACGGGGCAGGTTGTTGAAACAGTGATAGCCTGAACAGGACTGGCATTTGAAGATTTTTCATAAATTTACATCACTTACTATTATTGTCATGGAAATGAAGAAGGGATGACGACAATGCCTTTTGAGTCAGAGAAACCAGCAGTACTCTATCTGATGCGCTAATAATCAAGAGTGGGGACACTGAAATAGCCTTAGCCCAGTGGCTTTGCTTCTTTTTTCCCTTTAATTCTTAGTCAAATATTAACCTTAACCAACTTTTGATATGTTGATAAATGTCATTCTATCACAGAGAATATAAAGAAACCTTGCCATTTAATTTCGTTATAAGTTTCGACTAGCCCATATATTAAACAAATGACAATATAGCAGAAAGGCTTTCTGTAGGGATACATTTTTTAATAAAAGCTTAATGCCCCTGGTATTGCTTTTCGGTCTGTCTCAGAGCCAACTTAGGAGCCTGTGTGCGTACTCTCACATTCGCTGTGCAATTGATTGATTACTATATTGTAAGCAAGATATGTCTGTATCTAAATCTCAATCTATCTATAAAATGTTTTAATTGCCACATTCATCTCTACTGTTCCAATTGTTGATTGGACACTCAGTGAAACTAAGTAGAATCATTAAATTTTACATTTTCCCGTATCTTGTATTATTGACTTGTGGGAAGGTTACTTTTAAAAACAGACATTCATCCAAACAAGTGTCATTCTTGATATTTAATTGCTATGACTTATGTCTATTTGCCGAGTATATGACCTATTTTTTTTTTAAGGAACTCATTGAGTAAGAACACCCACACAGCTGGTTGGCCTAAATTGACTTCCTGCCCAGGTCCACAGTCAAACTTTTCTTACAGTTCTCTATGAACATAAGGTGTCAAAATAGGGCAATCTGCTACAATTACCCCAGCATGCCATTTCCTAAATTAATATAAAGTCATTCAAATTCTATTTGCTTTGATGACTAATCACTACCTACAATAGTCCCCTTGTTAACTTCCCATCCTTTCTTTTTTGCTTTTATATTTCACTAGAGGCCTGGTGCATAAATTCATGCACAGATGGGGTCCCTAGGCCTGGCCGGTGATCAGGGCCAATCAGGGCTGTCTCTCCCAGTCCCGATCGGGGCCAGGCCGATCAGGGCCAGGCTGATTAGGGCCTGCTGGCTGGGAAAGGAGCAAGAAGAAGGACCATGGGAGGTTGACTGGCACCAATAGGGGTGGATCAGGGTCGGTCAGCCGTGGGGAGGGACTGGCGGGGGGTGGGGGGGATGGTGAGAGGTTGACTAACTGCAGGAGGTTGGCTGTGGGAGCACACTGACCACCAGGGGGAAGCTCCTGCATTGAGAATCTGCCTTCTGATGGTCATATCAAATCATAGTGACTGATCAACCAGTCATCCTAGTCATTCCAGTCATTCGGTCTTAAGGGTTGCTTAGGCTTTTATATATATACTAGAGGCCCAGTGCACAAATATTTGTGGACTCAGGGGGGAGGGGGGTCCCACAGCCCGGCCTGTGCCCTCTCGCAGTCTGGGACCCCTCCGGAGATAACGACCTGCTGGCTTAGGCCTGCTCCTGGGTGGCAGAGGGCAGGCCTAATCCCTAGGTGCAGCCCCTGGTCGGGCTCAGAGCAGGGCCGATTGGGGAGTTGGGGCGCCGCCCCCTGTCATGCACAGAGCAGGGTGGATTGGGAGGTTGCAATGGCACCCTCAGTCACGCTCAGGGCAAGGCCGATTGGGGGGTTGGGGCACCGCCCCGTCACACTCAAGGCAGGGTTGATGGGGAGGTTGCGGTGCCACCCCCTGTCATGCACAGAGCAGGGCCAATCAGGGGATTGGGGAGCTCCCCCCTGTCTCGCACAGAGCAGAGTCAATCAGGGGGTTGGGGAGCTCCCCCCTGTCACGCACAGAGCAGGGCCCATCAGGGGGGTGGGGAGCTCCCCCGTGTCACGCACAGAGCAGGACCCATCAGGGGGTTGGGGAGCTCCCCCCTGTCACTCACAGAGCAGGGCCCATCAGCGGGTTGAGGAGCTCCCCCGTCACTCACAGAGTAGGGCCGATAGGGGAGTTGGGGCACCGCCCCCTGTCACACACAGAGCAGGGCCGATCAGGGGGTTGGGGCGCTGCCACTGTCATACTCAGGGTAGTGCCGATGGGGAGGTTATGGCTCTACCCCATCACACACAGAGCAGGGCCCATGGGCGGGGGGGGGGGGGGTTGGGGCACTGCCCTCTATCACCCACAGAGCAGGGCCGATCAGGGGGTTGGGGCGCCGCCACTCTCACACTCAGGGCAGGGCCGATGGGGAGGTTATGGCTCTACCCTGTCACACACAGAGCAGGGCCCGTGGGGTGGGGGGGTTGGGGCGCCGCACCCTGTCACACACAGAGCCGCAGGGCGATCAGGGGGTTGGGGAGCTCCCCCCTATCAGGCACAGAGCAGGGCCGATCAGGGGGCTGGGGCGCCTTCCCCTGTCAGGAACAGAGTAAGGCCAATGGGAGGTTGTGGCCCCGCCCCCTGTCACACACAGAGCCGCAGGGCGATCAGGGGGTTGGGGAGCTCCCCCCTATCAGGCACAGAGCAGGGCCGATCAGGGGGCTGGGGCGCCTTCCCCTGTCAGGAACAGAGTAAGGCCAATGGGAGGTTGTGGCCCCGCCCCCTGTCACACACAGAGCTGCAGGGCGATCAGGGGGTTTGGGCGCTGCCCCCTGTCACGCTGATCCCGGTGCCGGGAGGCCTCGCGGCTCCGCTGATCCCGGTGCTGGGGGGCATATTACCCTTTTACTATATAGAATAGAGGCCTGGTGCATGGGTGGGGGCTGGCTGGTTTGCCCTGAAGGGTGTCTTGGATCAGGGTGGGGGTCCCCACTGGGGTGCCTGGCCAGCCTGGGTGAGGGGATGATGGCTGTTTGCAGCTGGTCACACACCCTTCAGGGTGGGGGTCCCCATTGGGGTGCCTGGCCAGTCTGGGTGAGGGTCTGAGGGCTGTTTTCAGGCTGGGACTGAAGCTCCCAACTGCTCCTTTTTTTCTTTTTTCTTTTTTTATTCTGGGCCAGCTTTAGCCTGGCTCCAGCTCTGAGGCCTCAGCTGCTGAAAGCAGGTATCTGGTTTGTTTAGGTTCTATAATCGAAACTCTGTATCAACTCCAGCTCTGAGATCCCAGCCGGCTGAAAGCTGGTTTCTGGGGTTTTGTTTATCTTCTATATTTGTTACAATGTTTGAAACTGCAGGCTCAGAGGCCGGCAAGGCAGGCGGGGAATGTTGCAGTCCTCCGTCACTGAAGCAAGCAAGACTCATATTCACTTTAAGCTGCCTGGCTGCCGGCCGCCATCTTGGCTGGCAGTTAATTTGCATATCTCCCTGATTAGCCAATGGGAAGGGTAGCGGTCGTACGCTAATTACCATGTTTCTCTTTTATTAGATAGGATAGATAGATAGATAGGTAGATAGATAGATAGTGACAGCTATGATTTCAGAGACAGAGTTGAAATACAAGGGGCTCCTTTTCTTATGCCTAGATATATATATTTGGCCTATTTACATTAAAAAATAATGGAATGATAGAGAATACAAGGGAAATTATTTTCTTAGGTGTGATGATATACCTTTGTGATTCATTAAAACATTTTTGTTAGGACACATTAATTATGTATATTACAGTATTCTTTAAATTTAATTTAAAAAATTAAATGTGCACAAGTTTAAATATATAATAATTCTAAAAGGCTTATTAGGAAAAATAGGCTTATATTCTGAACTATGCTTTCAGTTCATTGGCTGTTACCCAAGAATCTATAAAAACCAATGTTATATTCTTATGATCTAACTCCTCTGATGCCACAAGCAACACGATTTTTAATCCCATCCATTGAGCAGATGTATCTTTACCTACTTTATTAAAGTATGACCCATTACCCATCATAATGCCTTCTACCTGAGTGCTGTCCTTCCAGCAGGGACCATGGTCTGTAAACCATGCTGCATGTCAGGCATCATCCTCTGAGACCTGATCCCAGGAAGTAATAACTCCCTGGGGGATCTACCGAAGGCCAAAGGCATGGAAGCACCTTTTTTATTCTGTGTCTTTCCCAGGCTCATGGGCTTGGATATACCATTTCTATTTAGTAACTACCTATTGGATTTTCCTCCCTGTTAGAATGTTGTTTTTGCATGATGTATGTACCATGATGGGCATTTTAGACCTCAAAATAATTTTGCATTCTTCTGTAACAAAAGCCAGCTTTGCCAAAGCACAATAATAAGCTAAAATTTACTTGTCAAAGAGACTATAACTGGGAATTGCTTTAGAAAAATTTCTACTTTTTTATATTAAACTAGGGGTCCAATGCATGAATTCATGCTCCTTGGAGGGAACTGTGGGCCGAGAGGCTGAGGTGGGCACAGGGGTGGGTCTCGGCCCACACTCTGCACCCCTGCCCGACCCCTCCTGCTGCGGCCCCTGGTCCCCTATCTGCTGGCAGCCCCACTCCCGCTGCCGCCGCTCCCACACACTGAAGATACCAGCCCCGCTCGCACCCACTGATGGCATGGAGCGATTGGGGCCAGACCCATCAGTGGTTGCAAGCGGCTGCTGCTTCCCTGATCTCCCCTCAGGAGCAGGAGGAGGTGGAGAAGCCCTCATGGGTGACTGGAACTGGCACCAGGCACCGGCAGCTCTGGCGCCAGCTACAGGTGTAAGCGGGGCTGGCGCCAGCAGTGGGTGAGAGTGGCAGCTCCAGTGCCAGCAGCGGGTGAGAGCGGGACCATCGCCAGCAATGGGTGCAAGCGGCAGCTGCCAGCCCTGATCACCCCTCAGGAGCAGGGGGAGGTGGAGAAGCCCTGAGGGGCGATTGGGGCCAGCAGCCTTCACTCATACCTGCTGATGGTGCCGAGCGATTGGGGGGGCGCTAGCACTGGCAACGGGTGCGAGCGGGGCTGTCACCGGCAGCAGGTGCAAGCGCTAGGTGGGACTGTGGCCCGTGGGAGCAAAGAATTTTCAGTAACCATCAGAGCCTCGCCCCGATGACAACAACCGGCGCGCCCTGCCTTGGTCTGGTGCCCCTGCTCACTTACTCCACCATCCCACCGTGGCCAACGCCCACCATGTTCCGTGCGCGCCCACTGGTGGTCAGTGCACATCATAGCAGCCAGTTGTTCGGTTGTTCCGCTGTTTGGTCCATTTGCATATTAGCCTTTTATTATATAGGATTTATTGGGGTGACATTGGTTAATAAAATTATATAGGTTTCAAATGTACAATTCTATGACACATCATCTATACTATGTTTAATTGTGTGCCCACCACCCAAAGTCAAATCTTCTGTCACCAAATATTTGACTTCCTTTTACCACCTCCCCACTTCCCCTTTCCCTCTGGTAACCACCATACCATTGTCTGTGTCTGTGAGTTTTTGTTTGCTTGCTTATTTGTTGCTTTCAGTTTTATATCCCACATGAGTAAAATCATTCACTTAGCATGATACTCTCAAGATCCATCCATATGATGACAGCTGAAAATTTCATCTTTTCTTATGGCTGAGTAGTATTCCATTGTATATACATGTACCACATCTTCTTTATTCAATTCTCTACCAAAGGACACACTCAGTGGTTACCACGGGAGGTATTAACAAGCCTTCGGCCACTGCCTCAGTGAGTATGGCGGGAGCTGCTGACACTTCTTTCATTGGAGCATCACTGAGGTCAGATGACCCTAAAAGTATCCATTGAGTAACGGCCCTTTAACACTTCAACTCTGAACTATTGTTCCAAGCCCCATGCAAATTCCAGCCCCAGCACAGCCTGGAATGTGTAAAAACATCTGCTCCTAAGTGTCTTTGGTTAGGGAAGATAAAACCTTGTGATTTGTTAGCTGGCTGGAAATTGCCAGAATTGTTCAGCCTGGTCTAATTATTTTGTCTCAGTTTCCCTTAATCCACTTGTCAAGTAATTTCCCTAGCTTCTCACTGCCCTGCCTCCAAGGTACTCTGGACCAGTTTGTCTACTTTGCTTATTAAGAATGGTTTGTATCTATCCCACCTGCTTAAAAGCAGCCCGGTTTTATCCCTTGACCAGTGGAGTATGAAAGAGCAACCAATGAACTTGCGTTGGCTCTGCTGAGTCCTGAATTCCCACACTTACCTTGGTGGTCATAAGCCTCATATGACGCACGCCCCTGTCTGAGAAAACAGCCTGGAAGCTATGCCTAGACACCTTCGTTCTTTCTTACATTTGTCTATGCTTTTCAAAAATCTCCTGCTACGTCCTTTTGCCTTTATGAAAGCTTTATCTGAGTGCACCATGTAGCATTTCATGAGTGTTTTTCATTAACTGACCCTGTGTTTCAGGGTGCCCCGGGCAGGATACTTGAAGTGACCCTGGTGTATAATTAAATGGTGGATAAGGCTTTGTGGGGAACAAAGGAAGATGAGGAAATAAGTTCTGATGCCAAGCTAGCACCCCCCCAGGCTAGTTCCCCCCAGGCTAGCCTACCACTGCGTGACACTATGACCACTGACAGTAGGATAAACAGATCCACTCTGAGTGGGTAGATCTGGAGCTGAGGGAAATACCTCAATGCATGAAAAAAGAAAGTCAGACCAAAGGGAAGTCAGTCAAGAATTCTGTGCCTTGGCTGCTTTCGGCTGCTTTGGCAAAACTGAGAGTAACTAAGAAAAAACATGAGGCTGATGGTCTGCCAAGTTACCAGCGCTGAATCTGTCTGTAACGGAACGGACATGATAAAAGCAGGGAGCAGAACAAATGTTTTGATCAGAAGTTACCCTGGCTAACCAATAATCCTAAAGACTCTACATAGGCCTTGGGGGTGGACACTAGGTAGAAAAAGGTCGGGATTAAGATACACCCCAGCCCTGGCTGGTTTGGCTCAGTGGATAGAGCGTCGGCCTGAGGACTGAAGGGTCCCAGGTTCGATTCTGGTCAAGGGCATGTACCTTGGTTACGGGCACATCCCCAATGGTGGGTGTGCAGGAAGCAGCTGATTGGTGTTTCTCTCTCATCGATGTTTCTAACTCTCTGGCCCTCTCCCTTCCTCTCTGTGGAAAATCAATAAAATATATTAAAAAAAAAGATACACCCCAAACATGGGACCCTTCTAAGAGTTCAGGAGAAGCGTGCATATTCTAATCCTTTAATGCAAGCATGTCAAACTCAAAGGCTAACATGGGCCAAATAAATGAGGCATGCGGCCCATGGGCCATGAGTTGAACATGCTTGCTCTAATGGTTTGAGCTGGTGGAAGGCAGGGTAATGTAAAAATAAGTTGAGGGGGGAATAGTATAATTCCACCCCTATATACTAAATGTAATAATTCTAAGGATACTAGAATGTTGAAAATGCAAGCGCCTTTAGATTGATTATATCATGATCAAGTATGCTCCAACTTTAAGCCTTTTACCCAAGAAATGATTGATGTGATAAATGGGGCTCACATGTTTGGGATTCTTGTGCGATCCTGCTGTTGGAGGTAAAAGCACTTGAGAAAATCTATCACAGACCCGCTGACTCCACCCCTCCCACAGGGTGAAGTGATAGGAAAAAAGATTAGGGATATTTGGGGAAACAAAGGAACATTGAGGAGAAAAGGGATGAGAAAAACCTCAGGACAACTCAAAAGGGTGGGTGGGAGTATTCAGATGGTGAAGTTAAATGCCATGCAATAGGAAGTGATAGATGGACTCACTCCGAACATCTAATAGCTTGCTAGAGCGTATGTGGTACAGCTGCTCCACAAATTCCAAAAACGATAAAAATATTTGTTCAGTTTATCCTAGTCATGATGAATTTTTTATAACCAGCACTGATTAAAACAATGTGAGTTAAAGTGAGTTAAAGAAGATATGTCAGGCTGGCCCCCGAGTGGAGAGGGAGGTGACCTCCGTGGCCAGGTTTCCAGGGCATTGGCATTGGGGTGGGTGAAATGTCATGGGCATGACAAAGAGTTTTTATTGGAATTGTTCTACACTGGCTCATAGTATACTGTCATACCTAAACCTGCTCATAAAAAGTAAAAAGGCTGCATAATAAATAATTTATAGGGATGTGGTAAATTGTCAATGACTTAAAATTTAAAATATGGCTTCCACTAGAAATTTATGAGCAAAGTTTTGTTAACGGTCATGTATCAAGTCTACCAGAATGTACTGTTGGAATGTGTGTGATGTCTTGAATGGGAGGGAGGGGAAGCTCTTCCTTTAGTCAAACAATTGGGGAAAGTGGAGTTGTAAAAATCTGTTCTATATCCTGTTTGTAGTTGGACGTGCTAGATGGAAATTCTTAGAATGACTTTACCCAATCATGACCTGGGGTATGCTAAATGACAGCACACATAATTACAGCAACATAGCATACTCAAGAAAAAGAATCTACAGCGTGTTTTCCCCGTGGGAGCAGGCCTGCACCTTTCCCTTCCCCGTCTTCTTCCCCCAAAGGCGTGCATCTCCTAAACTCTAAGAGACCCCAAGAGACTTGCAAACAGGGGAGCAGTGGGCGGCGGCAGCTCAACCCAGGCTAACCCCCCGAACTTGTCAACAAGTCCCCCTTTTCTCTGACTTTTCCTCTCTTATTGTTTCTTCTATCTTTTTTTTAAAAACTATATTTTATTGATTTTTTTACAGAGAGGAAGGGAGAGAGATAGAGAGTTAGAAACATCAATGAGAGAGAAACATCAATCCGCTGCCTCCTGCACATCTCCCACTGGGAATGTGCCCGCAACCAAGATACATGCCCTTGACCGGAATCGAACCTGGGACCTTTCAGTCCGCAGGCCGACGCTCTATCCACTGAGCCAAACCAGTTTCGGCTGTTTCTTCTATCTTAAACATTTCCTTTGTTTCACTGTCCCCATCTTTAAAAAATACACACACACACACACACACATATAATTTATTGGTTTCAGAGAGAAAGGGAGAGGGGGGGAGAGATAGAAACATCAGTGATGAGAGAGAATCATTGACTGGCTGCCTTCTGCATGTCCCCTACTGGGGATCGAGTCCGAAACCTGGGCATGTGCCCTGACCAGGAATTGAACTGTGACCTCCTTGGTTCACAGGTCGATGCTCAACCACTCCAGCTGGACCACTGTCCCCAGCTTTAATAAACAGAATCTCAAAAGCCATCTGGACTCATGTGAAGTCTTTCCTACACAAAGTCAAGAACGCACCCACTACCGACAGTCCCTGGGCAGACTCGCCCTAGACCCAGACTCCATCTGGTAACACCTCCTGGCAAGTTTTGGACTTTAGACAACACATTATAAGTTACTAGCAAGTATGTTTAATCCCTATCTAGGCCAAGTGTCAGCATCCTGGCTTCCCTGGACAGAAGAAGAGAGATACCACACAGATCAGCTTTTAATTTTTTCAACAAGTTTCAGAAGTTTTGTGTCAAAAATGTCTAGTACTAGTACATAAAAAAAGGAAAAGATTTTTCAATCATGTAATGTTTAGAAATCTATATTAGACTATTATATACCATAAGCATACCACTTAAAATTGTACGTATATCTTAATGATGGCTTTAAAACAAATGATTTGATTAACTAGATCCTATTAGAAATCCTTTTGGTGATTGCCTTGTAGGGTCAAAATCATTCTTTACATGCTAAGGCATTTAAGTAATAGGAAAAATGTTCGTAACTAAACACTAATGTAAAGTGCTTGGAGATGAAACATATATTCCTCAAGCATCTAATAAATGCAAATGTCAAAATGGAGAAAGAAAACAATAACAACAACAACAACCCCAAACCCCAAAGAAATGAGCTAGCAAGCCAGGAGAAGACGTGGAGGCAGCGTGAGTGCATATTTCTCAGGTAAGCCAATCAGAAAGGGCTACCTCCTGTGTGGCTCCAACTGCATGACATTCTAGAAACAGCAAAACCATGTAGAGAGTAAAAAGATCAGTGGTTGCCAGAGTCAGAGGGGAGGCAGAAATGAATAGAGCACAGAGGGTATTCAGGGCCGTGCGACCATTCTGTATGATACTGTACCTGTGGATGCATGTCATTACGCCTTATTAAAAACCGGAGAATGCACACCACCAAGAGTGAACCCTAATGCAAACTTTGGACTATGGGGTAATGATGTTTCAATGTAGGTTTATAAACTATACCAAAGGGACCACTCTGATGGGGGATGCTGATAGTGGGGAAGGCTGTGTGTGTGTGGAGTCAGGGGGTCTATGGGAACTCTGTACTCCATTTTACTGTGAACCTAAAACTGCTCTAAAAATAAATTCTATCTAAAAGGAAATAAAAAGGATGGATGGAAAAATATATACCAGGCACATTATAACTACAAGTAGTCTGTTATTACCAGGCAAAATAGGGATACTAGAATCTTTACTCAGGAATTCTATCTAAGGCTGCAGCCTAAGGTTCCTCCCTGAGTCCAAGTCTTCTGTCCTGTCCTGTAGATCTTACATTCTAGGTTTCACCACTAAGTGTTATATGAATTGAGAGACTGCTGCCTATCCTATGGATTTCATACTCACCAGGATCCTATGATCATGTGAGCCAATTCCATATATATATCTAGATATATAGATATATAGAGATATGTTTTGAGGAAAAATTACTCTGAATTTTATTTGCATTTATTTCATGTGGCTTTTAATGTTACAGTAACAAAATTTTATGTGGTTTGAAACTGAATGTACTCCAGAATTACATAGGATAAGTTTACCTATATTTTAAGAGGTTGTAATTTGCATTTGAACTACTGCAGTTAAGATCACGTGAGAATCAATGGGATATTGAAGATGTGATGTAAGTTAAATTAAAATTAATATATGATGTGAAATGCATTCTTGACAAAACCACTGACATTTATGGCAAGATGTAAAGATAGTCTTTGTGGCCGCTAGAGGGCACACAACATCTGCCACATTTTTCTGTAAACCAAGAATTATTGTCAAGTCACAAATTGTCTAAGAAATAAGAAAATGAAGCCCCATTTACATTTAAGTCATTATCATTGAAATATGAATATTTAAAATTAATTTAAATGTGTGCATTCACTTAAAAGTCACTTTTCTGCCAATTTTCAATATTTAGAAGTTGTTTTTTCCTCCAAGACCAGGTTTTTAAATATAGCAATGTGTTTAACTCTAAATCAATAAGAGATAAGTAAAACCAGATTTTAAGTTTTCTGAAAGTAGGAACCACTTTAAGCTAGAATCCTACTACTTTTATTGAGTCACATTTTAAGAACGTATATATTTTTTCATTATAAAATTCAAAGATTTATATTAAAAGCAATTTTAGGTAATTTACAAAGGTACACAGTGCAATTTCATAGACGTCACTTTGCTAGACAAATGAGGCAATGATATTGGTCAGATCATATTCTCCAGAAGTCTAGGGCCAGGGGACAGCTTGTGGAATATTAGAGATAAGGCCCATCTAGTTAAAAGTTAGAGATTTTCAAGTTGAATTTAAAAAGTAAAACCCGCCCTAGCCAGCTTGGCTCAGTGGATAGAGCATCAGCCTGCGGACTGAAGGGTCCCAGGTTTGATTCTGGCCAAGGGCACATGCCTGGGTTGCAGGCTCGATCCCCAGTGGGGGGTGTGCCGGGGGCAGCCGATCAATGATTCTCTCTCATCATTGATGTTTCTATCTCTCTCTCCTTCTCCCTTCCTCTCTGAAATCAATAAAGAAATATTTAAAAAAGTAAAACCCAATTATATACGTTATATAAAACTTCTTTAAACATGAAGATATCAATAAATTAAAAGTAAAAACTTACAGAAAAATACATCATATCAACTATTTAAAATAAAGCTGGAGTTGCCACACTATATCAGAAAATAAACAAACTCTCCAAAAATTCATCTGGAATAAAAAAAGATCCCAAATAGCTGCAGCAATCTTGAGAAAGAAGAACAAAGTTGGAGGGATCACAATACCAGATACCAACTTATACTACAAAGCCACTGTTCTCAGAATTGCCTGGTACTGGCACAAGAACAGACATACTAGTATAGAACAATGGAACAGAGCAGAGAACCCAGAAATTGACCCAAGCCATTATGCTCAATTAATATTTGACAAAGGAGGCAAGAGCACACAATGGAATCAAGACAGTCTCTTCAATAAATGGTGTTGGGGAAACTGGACAGATACATGCAAAAAAAATGAAACTAGACCACCAACTTACACCATACACAAAAATGAACTCAAAATGGATAAAGGACTTCAATGTAATATGGGAAACCATAAAAAAAAACCTAGAAGAAGCCATAGGCAGCAAAATATCAGACATTTGTCATAGCAATATCTTTACTGATACAGCTCCTAGGGCAATGGAAACTAAGGAGAAAATAAACAAATGGGACTACATCCAAATAAAAATCTTCTGCAAAGCAAAAGAAACCATCAACAAAACAACAAGAAAGCCCACTACATGGGAGAACATATTTGACAATGTTATTTATGATAAGCGTTTAATCTCCAAAATTTATAGGAAACTCATACAATTCAACAAAAGGAAGATAAACAATCCAATCAAAGAATGGGCAAAGGACCTAAGCAGACACTTTTCAAAAGAAGACATACAGAAGGCCAAGAGACATATAAAAACATGCTCAAAGTCATTAATATCTGAGGGATGCAAATCAAAACAACAATGAGGTGTCATCTCACACTTGTCAGAATGTCTATCATCAACAAATCACCAAAGACAAGTGCTGGGGAGGATGCGGAGAAAAAGGAACCCTCTTGCACTGCTGGTGGGAATGTAGACTGGTGCAGCCACTTTGAAGAACAGTATGGAGTTTCCTCAAAAAACTAAAATAGAACTTCCATTTGACCCAGTAATATCACTTCTACGAATATATCCCAAGAAACTAGAAACATCCATCAGAAAGGATATATGCACCCCTATGTTCATAGCAGCACAATTTAGCTAGGATTTGGAAACAGCCTAAGTGTCCATCAGCAGATAAGTGGATTAGAAAACAGTGGTACATCTACACAATGGAATACTATGCTGCTATAAAAAAAAAAAGGAATTCTTACCATTTGCAACAGCACGGATGGAACTGAGGGGGAGGGAGAGGTAGGCGCACGGTACGGGGCTCAGGTAACCAGGGCCGGCCGAGGCTTGCGCTGCCGGCAGTGGCAGCAGCAGAGGTGTGATGGGGGTGATGCCTTCCCCTGATGGCCGGGTTGCCGCCTGCCCCTGAGAGCTCCCGGACTGTGAGCAGGCTGGGCTGAGGGACCCCCACTCCAGTGCATGAATTTTCATGCACTGGGCCTCTAGTATCTGATAAAGGGCCAGTATCCCAAACATGTAAAGATCTCTCAAAATGCAATAGCAAAGAAAACAACGCAATTTTTAAAAATATGCAAATGATTTAAACAGATGCATCACTAGAGAAGATATATCAATGCAATGAAAAATTGAAAAGATGCTCAACAGTATTAGTTGAACACATGAAAAAATGCTCAACATCATTAGGCATCATTGAAACAAAATCCAACACTCAATGTGGTACCCTATTTAAAGCAGGTTTTCTCAATCTGGGCGCTGACATTTTGGTCAGGAGAAGAGTTTATGGTTGGGGTTTGTGTTATATATTTATAGGGTTCAGCAGCATCCTTGCCCTTTAGATTGTCCAGAAGCATGGCCCCCACCCCCACCCCCACCAAACCCCTCCAACTTTTTCCAGGCACTGACACAACTGCCCCCTGCAGGACAAAATCATCCAAGGGTAAGAATCATTGACTTATATGTGGCAACCACCTCAGGTATGCTTTCACCCTATTACTCTTGTTTCACTTTCTCCTGCCACCCTGGACCACTCTAGTTAGTTCTTAAAAGCCAAATCTGATATGTCCATCTGCTCTTTAAAGACTTCTGGTTCTCAACCGCCTCTCAGGAAAAATCCACATTCCCTACAAGGCCCATGGTTTTTGTTTGTTTGCTTATTTACTTACCTCTCTTCACCTTCTCTTCCCTAGAGTTCTCATAGGCAGCCTCTGGGTTGCACCAAGTCAGGGCTCCCTGCCAAATATGCCACATCCTTTTGCGCGTTCGCTGGTCAGAGCAATTGGCCATAGAGTGAGCTCCTGTCACGTTATCTGCTCTCATGAAGGAGAAATCTCTTCGCCTGAAATCCTGCAATACGCAAAGTACATCTTCGCTGTGAAAACCTTACTTACACAACAAAGCAATGTTATATTCTGGTTTGTAGAGTGTAACTACCAGACTATAGGGGAGCAAAAAAGAACGCTTTATTTATTGTTAGCACAAAAGGTCTAAGTGACAGTATGTGTGCTCTCTTTGGCCCCGAGCAGAAGTCTTATACACCATATGCACGTCAGGGGGCGCTAAGATTAGTTCATTGTTCTCAGGACTCACAAACAGAAGTCAGTCAGGAAAAGTGTGTCTGGTGGGGCCGCATTTTTAAAAACCACAGCAATTTAGTCCCTAAGCTTGCTATTCTTTGTTACATAAGAGCTGTGGAAGTTTGTTAACTTTTTAAGATAGTAGCTTAATAAACTGGGTTTCTATGGCACACATTTCTCAAACCTTAATTACAGACTTTGTGTTTTTTATGGTTTAACAATATTTTAATATAATTTGTAACAATGAATATTTAAATAATAAATTTCTCAGCTTGAATTGTTTTCCTTCTCCACCTCAGAAGGAAAAACAAAATGATCAGCACCCACACACATACACACTTAAAACTAGAGTAACAGTGCACACAGACTACATTAGATAGAGTTTTGCTGCAAAATCAAGATAATTCCAAGAAGTGTTTACAGGGTTGATATTTTTTCTTCACAAAACAGACAATAACAGCAAAGCAATTTAGATGAACTTCTTTGTATTTTTATTTCACATCTTTCCTATTCATTCTTATTTCCCCAATTCAGTTATGAATCTTCAAAAGCAAAGCCAGTGTCTAATTTACCTATTTTTATCCTCAGTATAGGTTAACCATATGTATGGTTGTGCTATACGTTCACTGCCCAAAAGGGGGTGACCAGTGTTTGAAACCCAACGTCTGTCCCCTAGTGAAGAGGTTTAACCTCTAGAGAAAAATCTTACCACTTCTCTGAACTGTAAAAAGATGCTCATATGCCCAATCGGTTTGGCTCAGTGGATAGAGCATCGGCCTGTGGACTCAAGGGTCCCAGGTTCGATTCTGGTCAAGGACATGTACCTTGGTTGCGGGCACATCCCCAGTAGGGAGTGTGCAAGAAGCAGCTGATTGATGTTTCTCTCTCATCGATGTTTCTAACTATCCCTCTCCCTTCCTCTCTGTAAAAAATCAATAAAATATATTAAAAAAAAAAAAGATGCTCATAGACTGGCTTGGATGCTGCTTTAACATCTACTTGAGCTCATCATAGATACTCAACTAAAGACTGTTTAAATTCAGATGGCTCTCAGACAAATGGCAGGTTCAAGGCCCTGTCCAAGCCAGCCATCTCAGAAGTAACTGGTGGAAAAGTTAAAGTGGAGATAGAAACAAGGATTATTCTGTAAGGTCAGGCGAGGAGAGAGTTGGCTCAGAAGGAGAAACCAGATGAACAGTCAGGGAGTGTCACAGAGGCACTTCTGTGCAGAGAGGTGACTGATGATAGTAATAATAACCCAAATGAATCAGCTGCTTTCTGTTGAACTTTCATCCTTAATAAAATAAAGAGAAAAAACACACACCTGATTTCAAAGAGTTATAAATAAGTTTGTAAGTACTTTTATAGGAATATAGTGACATCGATTAATGAAAAGCAACCTGCAAGAAGAAAAAGGTAAACTCACACACATAAACACACACACACACACTTATTTTTCAGTTAAAGAAAGTAAAGATAAAATAGATGCAAAAAAAGTTCATTTAACCCAAAACTTAAAGAAGGAAATAATACAAATGTATGTTTTGGCAAAGTTCAAATTTTAGTGCAATCTGATAATGGCCAAGTATTTTATTCACTTGCCAAGTCAACTGGCTAAGAATCAAAATAAATTTCCATTTGGAAATTGGAAAGTCTATAGAGTGAGGCTTCCTCTGACCAAACTTCATTTAGGTCATTGAATAAAGTTTTATAAACATGAATAGTCAAATAGTATTTTGACAAACTCTGGGAAGACTGAGGAAATACGAGGTCAGCCAAATTCTAGAGAGGATTATTGCTCTTTTTTTTTTTTTTTTACAGTATTATATAGTGTTTTTTAAATAATTTTTGCATGGAGCATCTTATTTTATATTCCATGAATCTTAGGTTACATTCCATATAGACTACATTTTGAGTGGCTACTTATATATATTACTTTCATATTTGATCATAAGAATGGCTACCGGATACCTAGATGTCTGTTACTTGTGTATCAGTGAAGGTCCTAGAATAAATAAATGTCACATATATGCTTGAGGAGATTTTCTTAAAGTGACTACTTGTAAGGCAGGGGAGACTTTATGGAAAACACATGAAGGGCTAAAAGGACTGGGAGCCATTGTAATGAATGTAAGATAAGGGTGGGAAGGCTTAGGAGCACTGGTTAAAGGAGGACTCTTGTTGAGGGAGCTGTCTGACTCTGGCTGTGACTCTCAGCTGCAGACCATGGCCAGCCTGCGGTGACACTGCTGAGATGACACCTGATACCCATTTTAACGCCAATATTCGCTGTCCACACCGCACTCAGATGCACCTCAGAACAGGCAGTTGAAGAGGACACCCCGTGAGGTCAGGCCATGTGAGAGGAGTAACTAATGATGCCTCCATTTGCCAGCTTCTCCATCCTGGGATTAATCTAATCAAGGAGCAGGAAGGAGAGATCAGATAAGTCATGATGGTGGATGGCTCTTATTATCTTTCCGCTTTCCCTTTTGTGGAGTAGCCTGTTTAGGCGGTTTTGTTTTGTTTTGTTTTGACTGAATAGCTTAATAATGCTCATTTTACCTCATTCTAATTTGTACTGAAAGTAGTGATGATTTTTTACAAGCATACCTCCCCCGCCCCTCCCCCCCGCCCCAATTCCTAAAGGAAACTCAGAGAATAGAGGGACAAAAACATTACTTTTAAAAGGCAAAAGCAAAATAAATATAAAGAAAAAAGTAAAGTAATGAAAGGGTATTGAGGGCAGTTACTAGAACTCTGAACTAAGGAGACATAATGTGACTGAATGAAAAGTTAACTCTCTAGCTAAAACAAAAACTGGATAACCTTTTTCTTTAATGAAATGTGGTTTATTTTCTACATGTGGTTTCTACTATCTGACAGGTATTTCTTTTCATGATTTACTATCATAATATTTGTGATTTTCCATTATTTTTGACAGTCCTTACGGCTTTACCTAAACTGCATATGGCTTTCATGGACTGTCTTGTATGGATTTTTTTAAAGCATCATTAAAATCTTGGCTTCTAACAGATCCAGAGACTGAGAAGCATTGATCAGATGCTCAAACCTCAGAGGGAAGGTAGAAAAGCGTGGGGGTAAGGAGGAGAGATCAACCAAAGGACTTGTATGCATGCATATAAGCCTAACCAATGGACACAGACAACAGGAGGGTGAGGGCATGAGTCGGGGCGGGGGGGGGGGGGAGACCGGGGGGCCGATAGGGGGATAAGGACACATATGTAAT
This sequence comes from Myotis nattereri, assembly GCF_964212035.1. Classification (NCBI taxonomy): domain Eukaryota; kingdom Metazoa; phylum Chordata; class Mammalia; order Chiroptera; family Vespertilionidae; genus Myotis; species Myotis nattereri. The sequence goes on along the minus strand of NC_138092.1, from coordinate 40,991,569 downwards.
ACCTTAATCAATAAAGAAATTTTTAAAAAATCTTGGCTTCTGTTTGCCAATGAAAAAATTAAGAAATTTACTAAATTATCTGAAATATTTTATGATTGCAATATGTTGAAGTAAAGGTTATTCATACTAATAAAATAATTTAAAATTTTCATTAACAATCAGTACTATATAGATAAGATTACATATTCATATGAAAATATGCTCTAAGAGGTAATGTATGAATCAGATTCAAAACATATAATTTAGTAGCCTAAGTCACCTATGCTGTTTACTTGACAAGTTAACCACAGGGTAATATCAGAAAAAAATTACAGCTACACTAGTAATAATGTTGAGTTTAATTGGTCAAGAGGAATGCATTGATAATATTAGGGAAACTATAAGAGTATTAACAGTCACACTATCTTTCCTGAGAAAATTTTAAATCAAATTCACATAAAAGGTTGTTTCTTCTAGGTCTACTTTCTAATAGTGAATGCACTTTGAAAAACAAATAACCAAAGCGCTTTTACTCTGTTTAAATTGTGGTGTTTATTATTCAAAAGTAGAAAGATTTAATTTATTTTTCAGTCCAGGAAAAAGAATCACACCCTGAGTGTCAATCATCAAAATTTATGCAGTTTTCAAAACATTGAAAAACAAATCCAGGCTCTTAGTTGAATTAAGTTTGGCATATACACTATAAATACTCCGTGGCCAACAAGATTGTTTATAAAGTAGTGGAAAGCTTAAAGAGCATCGTAGTACTAGTTTAGAATTATAAACAAAAATTTATAACAAATCCAGGGATTTCATGAAATGCCCACATTTCCCAGGAACATATTTTCAGGTAATTAGATGCCAATTAGTAGTTACTGCACTGAGAAGGTTTTTTTTTGTTTTGTTTTGTTTTGTTTTTTTATCAATGTTAGGGGATGAGATAAAACATTTGAATTTTAATGAGAGGAAAAAAAAATAGTCTCTAAAAGGCGCCCTCTCTGAATTTTTCTTCTCAGTATGAGATACCTAAATTATGGATTAAATTATAAAAGGTAAGCCCCAACCCTGCTGGTGTGGCTCAGTTGGTTGAGCATCCTCTTGTGCACCTGGTTGGATTCCAACTCAGGGCATATGCTCTTGTTTCGGGCTGGATCCCAGGTAGGGGTGCACGTGGGAGGCAGCCGGTGGATGTTTCTTTCTTTTTTTAAAATATATTTTATTGATTTTATACAGAGAGGAAGGGAGAGAGATAGAGAGTTAGAAACATCGATGAGAGAGAAACATCGATCAGCTGCCTCCTGCACATCTCCTACTGGGGATGTGCCCGCAACCCAGGTACATGTCCTTGACCGGAATTGAACCCGGGACCCTTCAGTCCACAGGCCAACGCTCTATCCACTGAGCCAAACCAGTCAGGGCGGATGTTTCTTTCTTACATTAATGTTTCTCTCTCTCTGTTTTTTTCTCTCTCTCTCCCTTCCTCCCTTCCCCCCTTTTTCCCTCCCTCCCTCTTTCCCTCTCTTTCTCTCTCACTAAAAATCAGTAAAGTCCTACTCTTTTTATAACCACTTTGAAATTGCAAGCACTTCCCACAAATATAATGGAGCCTTGACATAATTATTGTTTATTTATCTACTCCACCAGTGTGTGAGCTCCATGAGTGCAAATATATATGTCCCTCACTACCCCCGTAGCAACTAAAACCAGATGTAGTCCATGGTAGATTTAAAATAAATATATGTTAAATTAATTAATACATCTGATAGTAAGGCTAAATCCCACAGTATTGCCATTCCTGATTTTGAGAATATATCTTGCTAGGGAAAAGTTGAGATATTTTTTATCTTTAGAAGATCCCCAAATGCTAAATACATATACCATTGTCAGGTTAATGAAGAAAATATTTCTATAGTGCTTTCCTTGAACAGATTTAATTATGGTTTCCATCAACGTCAGTCGTCCACCAGAACCAGTCATATCATAATTTTTTTAAAATGCTTTTATTTATTTCAGAGAGAAGAAGAGAGAGGGAGATAGAAACATCAATGATAAGAGAGAATCATTGATCAGCTGTCTCCTACTAGGCCCCTACTGGGGATCAAGCCTGCAACCCGAGCATGTGCCCTGACCAGGATTCCATCTGTGACCTCCTGGTTCATAGGTTGATGCTCAATCACTGAGCCACACCGGCTGGGCAACACAGTTTTAACATTTAGTATCACTGCTTGAATCAATTTCCTTCATTTCCAGAAATCTCATTTTTTGAGTGTTTCTTCTTAAACATTGACCTAAGCTATTCTTTACAGACAGAGAAGTTCCTCCCTCAGTGGCAGTGAGAGAAGATGAGCGTTAAGATGTGAAGAAAATAATCACACTACCTGTCAAAGGGTCCCCAACTTCAGGGGGATGTTCTGGAGATGGTTACTAACAATCAAGAAATGCAGAAAATGTCATAAACTGAAAGCGTGATTATGAATGAGCTTGGCAATAATTCCATAGAATGGGTTTGGAGAATTGCGGAAATGTATGTGAGTCACAATAGACAAAACTTGGTCAGATTGGTGGGGCGGCGAGGGGTGGGAGGAGGGTGTCTCTTCTGGTTTCCAAGAGAACTTTAGAAAAAGTTTCCTGCCATGGCTGCAAAATTGCCTTCACCAAAAGGACTCATTAATCAAGGCAATGCTTACTTGCTTGTTCAATGGACACCGGTGACAGCACTATATCCAATATGGCCTCTCCCAGGTGGTATTTAAAGCACTGAGCTTCCAACTCAGATCCCTCTCGTTTGGATGGGCAAACCTTTGACAAAGCAGTAAGGGTTTTGAAGTAGAATGGGTGGGAACAAAATGTTTATCTCTCAGGGTATTACATTGTTAAGTCACAAATACTTTTGGGTGCCTATAGCAATGAGAATTTCCCCTTAACTTTGAAATGCTTTCATTTAATAGTCAACACCAACATCATTTCCACGGTTTCTTTTATATCTAAGTTAACACATGCCCTTGAGACTCCCACCAGCGCCACAAGGGATCTTGTAAGGACTGATGTGAAACTGTAATGTTGAACTCTAGTGAATGAGATATACTATATAGACACATATTGCTAATACTTATCATCTAAACCAAGATTTGCTAGTATGGTAAAATGGCAGCTTTCACTGAATGTTTTAATTACTTTTCAGTGGATCATTATGCAATTCCATGAAAATGAGTTATTCAGGGCCTCTTAATTATCTAAAAATTATTTATAGTTTTACTTTATGATTACATTTTTAGAGTTACAGGTAATTATGATAATTGAGTTTCTGAAAACAGCATTAGGGAGATCCACTATGAACTAAAGACATGGACTTTAGTAAATGTGAACTTGTGATAATTATTTTAATCAAAATTGCACAGCACAGCCCCGACCACAATGGCTCAGTGGTTGAGTGCTGACCTATGAACCAGGAGGTCACAGTTCAATTCCTGGTCAAGGCACATGCCAGGCCTGCGGGATCGAATGCCAGTGGGGTTGCATGCAGGAGACAGCCTATCAATGATTCTCTCTTCCTCCTGAAATCAATTAAAACTATATATATATTTTAAAAGTGCAAAGCATCTAAAACATAGTCTCTATAATAAAATATCCCTAAGTCATAGAAGAAAAAATCATTTTCCTCCTAAATCTTCACCAGTCTGTGTCTGAATGAAAACTGGCTGAAACACTTCACTGACATCAGGGCTTGCTCAGGTCTCAGTGGAGAACAGCTGACCTGGGCTGACTCTATGCCCCAGCTCAGCCATGTAGCTCTGTCCCGAGTACATCTGCCTCCTTGACCAGAGGACCAGCTGCATTTTCCTCTCCTGATAGCAGAAGTTCAGGGGAACAAGCCCATTCGTGCTATTGCTTTTTTGTTGTTGTTGGCCTTTAGCCATGTTACATTCACTCATATCCATTGGCCAAACCCAAAGGGGGAGAAATTGAGGTAACTGAGGTACCCTTTCAAGGGAAGACTTGCAAAATTACATGACAAAGGGTTTGAATACAGAGAGTGGTGAAAAGTGAAGACCCAATGATTCAATCTGCCACAGGCACCTTTTAAATTTTATCAATAATTTGGTTTTCAATTGTTCTTCAGTAATAGAACTGGTTCAGTAATTGGTGTGTTGGTTAAGACTGGAGAACAATGATGTATCCTTCACTTATTCTACTCCTACTGTTCTTTGAAATGGGATCATTGTAGTAGATATGTATTCTGGCCATGTACAATAGGAGAATCTAATATCAGAAAGTATAATAAGCATGAAACTAGTAGGTTGATGAAAATGATTTCTAGTGTTCCTGAATATATAGGAGGACTGAAAACCAACCTTTGGCTTTGCAAAGAAAAGCAAATGAAAAGATCTGAACTGCCCTGGAAAAACAGTTCTTATAACTCAAGGGTTGAAAGATTTATTTCCCTGTGGACCAAGGTTTCAGCGGATCAATTAATAGAGCATGTTCTTCTCTTATGCTGCCATGTGCAGAAAGAAAAATGTGTTGATTATGCCATTTCAGAGTACTGTATACACAGAGTCAACTTTATGGGCCAGCCTAACCTACACTGCAGGACTCAGAAACTGGGAACCAGAAAAGAATCGGTCTCTGTCCACTTGGCAGCATGAACTATGATGAAGGCCAGTGGTTGGCAGACAGGATTGGAGCCCCGAGTGGCTCTCGCTTCACAGCTTCTGATCAAAGGCATGAAGCTCCCTATACTCAGTAAAGTCTGAGAATCAAATTACTATATGACATACACTCTGAAATTTACCATGGGCTCAGAGCAATGTCATCTTTCCCTTACAGGCATGTTTAGATTTTACAATACTGGGGAAGGAGGAAAATGCCATTAACATCATCAAATCAACCATAATGGGTTCTCTTTCAGCACAGGGCTAATTTTCCTTTTGGCTTCTTCCCCTACAGAATGATTTTTCTGTGTGGAGCCTCTGTTAGGCTATGGCAGACTTCTTGTGTAGTGAAGCAAAAAGTCAGCCCCTTCTTATTATTATTAACCTGGGTTCCTTTAATTTTGTGATTTTCAGAATAGTATGAAAAGGTGTATCATTCTTTGAACAATTTCTATGTATTCAAATGGTTTATTAGTTCTAAAATACATAATTAAGTATAAAAAATAGCTCCGTTCCAATGTGATGTGATATGTCGCAGAGGGTATCACTGTGCCTTGGTGCTGAAAATGAACTTGGAGATATTAAATCCAATTTTACAGTAGGGTAGGAATCTCTTCCATGATATCCCTGAAAGAATGCTGTCCCCTTTCTTTCTGATGGAGAACTTGCAGTGAATGAAACGAAACGATTCAGAGTAAAAAGAGCGTCGATTTGATTCCCCGGTCAGGGTTGTGGGCTCAGTCCCCAGTAGGGGGCATGCAACAGGCAGTTGATCAATGATTCTCTCTCATCATTGATGTTTCTATTCCTTTTCCCCTCTCCCTTCCTCTTTCTGAAATCATTACACACATATAAAAAATAAGACCCTGGGAGAACCAAGATGGCGGCATAGGTAAACGCCGGAGTTTGCTGCTTTGAACAACTACTTCAAAAGTGAAATTAAAAGACGGAACGGACATCACCCAGAACCACTGGAACGCTGGCTGAGTGGAAGTCCTACAACTAGGAGGAAAGAGAAACGCATACGGACACTCAGAGGAGGCGCAGTGCTGAAGTCAAATTCTGAGGTGCGGAGCGGGCTGGCAGCAGAGGGCGCGGTTGGCGTTTTCAATCGGGAGGGAGTCGCAGACTCTGATCTCCAGATCCGGGCGAGTCTTTAGGGACCCAGACTCAAACGGGAGAAGCGGGACTGCCTGGCTTCGGTCAGAGCGAGTGCAGCTTTCTCTCCGAGCTTTGCAGCGGGTGCTGGGACTCAGAGAGGCAGAGCCCCTGGGGACAGGACTGAGAGCCGCCATAACTGCTCTCTCCAGCCCACCCTGTTGATCCTGTGTGACCCACCCCGCCCAAGCCCTGCACAGAGGCATTTGCCGGATAGCCTCAGGCAAACGCCAGATTAGCACCTCCCTAGAGGACAGAAGTTCTCTCACTGCTGACACAGCTGATTCTCATAGCCACTTGGCCTGGAGATCAAACCCTCCCTGGAATTAGCTACAACAATCAAGATTTAACTATAAGACCACGAACAAAGACCACTAGGGGGTGCATCAAGGAAGCATAACAAAATGCGGAGACAAAGAAACAGGACAAAATTGTCAATGGAAGATATAGAGTTCAGAACCACACTTTTAAGGTCTCTCAAGAACTGTTTAGAAGCCGCCGATAAACTTAATGAGATCTACAAGAAAACTAATGAGACCCTCGATGTTATATTGGGGAACCAACTAGAAATTAAGCATACACTGACTGAAATAAAGAATATTATACAGACTCCCAACAGCAGACCAGAGGAGCGCAAGAATCAAGTCAATGATTTGAAATGCGAGGAAGCAAAAAACACCCAACCGGAAAAGCAAAATGAAAAAAGAATCCAAAAATGCAAGGATAGTGTAAGGAGCCTCTGGGACAGCTTCAAGCGTACCAAAATCAGAATTATACGGGTGCCAGAAGATGAGAGAGAGCAAGATATTGAAAACCTATTTGAAGAAATAATGACAGAAAACTTCCCTCACCTGGTGAAAGAAATGGACTTACAGGTCCAAGAAGCGCGGAGAACCCCAAACAAAAGGAATCCAAAGAGGACCACACCAAGACACATCATAATTAAAATGCCAAGAGCAAAAGATAAAGAGAGAATCTTAAAAACAGCAAGAGAAAGAAACTCAGTTACCTACAAGGGAATACCCATATGACTGTCAGCTGATTTCTCAACAGAAACTTTGCAGGCCAGAAGGGAGTGGCAAGAAATAGTCAAAGTGATGAACACCAAGAACCTACAACCAAGATTACTTTATCCAGCAAAGCTATCATTCAGAATTGAAGGTCAGATAAAGAGCTTCACAGATAAGGAAAAGCTAAAGGAGTTCATCACCACCAAACCAGGATTATATGAAATGCTGAAAGGTATCCTTTAAGAAGAGGAAGAGGAAGAAAAATGTAAAGATACAAATTATGAACAACAAATATGCATCTATCAACAAGTGAATCTCAGAATCAAGTGAATAAATAATCCGATGAACAGAATGAACTGGTGATTATAATAGAATCAGGGACATAGAAAGGGAATGGACTGACTATTCTTGGGGGGGAAAGGGGTGTGGGAGATGCGGGAAGAGACTGGACAAAAATCGTGCACCTATGGATGAGGACAGTGGGTGGGGAGTGAGGGCGGAGGGTGGGGCGGGAACTGGGAGGAGGGGAGTTATGGGGGGAAAAAAGAGGAACAAATGTAATATTCTGAACAATAAAGATTTAATTAAAAAAAAAAATAAGACCCTGACTAAGAAATTTAAATCATTTTCATTGCCATTTTTAAAACTTGGACTTTAATTTCACTGTGTATTTGTATCTCCTCCTCCAGCTTATAATTTTGAAGAAAGGAGAGAAGATGGGAGAAGTGACTACTCAGCTGTAGTTATGGTGTTGAAGAAAGAATTTGGTTTTCTGGAGCACAGCCTGTGATAACAGAAGAACGCCTGGCAAGACGCAGGTTGTGTTTTGCCAGAGAGTCACTGTCCCTATCAAGTAACATTGAAACTGAATTTGCCAGAGAAAGAGAAAGACCCAAGGAAAACTGTGAAACTGGTGGGACCCCGTGAGCAGCGTGACAATGGAACTGTGCGTGGTTTGTCGGGCAATAAAGAGTCAACCCACCACTCTGGGCCTCTTCTTCAGGCCGTGAGACTCACATGACCAGTCTTACACTGCATTTAGGTTAAAGAATCAGGAAAATCGTCAAACTTTGCAGGTGGACATGTTTGCTATTTCCTGTCTAAGTGTGAGATGTAAGAACTCTCCAACGGGGCCCCCACTTGAACATGCCGAAGACGATTAAAAAGGAAGCAAACATTTTCCTGGGCTTTTCTCCCTTGGTAAGTGATAGATTGTCAAGTGGGCTGGAGAGGGGAGCCCCTAAAAATCTGATTCTACCATAAATAACAGCCATACCAGTAAACACAGACTATGAACAACAATAGAAAAATAGCTGAAGTCCTGGAGCAGAGGGTGGATAGGTGCTGGGAGGAGGAGGTAAATTATATATATATATATATATAATTTTTCAAAAGGCTCTGGAGAATGAAAAAAAGCAGGCTATTTGTGGAGAGGCAGCAAGACTTGGAGCAACAGTGAGTTTCTCTTTTCTTTTTCATGCACTTTGACCTGCTGTAATGTCATGGGACTTGGATTCTGATAGGAAATGTCACAATTTTTCTGGACCCAGAAGAAAGACTCCTATAGCAACAACAGAGTATGAAGATGGAGAGGAAAGCTCCAGAAAAGAGAACCAGAGGTCCCTAATTTCATGCTCAAATTCACCATAAGTCCAGGCTGTGCCCTGAACCACTTCTGTGTGGGGCAAGCTACCAGCAGGTCACAACTAAGGCTTGAAGATGGAGCTGGTATCTGAGCCGCTGCCCAGATTTGTGTCTCACCAAGTTAATTTCAGGATGAAAACAAACATATCAACATGTTGGAGCTTATAATTAGGAATCAACACTACATCCTATTTACAAAGTTCAAGACAGACAAGAAAATTACTTAGCACAAATTGAAACAGGAAAACGGGACCTGACCTCAAGGGAAAAGACAATCTAGAGATGCCAACCCGAAGGAAAGAGAGATGCTAAAATTTATATGACAAATACTTCAAAATAGTGATTTTAACTCTGCTTAGTGAGGTAAAAGCAAATGTGCTCATTGTGAATGAAAAGGCAGAAAGTTTCAGCAAAGACATGTGGATTATTAAAAATAAGAAACTATAAATTTTAGATTTAAATATACTCTTTAATAGTAAATCCCCTGGATAGCCTCAGAAAAATGGGACTGATGGGGGGAAGAGTAAATGAAGACAGAATAATCAAAATTACACAACTGACAGAACAGAGATTGAACACAATAAATCAGCATATACTCAGAGGTCTGTGGGAAAATTTCCAAAACCCAATTAGAAGTGCAATGTTGTATAAGAAAATAAATAAAAACAAGCAAGCAGAAAAATATATTGAAAAAATAATGTCTGAAAACTTCTAAAATTGAATGGAAGACATACATTTATATTCATTAAACTCGGTAAACCAAACTGGATAAAATCACAGAAAACCGTCACTAGGTTCACCATAATGAAATCTTGAGAGCAGTCAAAGAAAAAATGACATTAATGACACAGAGAGGAACTAAAAAACTGAATACCTGCCACCTTCCCATCAAAAATCATTAAGGCTGGAAAGAAGTGCATCAACCTCTTTAAAGTGCTGAAATAAAATAAATATTAATCAAAGTTCTAGACCCACTGAAAGCATTAAGAATAAAGTCATGCTTTTTAAATTAATTGAATGTTTGTGTTTTGGTCTACTTTTAAACTGTTTGGGTTCAACGATCCACCGACGTATGCTGACACCAATATTGCACAGATGATTGCAGCAGCTTTAATACTAAGTCTTGAAATAGGATAGTATAAGTCCTTCAGATTTGTTATAATTCCCCCCCCCCCCGAAAGATAGGTAAAACTGCCATAATCTTGTGTGATCTCCCTCATGTACTGCAATATGAAGAGTTCCCCCAGCCAGAAATTCAGGGCCATTGTAGGGCTAACTTGTTTTTGCCCTTCTATCAGAGATCTAGTTCCTATGCTATTGTCATCCATTGTCTGAAACAATTTTATTCTGTATTTTTTTTCAATTTGCCACTTACTTACAGTAGCAGCTAATATCAGTCTGAATTACCTCATTATGGCCAGACATGGAGTTTATTTGCTGACATATTGTTAATAATCTAAAAATAGTATTCCACATATTCACCAATACTAAATGACCGTACAATTTTGGGGCTCAGCTATTCATTTGTGTTTGTAATGTGGATACAGAGTAATCACCTTCTCCAAATGTTTCACACTTAATTATTTTAGATTGTTCTAAAATCAAAATGGTAATAATTGTCCCAAAGCTGCATTTGCAGTTTTCTGAAACTTTTTTTTACAACTATAAGGAAAAAGCATTTTTTCAGGTATAATTTTAATCAATGTATATTTTTATATGGAATAAACTAGTTTCTTAAACAGTTTTTAACCTCATGAAAATGCCACCATTCACTGCATTATGTATTATTAATGACAAAATGTAGAGATAAGCTTAACATGCAAAAGAAATTTTGTGCTGAGCCAAATGAAATCAAAATGACTTGGTGTACTGTATAAATAAAGATTTTTATGGTTCAGATAGATGTCAACAGTGGGAGAACTGAGTTAATCATAGCCCAGGTGCAATACACTCATGACAAAAGAATCTATAGCAGTCAGTGTCATATATCAATTTTTGGTAGTTAATTCTGTTAAATAGCATATGATCTTTTACATTAAATATTATTATTCAAATGTTATAAATTTTGAATTTTGTTGACCCTAATTGGGTCCTAGAGCAAAATTTATGCATATTAATGAGTAGGTAGTTATAATATTCTGTACATATTATAAACAAAAATATTCTATTCAGTACTGGGTATCCAAAGATGTTTTCTTTTCAAGGTCTTTGTTTGCTTGTTTTTGTTGCTGCCGAAGTTTAAAAAACTCTGATTTATAACAATAATAAAGAGAAAGTGAAGTCTTTCTTTTAAGAACTCTACTCCTAACTTTATTTAAAAGAAAAATGTTCTTGGGCATGAACTTTTTGAAGGAACTTAATTAACTGTGTTTGTTTAATATAACTAGACTGGCTATTCAAACCCTGAACTGTTAAATAGAAATCCAAATGGTAGAGGGGAAAAATATTAATTTTCAAAGTCATCGCAGTTACTAGGAGTTATAGTTTTACAGTAAGTTCTATTAGTCATAACTGTGTCTGAGTTCTCTAATGAATTTAAATCTGCTGACTAGTTGGCTATGATTTCAATCATGGGACATTTTTTAATGAAGTAATGATTATACTTCACACATTTCTGTCAGAGGGTAACAAATCAGTCAATGAGAGGCCATTTAACCGCATGAACACTTAGGTTATTAAGTATAAATACCACAAATTTGAAATTAGTCTGGATTTTAAAATAGCTAGAAATAAAGCCTGATGCCTCTACCTTATAGCATCAAACTCCTTGGACTGCAAGTACAGTACATCCAATTTGATCTAACTTAAACAAATAGAGGATTCTTTGGCTTATGGAGCCACAACAAGAGCAAAGAGAAATGGGTCCGTGGACTCATTCACAGTAGAATTCTCAATGTCTCCCATCTTTGGTTATCTCACTGGGTTAAATTTAATGTCCCCTCCTCATAGGATTATACAAGTTCTAACTAAGTCCATATCCTCAAACTTCTGACGAGGGAGTAAATGACTCTTCCTTCTCTCATCTCGAATTTGAAAATCCCCAGGAAGGAGTGTGAATGCTCAACCTGACTCTTTCCACCCCCCATTTTATCATAGTTTATTATTTTATTCTTTATTGTTGAAAGTATTGCTCCTTCTCGCATCCATTACAAGGCTGGAGGCTGGAGGTATTATGAATATAACCATATTATTCCATGGCTCACAACTCCACTAGTCGCCATGAATATAAAAGCAAATTATTAAAGGAATGGTGGCTTCAGATATTTTGAAGTGGGATTTTTAATGGTGGGAAGGAGAGTAATGTCTCAAAAGCGAGGCAGTGTTTTTCAAAGGAGAAGAGATGGCACTGAGAAAGGAAACAATAAATGCGTGCTGCAGTTAACCTTTGGCTCCCAGAACACACTCCAGACCCTTCTCGCAAACACTATACTTTACCTATTCCCCTGGCCTTTTCACAATTCCAGTGAGGTCATTGCTTTAGCAAAGCCCATTGATAATGGTTTATCCTAATAATGGTGGGTTATTTTCCTCCCCCAATGAAGACTCCAGAGTTAGACAATTCAATGCTAATATATCGTTTCCATGATGCCATCCATGTCCTAGGATCCTCTGTATGTCTCTACCATCTGTAATGTGTGGCTTTCATTCTAATGTGTTTGTAAATTGAATCTCTTGAATCTGTAAAGTAGCTTCTACAACCATAGCCTCCATAGCCTCACAGCCACAATGCTATTAGGAAAAAGTGGAAGGAGGAAACCTATATAAGAAAAAGCACATTTTTTTGTGAAAATAGCTATCAAATTTCAGATTACATATTGTTTTGCCCCAAACTATAACAACTGGGCGATGAGGTCTACAAAGAAAGCCTGAAATGCTTTTCTAGCTGGGAAGATTGATGCCGTACACCAAATGCTGGTTTTATTAATACAGAAAAAGTCTGGCAACTGAAATTTGCACCTAGCTGTGCCCTTTAGCTCCAAGGTTGAGATTACTTAATGATTTTCACTCATTTCAACTATTGCACTTGGCTGTGACTCTACAAACCTGTGTGATTAAAGGCAACTGTAATCACTCTTAACACACTTGAAGTGCCTGAAATAAAATGATGTTGAAGATAAAAAAAGAAAAAATAACTTTCCATTTCAGGAAAAGAAAGCAGGGGAACCAATATCAGTAGTTAGCAATCCAAGACCCCGCATCCCAGGGGACAGGGCTAGTAAGTACTAATTCCATGTGACTGGAGTACCTTCCTGGTCCATCACTACTGACCACAGATCCAGCCCATTACAGGACGTTACCTCCTCAAGCTGTCTCTGCAACTGTGACTTGACTTGCATATGTCTCTGTTATGTGACTTGCATAAGATGAGCAGCACACTTCCTGTTTTGTGGGTTGCAGGGTAGTGAGAGGAAAGAGAGAAGTGTGGAGGGTATTAGGGGAATAAACGGTGATGAATGTAGACTTGACTGGGAGTGATGAACACAATATAGTATACAGATGATGTATTATAGAATTGTACACTTGAAACCAGTACACTTTATTAATCAATGTTACTCCAATAAATTCAATTTTTTTTTTAAAAAAATTGCTCCTAGGTGTAAGCAAAACATGGTCTTCTCCCCTCCCTTTTGATATCAGGCTCAATAAAAACCCATGAGTCCTTTAAGATAACTGCCCATCTGTGATTTTTATTTGGAGGGAATACATTGGTAACCAACACTAGGAATCGTATCAGATTACTAGAGGCTCGGGGGTCGGGTCAGATTACTGGGCAGTGGGGGTCCCTCAGCCCGGCCTTACCCTCTCCTAGTCTGGGACCTCTCGGGGAATGTCCACCTGCTGGCTTAGGTGGACATCCCCCGAGGAGTCCCTAATGCTGCTGCTGAGATGGGAGAGGCACTCACCAGGCATGAGCCTGGCTTCTGACTGAGCAGCGCTCCTCTTGTGGGAGCACACTGACTACCAGGGGGCAGCTCCTGTGTTGAGCGTCTGCCCCCTGGTGGTCAGTGCAAGTCATAGTGACCGGTCGTTCCACCGTTTGGTCTATTTGCATATTAGCCTTTTATTACATAGGATAATTTAAAAACCTGAGCCCAGTATTCACTTTCTCTCTTAGCAATAGGCCTGCCTAACCCTTTAGGGTTTATCTTTTTGGCATTTTTGCCTTGGCCTCTGTCTCTGAATTATAAATAACTAGAGGCCCGTTGCAGGAAGATTCCTGCAAGAATAGGGCTTCCTGTGGCTGGAGCAAAGCAGAGAAGGGAGCAAAACCTGCCGAGGCGGGCTTCACTCCCACCTCTGCTGCTCCGCTTGCTTCTCCGCAGCTTCGCTCTCTTCTGCAGTGCTTGGCTTCCTTCTACATTGTCTTCAGTCTTCACTCTGTGCCTGTATATGCAAATTAACCACCATCTTTGTTGGGTTAATTTGCATACTCATCTGATTGGCTGTTGGGTGTAGCAGAGGAACACCAATTTGCATGTTTCTCTTTTATTCGTGTAGATAGTCTGGAATTAGAAGACTAGGCTCATCTTCCCTGGAATGTGGCCCCAGACACAAGGCTACCTCTCCATTATATAATTGCATTGAAATACGTTTTGTCAGACAATGACACAACATGGGTTCTTGGGAAAGGTCTGAGATTGTCAGCTGTCCCTGGTTATTTAGGCTCATCTGCAGTTTCATCATCATCACCATCACCATCATCATCCTCCTCTTTTCTTCTTCTTCCCTTCCTTTCTTTCACTGCTTCCTCTCTCCTTCCCTCCCTTTCTTCCTCTCATTCTCTCATTTACTCCTGTTCTCTTTATCCTCCTTACAACAATTTACACACTTGAGAGATGTCCAGAATTTAATCCAAAATCACAATAATTAATTAGCAAGGAGTACTTTTCCCGCTGGTACCAGAAATTTAAATCAGAAAGTTCTGAATCTCTTAGAGAAATCCTGTATGAATGCAACATTCAAGTTTTTCACATTTCCAAATTGTGCCCTAGCCTGTCTAAGCATGCTCTAAGAGTTTCCTGGATTGGGCTGTGGGTATGCGCTTACTTCTTCAGTGACCGTGTTTCGTGAGGCAAAATTTGGCTAATCTTCTAAAGCAGTGTTTTGGCTGTTTTTACTCTTCTATCTATAGTCCACCTACTGCATTTCTGATGTTTTCCATTCTTGAGTTTTCTCCATTGAGAAAGACCTTAAAATTTTCATTGCCCATTGATTACTTTAAAAATATTCTTCCTTATTTGACACAGATTTTTGAACCATTGCTTTCATCAGTTTTATCTAAAAGGTTTGACACACAAAATCCACCAGATTTTTTTTAACTCACTTGGGCTATATTTAAATACCTTTGCCAGGCTGCATCCTATAGGTAGACATGTCATTTAATACTCAGGGGGCCAAAACAGACAATCTGGTTGAAAACAGGCCCTTCAATGCTTATCCTAAGTGAAATTTTAAAGATAATATAAAACCCTCTAGTCTAACTGAAAATATAGGCATGAATATATTCTTAAATATTTTGTTACCTAAAGCTAATTTTCTGCAAAAGAATCCAAGTATAATGTTTGATAATTAAGGAAGCTTTCCTCACATTATAAGTCAGCTTGCTTTCCTGGGGAAAATTTGATCCTATTCTGGATATCATTATGGAAAGTCTAATACGTAAAGAACAGGACAATGAACATAGTGTAAGAAAGTAAAATATTTCATAGACTAACAATGGTTATTCCTCTTGGCAAGACTTTCAAATTTTTAAATGTCCCTATAGCTATTACATGTGAATATAAATAAATATGTTTCACACTGAACTTTCCCTTCAAGTTTTCCAGCTTCCCTCTGTAAGAAACCCACACAAGGAAAATGGTGAAAATATTTCTCTGCTCTCTAAACAGTGCTACCTGTCTTCTTCAATCTCCTCACAAGAGTTGCTTCAAAATTTTGCTTATCACCATAAAATATATTACATTGATAAGTCATAAATAGCATTATGATAATGTTCCTTTTCTTGCTTCATTTTGTTTGTTTTGGTATTAATTACTGGCTTGTTTCTTCTAACTCTCTCTCTTCCTTCCCTTTTTCTTTTTAGTCCTCACTTATATTCTCCTTGGTTGGACCACATTTGTCTTCTTAAAGAAAGTCTTGTAAAATTTTCTGAATTTAAATGCTTCTCATGACCCCCCAGGCTCTAAATGATCTTGTTCCTGCTACCCTCCAGCCTCATTTTGAGCCACTTGGCCCCCAGGTCCTTATACCCTGACTCTACTTCCTCACCCTCCCCCATCCCATGGCAGCTGAATTCAGTTCCAATTTTCTTTCTCTTCAGATGCCTTTCACATGCTAGTCTCTCCCTTCTTTGCTGCTTAACGTTTCTTATCCTGCAACACCAAGATAAAGTACATATTCCTTAAAAAAAAACAACCCTTCATAATCTTTCAAATTAGATTAGGTTCCTCTGTTTTATCTTCTCAAACCTGTATTTGAGATGTGGATGGTAGTGAATTTGGATGCATTCAATAAAATACAACTAATATCACCTTAACTGTTCAGCAGAGTTGATGTGAGTTTCCTTACTGTAGAGCAAGCATGTCAAACTCATGGTCTGCGGGTCGTATGCAGAACATTTATGGGAGTTTCATGAACAGCAATGTTTCAGAGTCTGTGTGTGAAAATAAATTCCACGAATCTATCTTTTCACATGTAGCCATTGAGAAGATAAGGCTTTAGTTCTAATTTTTTAAATTTGATGTAAAAAAAAAACTCCTACATTCATATAGAAATAAATGACTGGGACCATTTCCAACAAATGCCACACTCAAGGAATGCTTCCTTATTTCTAACGTGTTCCAACATTTTTTTTTTCTCTGTCATGAGGTTATTCATCACTGTCTCCATTTCATAGGAGCTTCTTTTACAAATCACACACTTTGTGTCGCATGCATCAAAGAGAGAAGATGCCTAGTGATTAGGTGGGGAAATAGTATGTGAAACAATATTTAAGTGAAAGAATATGAGATAACTGAGTACAATAAGAGCTCATAACACAAATTACTTTGAATTTTTTAAAGACATTTCAAAGTTAAAATTCCTCTTTGTGTCTCTCAAGTCACAGATTGTCCTCTTTAGAAGACAAAATATATTTTACTGTTTAACCTCAAGATGCCTGGAAAGAAAGTATTTTAATAATAATGATTTATTTTTTCTAATGTACGAACACTTCTTTAAGAGGCTGTCGGCCTCTGTAACCTTGTACTTTCCATTCCCATTTCTTTTTCTGATCATCTGTCTTTCCAGTATCCTGTCTTCCTCTTTCCATCCTACCTCACTCCCACATCAGTGCCCAGTCTACCTCTACACCAAGCATGTCAAACTCGTGGCCCATGGACCGGATGTGGCCCACAACGAATATATTTGCTGCCCAGCCAATATAATGGTATGTAAGAAATGTTTTAATAAAAACTTTGTAACTTAATTTTTACATATCCCATTATACATAATTATTAATAACGAACTACAATGTTCCATGATGACTGATTACTATCATCATGTTGCATTCATTTCCCTTACGTGCCTTACGTGCAGACGCACCATTTCTCTCCAGCAAATATTTGAGCAGTCAATTGCCACGTCGTTAGTCTTGGACTGACTTGTTTGGTGTGTGCAACAGGAAATATTTCACTTTAGGAGAACAAGAAAAATAGGTTTATTTGCATTACGCTTATTAATTTGTGCAGTTATTCAGTGTCTGGCAAGTTGATGTTCAAGAAAAAATATTAATTTTTATTAAAATGTTCTATTATTTTATGTTAACAATTACTCATTAACTTCAGCCCTTTGTATTCAGCATATCTCTATGGAAATAAATCTATGTTTCTATGGAAATTGAAGCTTTTGTTTTTTGCAGCCCACATAAACTTAAACCTTGTTTATTTGGCCCGTGTTAGCCTTTGAGTTTGACAGGCTTGCTGTGGAGGACTCATACTAGAGCACAGGAAGTCCACAATGGCAGCAATATTTTAGTCAACTACTAGCTTGTTTCTAATATGATTGTCACTTTTATCAAGGTGATACATGAACATAATTTAGAAAATAATATAGTTTACAAGTCTTGCAAGGAAAAGAGCAAAGTACCATCTACCCCTCCAATCACTCACTCTCAAACAGCAATTTATTTCAATACTTTTGCACTTCTCTTGGTGACTTCCTCCATATTTCTAATTAAGGTTTGCATTGCTACTCCTTGCACTTTTAACTTTTCTATTGCCTTTCAGTGTGAACAATGACAGTGTAATTCTCTTTCACCCTTCTATGCTTTGCCTCTTCCACACTTAATTCCCATTCTCCCATATTCCCAATAGCGTTGTATCTAAACTCTGGTTAAATTCATACTTTAAAATATAATGTGCATATTATTATGAAGTAAACTTCACAGGTAAGTCATAAATAATATTATACTTATTTTTTCTTTTCTATTCTTCATTTGGTTTTATCTAATTGGATCCTAACCCTTCCCTCCCTCCCTCCTTCCTTCCCTCCATTTTTTCCTTCCTTCCTTCCTTCCTTCCTTCCTTCCTTCCTTCCTTCCTTCCTTCCTTCCTTCCTTCCTCCCTTCCTTCCTACCTTTCTTCCTTCCTCCCTTCTTCCTTCCTTCTCCCCTTCCTTCTTTCTTCCCTTCCTCCCATGTCCCTCTTTCTCTCTTTTTTTCTTTCTTTTTTTCCTGTTTGGAAAGCTGTTTGGAAGCTTTGTGTAAGTTGATAAAACCCATATTCTCTTCAGTTGCATCAATTCCATCATCTTGAAGAAAATCATCAAAAATCTTCTGACCTAATATTGCAATGAGGACTGGTTGCTCCTTAGGTCTCTTCCTTTGATTATACTTCTTATTTCTAGATCCCATGTCTTTCTCTTTCTTGATCTATTCTCTCACTTTCATGGGATTTACTTCCTTAAAGAAAGCTATCTGAGTTAAATATTTGAGCTCTTTCCTGTCTAAAAATGTATTTATTTTACTCTTCCACTAGACTAATAGTTTGTCTTGATATAGAATTCCAGGTTGAATGTCATTTATCAGGTTTATCAAGGTAAATTGTTTTCTAGTTTTCAGTGTTGCTCATGAGAAGCAACATTATTCTGATACTCGAGTTTTTGTATGAAATATGTATTTTTTTATTTTCTGGAAACTTACATCATCTTTTCATTGTGTGCAGCATTCTGGGCTTTTACATTGATGTGTCTTGGTGGTAAGTTTTTATCCATTTTGTTTGGCAGTTAGTAACCATTTTCTTTCTGAATATTTATATGCCAATGCTAAAAAAAATTCTTGAATTACTTTTGATCATTTCTTTGCTCAGTTTTTCACATTTACCTCTCTTTGTGACTTAACTTACTTAGATGTTGGAACCATGAATGGGTTCTTTAATGTTTTTATATTTTTACTCATTTTTCAATTTGATCTATTTTATATATTTCCTCACATTACTTTCCATCTCTTTTTTTACTATTATGTTTTTCCTTAACGTTTCTTTTCTTTTTCTTTTACTTTGTATAGCCTTTTTGATGTCTTCTACAGATGCATCTTTTCCTTTCATATTTCTTAGACAAATGTTCTATTTTTTTTAAACTTTTGTTTTCATTCCTTACATGTTTTCTGTTTCTTCCAAATTTGTTTTTATTACTTTCTTCCCATATAAGAGGCTTTCCTTAAGTGTTTGATGATCTTTGATTATGGGCTCATATTTAAGAGTAGGACACTATAAAACTGTCTAGAAGCTCTGTAAAACAAATTCCACTGCAGGGTAAACTAGTTGGGCTGATTCTTGCACATGAGTATCTTTAGATTTGCTTGTTTTATGATGTTTTTGGTTCTGCTTAAATTCTCCAAAGAAACAATTCTAGTCTTCTGCTTGGTGGTTTAATATCTGGCAGCTTCTTAGAATCTACTAATTAGCTATTAACTTAGAGTTTTAAAGCTTCTCTCTCTCTCTCTCTCTCTCTCTCTCTCTCTCTCTCTCTCTTTATATATATATATATATATATATATATATATATATATATATATATATATATTTACTTAATGCCTTAAAAATAACTTTATTATCATCCCATTGATAGTCTGGGAGAGAACAACATAAATGCATGAGTTCATCTTGCCAATCTGAAATGCTTGTTTCTAAGCATGGGAGACACGACAATTAAAAATACTTCTATACTCCCAATTAGAATGCATAATAACACTTAATCTGAGATACTAATTACTACTGTCTTTTATTTCGTTTGTAGGCCCATAATGATAGTTTAGGCACACATTAAAATATCGTCTTTCATGCTTATGTAACAGGCTGCATTGGATGGGCGTGAATTAGTCATGCTACTGATGAGGGGTCAGGCAAATCATTTCCCTCATATATTATTTTACATCCATATTCTGCTATGGTGTGGGATACCTGCTGATCAAAAAGTAAGTGCACCTTCCCACCATGATACCCAGGGATATACCAGGAAGGCCAATGGAGGTCACATTTAAAGAAGAGACATGAATCTCTGAGAGAAAGCTCTCCATAAACTACACTCAGTATTATTCTCGTACATGGCTGGTAAGTGTCTGAATGACATCCGAGTCCATCTGCTGTGGGTGATACATGACGGTGTGGATCAGGTATAAAGGCGGCTTTGCTTCCTCCAGGATATGGAAACCTGGATGAATAGACATAATGCGGGAAGGACAATCCCTTTGCTAGATCTCAGGAGGGACAATGCTTGATACTCACCATTGGGGGAGTTCAGGCATTGCATACAGTGATTTTAATTTGTACTGAGTAACCAAAGTATAGTTTTATTACTACATAGAGGGAAAACATGACTGCTTTTTTGTTTTTTGCTTAGAATAGTTTTTGTATGAAAGTGTACATGAAGGCAATCAAATAGAGTGGTTGAAATACAGATTTAATATCAAACAGCCTAGGGCTTGAGACACAATTCTCCCAAGTGGGAGATATATATATATATCTTGTAAGACATTTTTCTCATTGGTACAGTAAGGTTAATGTTAATATCTATATCTTAAATATATTGTTAATAAGTGCTATCACAGAGTAAATGTTCAGTAAATTTCAGTTATTGTTTTGTTATTATTATTGTTCAAGTATATTTGATAAGGCAAAGGTACACTACATATGGATTCAGGGTCCCTTCAGGAGCAAGATTTTCTGGATATGTTTCCAAATATTTTTCAGAGCAAACAAATAACCAGAATATGGAATTTGCATACATTGCCACCGCAATTCCTTCTGGTGAATCTACAAGGTCTATAAAAATTCAGGTGAATGCAGTAAAAAACAGCAGCCTGCTCCTGCTCCAGGCCTCCTCGTGTGCGCCTGGTACCCAGATCTGGATTAAACATTCCTGGTACTGAAGGCATCTAGGGATCTGGGGGCCCCTTGAGCTAATGTGAGAAAATTCCCTTGATAAATTGAGCCTGTGGATTTTTTTTAAGTAACACCTCTTTAATCCTAAAACATTTAAAACAGTACTGAGCTGATGCCATGCCTGTCAAACCAGCTTGGGAGAGTTTACAAAATCAGCTAATGGGAGAGATGGATCTGTGAGGAGAGAGCTAAAACACAATAGTAAATTCTAGCAAAAACTTAAGAGGTCTGAAGCAGCAAGTGTTCTCCCGGGCAGGTGTCAGTAATTTAGACAAAGGCTTAAAGACTAGAAATGAATCAGACAACCTGGCCTGGGCTACACCAGGGAGGACAACTTTTTCTGTCAAGGGACAGGTCATAAATATTTTAGGCTTTGCAGGCCAAGAGGCAAGATCAATAATGTAATGTAGGTACTTCAATAACAAGAGAAAACAAATTCCACAATAATTGTATTGACAGAATTCAAAATATAAAAATAATAATTGAGTACAGCTTCTTTTTTTGAAATAGAAGTCTATTAATGAAAAAAAAATGCAATTTTTTCTTGAGGGGATAACATTTTGCTAAATTAGGATTCAAAGTCAGTGTCCCTATTATCAAGTGGCTTGTAAATGATGATTTGTGTGATGAATTTTGCTCATTTATGTACTGAATTTTGTCTCCTCAAAATTCATATCTTGAAGCCATAACCCCCAATGTGACTATATTTGGAGATAGGGCCTATAAGGATGTAATAAAAATTACAGTGATACCATAAGAGTAAGGTCGTAATCTATTAGAACTAGTGTCCTTATAAGAAGAAGGAGAAACACCAGGGATGAATGAGCACATCGGGACAACTATGTGAGGGCACACACAGCAAGGAGGCAGCTGTCTTCAAGAGAGGAGGAGAGTCCTCCTCAGTATTATGTGAAAACTTTTAGTTCCCACACAATGGGCAAGTAACTTACATGACCAGATCTCAATGAAATTAAAATTTTAAGACTCCAGTCAAATCTGGATTTTAGCATTGTCTTATTAATACCACCGAGAGGACCAATAGTATAGGGCAGTGGTCAGCAAACCACAGCTTGCGAGCCACATGCGGCTCTTTGGCCCCTTGAGTGTGGCTCTTCCACAAAATACCACATGTGGTCGTGCATGTACAGTGCGACTGAAACTTCGTGGCCCATGCGCAGAAGTCGGTTTTCGGCCTGGGCAAGTCTATTTTGAAGAAGTGGCGTTAGAAAAAGTGGGGGGTGTGGGTCGGTCGGGCAACGGGAGACGTGGGTGCAGGCGGGCCTCGTTCGCTGGGGTCGACCTCAGCGAACGTACCTTAATCAGATCGAGGACGTTTTTAGCAAAGGCCAGCTTAGGAGTAGCCTAATTAAGTTAATAACAATGTACCTACCTATATAGTTTAAGTTTAAAAAATTTGGCTCTCAAAAGAAATTTCAATCATTGATATTTGGCTCTGTTGACTAATGAGTTTGCCGACCACTGGTATAGGGCATCCATACAGTTCTCAATCCCTTTTGTGTGGTCCTTGTACACTTGTAAATAAGTGATATACAGATTGTCTTAACTTCTTTCCAATATAAAGAAGTCCTTGCCAGACCCTGAAGAAATTTGCCTAAAAATGGGTTGAGGGAAGATGTCCCCATTCACATTACTGCAAGTGATTATGGTTAAATTGTCTATATGGCAGGAAAATATTGGCACTAAAGAACTATAGGACTCATATGTCTCTCTGACCCAACTGGAAAGTTAGTAGAAGAGAGGATGAAGAACCAGAATTCAGAGGGAAGAACTGATTGGAGGAAAGAGGCAAAAGGACAAGAAAAAGGGTTATGCTCAATAGCCATATTTATCATCATCACAAAGACCACTCCTTATATTGACACTGATCCATTATTACCTCTAATCTTCAGAGCCCTGTCAATTTTGCCAATAATGCCCTGGAATTCTACTGCCTGGGATCATGTTTCCATCGAGTTGCCATGTCTCTTTTAGCCTTCTTCATTCAATCTGAAACAATTCTCAACTTTTTCTTGACTTTCATGATTTTGACCTGAGAAGACTCCAGGTCAGTTATTTTCTAGAATTTGGATTTATCTGATGCGTTCTTGTGGTTAGATTCACATTTTGAGCGTTTTGGTGGCAACTTTACCAAAGTGACACCTTGTCCTTCACACTGTGTACTATCGGCAGTGTGCACTATCTACAAGGCCCATTCTTATTTCCCCCTTCACATACGTGGTATTCTTGTCTTCAACCGGCAACCTGTGGGTACCATTTCAATGTGGGGGGCTCCGGGTGACCTTGCAGGTACAGAGGATCCAAATGCCCAAGGTCTCCTGAGCCTTGGACATTAGTAAAAAATCTGGTTCCAACTAGATTTTTTTTTTTCTGCATTTGATCAGTCTCGTCTGAATGTAAACACCTCATGTGAGTGCCACTGCTGCTCACTGCGGATGCTTTCTGCATTCCTCCTCAGTGCCCACACACTTTGCTGGGTGCCTGCTGCAGCCACACCTCGCACAGGTGCTCCTCGCACTCCTGAGGCTTCAATACCTCAAACTAGGGAGCTCCAACATAGCCATTCCCATTCCCAAGCAGATGTTCTTTCCAACATGACTGGATGACAACATTCTGTACTGGGTTTCTCCCTCTATTTGTGGGAATATCTACCTTACTCAGCCCTACTGAGTATTTACTGGTCTGAAATTTTCAAGAAGAAAGGAGGGAAGGAAGAAAGGGAGCAATGACAAGTATTTCAAATTATATTTCTGTTGAAATGTTTTAAATAAATATATAAATTCAAGTTATATATTTATTTCATTATGTAAATATATAAACAATACAGTCCACATGTTTTCTTTTATAACAAATGTACTTGGGATTTGGGAAGAAGTTCTTTTTAAAAGAACTCTAATCTATAAGAATAAGAAATGCTAAAAGATAGAGATCCTTGAAGACTATTCAAAATATAAAATACTTATACCAGATGAGGATTTATATATCTATTTCTCCCATTGACACTTCACTCTCAAGTGATAAAATTACACTTTCCAGATGAGAGTGATTTGAGATGTCCCAAAAATAATTCTCCACATCTTGGTGAAACGATTTTCTTTCAACTGCTAAAGCAAAGTCCTCCCCAGCTCCTAACCTGCAATTCTCTGACTTAGAGATGCTTCTTTGGTTCAGATAATAATTACTAAAAAAAACATAATTGAATTAAAAAGTCATTTTTCAATTACCTAAGTAACTTGAAAGGAAGATAAGTCAACTCCATAATTCTCTTTTGCAACATTAGAAACTATTTCCAATTCATCATAGTGACCCTGGTCTGGATCCTCAGCTACATGGTCCCGGGGTATGAGATAATAGAGGAATGTTTGAGAACTGACCCAGAGAAGACTAAGCTCAGGGGCAGTTACTGAATGTCAGGAGACATGGGCTGGTCAGAGGACTGGGGAGAAACACAGGAAACAGAGCAAGCCAAACTTTTCTTATAGCAATTTTATATCCTTTGGACCATAACCTTCATTATTAGAGTTTTAAAGTTTCTGAACTTAAGCTTCCCAATATTGCCATCAAGTACATTTCTATTGGTCTACTTCATCAAAAAATTTTAGCCCAATTTAGTCAATATCATAATTCACATTCATTGATCAGTAAGGTTAACTTATCTCCCAAATACTCCTGGAAACTTTCCAAAACAAACTGAAGAGCTCTCAGAAAGTTCTCTACAGAGAAAGGCTTTGTATCATGATTTCAAAAATTCTGCTTCCAAAATATCTATTTTTCTTGAAATTTATTTGATCTAATTTGTTCAATCCTTGATCATTATTATTCTTTATTGTCAATAGTTTTACTAGCATATTTCTCAGGTTGATGATTCCAGATAATTTTCCCATTTTCTCAGTGAGCCTTTTAAATATATAGATTCAGGGTATTTTTGGAAATTTTCCTTCCATCACAATTATAAATATTAATTTAGTGTCAATGTGCTATTTTACTAGTAGTCTTGAGTGACTCCAATTATATATACACTAGAGGCCTGGTGCATGAATTTATGCACGGGTGAGGTACAGCCAGCCTGCCCCAATGGGGGCCCATTGGGCTGGGCCAGTGCGGGGGAGGGGCTGCAGAAGGTTGGCTGGGCCAGTTGGGATAAGGGTCCATCAGGGCCAGATCAGGCTGGTTGGCTGCTACAGTGTGTGTCATAGCCACCGGTCATTCTGGTCATTCCGCTGTTCTGGTCGCTGGGCTTTTATATATACAGATTATGTCTTCTTCGCCTGTGTTCTATTTCTACCAGGTTCTTATTGGTTCTTTTCACTTTAACTTTTTTATTCTTGGTTGTTCTCTTGCCTTTCCTAAATTAGTATTAGATTTTTCATTTTATTCTCTCCTGGGCATCATGTATTTGCTTTAATTTCTGAGATAATTTTTCAATCTCTTCCATTTCTTTAATGAACTTAATCAATCTTCATTTCTTTATCTCTTTTTCTGCTCTTAATTTTTAAATTTCTAATTCAAGGTGTGTTTTTTCAATCCCTAAATGCTTGTTGGAGTATTTGTAACTTAGTCTAAAGTGTTCTCTTACAGGTTTTTTTGTTGTTGTTGTTGTTATATGTTTTTTCTTTATTATTTTTTGAGATATAGAGAATTTTATCAAAGTTTATTGAATTCCATTTTTCTGATTTTTATAGTAATTCTGTATAGATTTCTTTTGTTCATTGTTGTGCACTATAGGTTCTTTACAGAATGTCCAGTTCAATGGCATCTTGTTGGTCAGTATATCCAAAAACACACACAAATCCAGACCTTTAGTGGGTCTTGTTATTTCTATTTTTGTGGTTGAGCTATAGGTCATCTGTCTCTGACATATGGTTCTCTTTGTCTGGTAAGATCCTAAATGTTCCCCTTTATTACTCAAGTGTCCTTCAAATTCCCCTCTCTTCTCCTTTCCCTGCAGCTTTTCTTGGCCTATCCTTATTCATTGCAAAGACTGGAAGTAGTGCTAACATGTGAAGATTATTTCCTGGGATTAGATTTCTTTTTTAATTTACTGTTATTTTGAAGTTTGGTCACTCTTTCTTTGTCTTCAAGTCATGCTTAAGACATTTTTTGGTATAGTTGTTTTGCTGTTATCATGGTTGTGTCATTGCTTTTCTTGTTATAGTTTTTAATTGTTTGAGGAGGATGTATTGAAAGATGCAAACTTAGTCAGCATTGTCTTCTTCTACCTGGAAGTTTTTTTCATTTAAGTTTTTATTTTTACTTGGCTTATGCCCTTAACCCATGTTATTTAGACTGAATTATGTGCATTGAGCAAGTATGTTATCTAACTATTTTCTATTACTAGCTTCCACCAAAATCTATACAAACATTATAATAACTAGAATGAAATCAGCATTGTTTTAACGCACTATAACCCATATAGTGAAACTTGAAACAAATAATATCCAGTCCTGAAGCTGGAGATTTCCATTCCATCAAATACAAGGTAAATGTGCTGTGCAATCAAGGAGAGCACCGAGTCCTGCCCCTGCTGTACCCACAGACAAAGGAGTTCAGTTTTCTGAATGTCAACTGAGCAGTTCTTACTAGTAATAAATTGTTTGAATACATTAAAACATGTAAATGAAACAGCATTATATTATCCCAAATGAGGTAGGTGTAGGTCATTACAGCATAAATTATTACCCATTTTAAAAATTGCTAGTTTCTTGTTTTCTGGCAAGAAAACAGTGAGCCATTTTAGAGACTTGGCAAAGCCCAGTATATTTTAGCACAGTTTCAAGATAAAAACAACTTGTCATGTCAATAGCTGAAGCAAAGAAGTTAATGAGATGTAGTTTAGTACCAATATATCCTATTTTGCCACGCAGTGCAGCTTAAAAACAAAAGCAGTGAGAGGTTTAACTGCACATTTCACCTGACCTGTGACAAATTATAGTGATTATTGGAAATGATCCTTATCTAAATAATAAACAATGGTGTATTTTAAAAGTTGTTCTCACTTGCACTTAGCTTGTTCTTTCTAGTATCCTCATCAAGAAAAACCAACATAATTTTCTTTTCTTCCTAATGTCTATAAAATACTGATGTTGTTTGAAAATAACATGATGAGCTGTTACCACAGATGCTCAGAGGCCTTCTGCATGCCCTGCCCCAGCGCCCATCTTCAACGTCACCACAACCTCCATCTCCCTTTTTGTCTTTCTCCACTTTTCCAAATGGACTAGTTATTCTTTATTTCTACATTAGTGGTTGCAACCAATCAATCTATCTTTTGGAAATTTCTCTTTCTCCAAACTTGAAGTGAAATGAGGATGCTGCTGCTCTTGTTTATTATTTTCTTTGTTGCCACTGAAAATAAACAAGCCAGTGGGTTTTATAGCTAATCACTAAAAGGAAAAAAAAAACAAGCTACCACAAAATTAAATAGATGTAAGTTGCCAAAATTATAAATTTCCTACTTCATGGTTGCTGGAAAATAATTAATTTTCCTTTCTAAAATTGAAACTTGAGGTTCTTACGCAACTCTGCCTATTAGTTTTTATTCTTGAGATACAGCTCATCAAACAGATGGACCTTCCTTGTATTCCTGTCATATTCCTATTAAATACCCTGCTTTCAGATATGAAAATATTCAATGTTCTGGGTAACCCATTCACTAAAGCCCCATGTCCAAAGACTGAAACACCTGGAAGAAAGTAACCTTGGGAGCCACATTTTCATGAACATCTGCACAAAAATGATAACATGGAAAGATACACCTCCTAGCACTGCAGAATAAGAAAAATATTTTCCTTCTTCTGCACTGATATTTGGAACACAGTTGATTTTTTCTATCATTTTTATCCCTTTCCTCAAACTTGGGATGGGAGGTAGGAATCCTGCCTTGTATCCCTTGGGTGACAAGAACCTGTTTCTTGCCTTATTCCATCAGTCTGTTTCTAGGCCCAATACTAGAAAACGTTTGCATGCTGTGTCTGCCCCTTCACACGTGGTTCCTCTGCCCTGTATCTCAGGCTTTGCCTTATCCTCTTCCCTTAGATTAGAGAGTTCTTTGGATGTTTTTCTGCCTGTGTCACCTAGAGAAATAATATGGCCTAAAACAAAGACCAATACAAAAACATTACCACAAATAGTCCAGCGTGCAATTAAAGAAAGGTTGGCCTTGTGAAGAAACTCAGAGAGAGCATAAATAATGTGCGAGATACATTCACAGGAAATTGTAGTATTTGTGTTGCCAAAGTCAGCGTATAAGGATGGGATGCTTCACACGTTGGCTTTTGGCCCGTGCACTTGAGAAATGCCACCATTAGACCTACTTAGTCCCCAATGGTTACAGCAAACAGACATCAGGACACCAACAAGGTATTCCGATGAGTTTCCTAAATCACACCGAACGTTAGATTTTCATGTGTGTAATTTCAAAATGGTTTATCTCATCTGCCTCCTAGGCCAGTGAGATTAAGCAAATACTTCTGAGATCTTGCAAGGAACTATTGAAGCTGACAAATGCAGTACGGAATTTCACAAGCCGCCCTTTCTAGCAGAGAAAGCTGAGTGTGCAGCACTTGGGGCATCAGGAAATAAAAACACCTGGTTACAATTTATCGCCATTTTCTTTGGCTAGACTGACCTCCTTGTCTTGTGATCTTTTATTGCTCTTGACTTCCTTCATTAACTCTCTCAAACACATGACTGCATCATGTTTTCAAAGTTCGCGAAAGTTCAGTAGATAGGGGATTTCAAAACATGCTGTGGTTTATAGATCAGAAGCTCTCTGTTGCCAGACCCCTGCGTGAGCATCAACATTTGTCTTGTGTGAATTTGGATGCATTTGTTCCCTTCCCTCTCCCCATTGTTGCTTTGTAAGGTTTCAGGAAAAGGCATGTTAAGAATTGTTTTCTATTAGGGAAAACCCTGTGGCCTATTGGCCTTGCTGTAGAAAAATCATCAGTAAAGGAGACCTTCGCATCTATAATTGTCATAGTTGGTTGACCAGAAAATCTGGCCTCAAGCTACACCTACCCACAAACTGTTTGAAGCTTTCTTTCCAAGCCCAACATCCCTGGAGTTTCTGTTGAAATGAATAGGTTCATTGAAATGCATCTGTACATATAATATTATAGAGAAAGAAACTTTTCTTCCAGTATTTGTCCATTTTCCCTCTTACAATGTCACTTTTAGTAATGATGATTACAGTACTTTCACAAGTTACTGAAGAAAACTCGTCTGTGTTAAAGATTTAAATCATTGACCTTGGCCAAGAAAAGTCTCTTAGGAATCAGATCCATTTATCCAACTTCTTACCGATCCTTCACTTTCAGGTCCCATAGGCATCTAAATCTCAACATTTCAAAAACTCAACCTACCATCTCTTCCCAGCCTTTTCAGTCCCTCCCTTACCTTTTTTCTTTGTTTTTGGACATCTAGTGATTATTATAACTACGCATGCAGTCAACCGAAACAAGAACTTTGAACTTTATCCTAGACTACTCTATCTCACTCACACCAAAATTCTTCCACTGTGAAATCAGATTGAGTTTATCGTCCAAATATATCTTAAATCTATCCACTTCTCTCAAAAATTCTAGTTCCTTTGAACAAATTACTACCATATCTCATATCTAAATTTGATTCCTTTCCTTAAACGTTATACATTCTCTAATCTATTATTCACATTAGGTCACTATCTCTTAAAAATAATGAACTTGTCATTTAAGTAATTAAAAGCATATAAATATTATAGCCTCTTCTAGGAATAAGTAAAAATTAAGTAGGCTATCTTATAAGGTCTTAAATGATTTAATGTCAGATATTTCTCTAGATTCCTTTATTACCATTTTTAATTTAAAAAGCTCATATACTTCCAGTCATCATGAATTTATAAACACTGTGCTATTTACTAGTAGCTCCATAAACTGCTCTTAAATTTTTAAAATTTTGGTATTGTATAGTGAGAAATTATTCATTTTAATAGTTGGCACTTATAGCTCAAACAAGATCACACAATATTTCATAACAGCAAACCACTGAGTATCAAATGTACTAAAAAGATAAAAAATATTGACGGTATAGTTAAAATCTAATAGCTAAAATGAGAAAAAAACTTAAGTAAAAATAAAGTGTTACGAATTAATAAAAAGTGAAAATTTAACAAGTACAAAAGAAAATGTGGGTAGCTCATCTTTTATCTTGGGCATAGGGAAAAGCTTTCTAATTGTCACTAAAAGTCCAGAGGAAATGAAAAATAATAATAATTGACTGTATAAAATACTCAATTGGCATGACAAAATTCCAGAAATTAAGTTAACATACAACTGACAAACTGGGATATAATATTTTCAACACATCTCACAGATACAGGGCTAAATCATGCTATTATAAAAATAATTCTTAAAAATTGACAGAGAAATGCCCGGCCAGTGTGGCTCAGTGGTTGAATGTCGACCTATGAACCAGGAGGTCACTTGATGTTTCTATCACTCTCTCCCTTCCTCTCTAATCTATAAAAATATATTTCTAAAAATTGACAGATAAATTATAAAAGCCTGAAAGCATAATAGGCAAAACCCCCCACAAATGAATAATTTTCAAAAAAAGTTGAAAACATTATCCTTAAACATATAAAAGCATATTCAACATCACAAATAAATATAGTAAAACAATTTAAAACATCATTGAGATACTATTTTCATTTTCCAAACGGGAAAAAAATTAAAATGTAAAACAACACGTCTATTGGTAGGAATAAAGAAACAGATTCCCACATATCGCTTGTGGGAAAACAAATTTATACAAACTTTCTGGAGGAAAATTTGGCCAAATCCACCCCCACCCCCCAAAAAAATACATACCTGTTTACTTATTGATTCAGTAATTCAAATTTTAGGAATTTCTGTAAATATACATCTTCAATAACACTAAAATACACATAATATGCTCAAGGATATTCATTGAAACATTATTTTTTATTACAAAATACTGGAAACAGTATAAATATCCATACATAGAGTGACTGAATAAATTCTGGTACATCTATGTTATTTTGAGAGAACACTATGCAAGTGCAATAATGAATGAGGAAAACTGATAAAAAGTATATTTTCCCAGGACTACCTAGTTCATTTCCCACTAATAATTACATTCTTTCAAAGATTTTTTTTTTTCATCTTGATTTTGTTTGACACAGTACTGGAAGTGCTAGCCATAGCAATTAGACAAAAAGAAGAAATAAAAGGCATCCAAATTGGAAAAGAAGATGTAAAACTGTCATTATTCAAGATGATATGATACTGTACATAGAAAACCCTAAAGACTCCATCATCAATAAATTATTAGACTTAACAAACGTATTCGGCAATGTAGCAGGATACAAAATTAACGCCAAGAAATCTATGGCATTTTTATACACCAATAGTGAACTTACAGAAAGAAAGAGTAAAAAAACAATCCCATTTACCATTGTACCAAAATAATTAAGCTACCTAGGAATAAACTTAACTAAGGAGGTAAAAGACCTGTACTAGGAAAACTACAGGACATTGAAAAAGAGATAGAGGAAGACATAAACAGAAGGAAGAACATACCGTGTTCATGGTTTGGTAGAATCAACATCATTAAAATGTCCATACTACCCAAAGCAATCTATAGATTCAATGCACTCCCTATTAAAATACCAATGGCATATTTCACAGACCTAGAACAAACTCTCCAAAAATTCATCTGGAATAAAAAAAAAAAAGACACCAAATAGCTGCAGCAATCCTGAGAAAGAAGAACAAAGTAGGAGGGGTCACAATACCAGATATCAAGCTGTATTACAAAGTCACTGTTCTCAAAACTGCCTGGTACTGGCACAAGAACAGACATATAGATCAATGGAATAGAATAGAGAGCCCAGAAATCGACCCAAACCACTATGCCCAATTAATATTTGTCAAAGGAGGCAAGAGCATACAATGGAGTTAAGATAGTCTCTTCAATAAATGGTGTTGGGAAAATTGGACAGATACATGCAAAAAAAAAAAAATGAAACTAGGCCACCAACTTACACCATACACAAAAATAAACTCAAAATGGATAAAGGACTTAAACATAAGATGGGAAAACATAAAAATATTAGAGGAATCCACAGGCAGTAAAATCTCAGACATATGCCGAAGCAATATCTTCACCGATACAGTTCCTAGGGCAGTGATGGCGAACCTTTTGAGCTCGGCGTGTCAGCATTTTGAAAAACCCTAACTTAACTCTGGTGCTGTGTCACATATAGAAACTTTTTGATCTTTGCAACCATATTAAAACAAAGACTTATATTTTTGATATTTATTTTATATATTTAAATTCCATTTAACAAAGAAAAATCAACCAAAAAAAATGAGTTCGCGTGTCACCTCTGACACACGTGTCATAGGTTCGCCATCACTGTCCTAAGGCAATGGAAACTAAAGAGAAAATAAACAAATGAGACTATATCAAAATAAAAAGCTTCTGTACAGCAAAAGAAACCATCAACAAAACAACAAGAAAGCCCACTGCAAGGGAGAACATATTTGCCAATGTTATCACCAATAAGGGTTTAATCTCCAACATGTACAAGGAACTCATACAACTTAACAAAAGAAAGATAAACAATCCAATCAAAAAATGGGCAACAGACCTAAATAGATACTTTCGACATAAGGAAGGCCAAGAGACATATGAAAACATGCTCAAAGCCACTAATCATCTGAGAGATGCAAATCAAAACAAGAATGAGGTACCATCTCACACCTGTTAGAATGGCTATCATCAACAAATCAACAAATGACGAGTGCTGGCAAAGGTGGAGGAAAAGAAACCCTCGTGCACTGCTGGTGGGAATGCAGACTGGTGCAGCCACTGTGGAGAACAGTGTGGAGTGTCCTTAAAAAACTAAAAATGGAACTCCCATTTGACCCAGTGATCCCACTTCTAGGAATATATCCCAAGAAACTAGAAACACCAATCATATAGGATACATGCACTCCTAGGTTCTTAGCAGCACAATTTACCATAGCTAAGATTTGGAAACAGCCTAAGTGCCCATCAGCAGATGAGTGGATTAAAAAATAGTGGCATATACAATAGAATACTACGCTGCGGTAAAAAAGAAGGAATTCTTACCATTTGCAATAGCATGGCTGGAACTGGAGAGCATTATGCTAAGCGAAATACGGCAGTCAGGGAAAGATAAATATCACATGATTCACTCATTTGTGGAATATAATGAACAACATAAATTGATGAAGAAAAACAAATCTAGAGACAGAGGAGCATCAGTCAGACCGTCAAACCTCAGAGGGAAGGGAGGGGAGGGTGGGGGTAAGAGGGAGAGATCAACCAAAGGACTTATATGCATGCAATGGATACCAGGGGAGTGAGGGCAGGAGCCGGGGGTGGTAGTGGGGGGCAATGGGAGTATAAGGACACGTATGTAATACCTTAATCAATAAAGAAAAAAAATTAAAAAAATTAAGAGTAAATTTAAATTGTAAAAAATGCCAATTAATAATAGTCTGCAATGAAGGGTTAAACATTATTTACAGTAAATAGAATGAGAAAGTATATACAAAATTTTAAAAAGAAAGGAAGGCTAGCCCTGGCTGGTGTGGGTCAGAGTTGGTCCATAGATCGCAGGGTTGTACCTGGGTTGCAGATTTGATCCCCAGCCCCAGTTGGGACACGTGTGGGAGGCAACCCATCGATGTGTCTTTCTTACATCAATGTCTCTCTCTCTCTCTCTCTCTCTCTCCCCCTATCTCCCTTCCACTCTCTCTAAAAAAATTAAAATAAATGGGGAAAAATATCGTCAGGTAGGAATTAATGGGGAGAAAAAAGAAGAAAGGAAGGCTATTATTTGAAAGCAGAAGTGATGTCAGACATAATCTATATAAATTTATATCTAGGGAGGTATAATATTCTTACAGTCACTATTATAGACTGTACTGTAAGGGACCCACTCCATGAGGCCTGGTCGCCTGCCCAGGTCCCTCTTCTGGCTGCCTCTCCAGGCTCTCAACTCACTCAGAGTCATGGCCACTCCATTTTACACAAAAGGAAGCTGAATTCTCGATAAGCTAAGTGCTCACGTTCACACAGGTGGGACTGGCAGAGCTGGAAATAAACCCAGATTTCTTGTCTGTACTGGTGTGATGATTAAATTTTTGCACTTTCCCTATTATTGGCAGGGTGTGAGAGCAGGACAGGGCAATTCTTTCTTGAGGGAGTGTGGCTCAGTGGTTTGGAGAACAGGGCAGGGACTAAGGAGACCTGTGTCCTAGATCCAGTGCTGTTACTCACTGTGCAACTTTGGGGAAACCTATGCCAGCTCTAATTCCAAGTGTGAAGATACTTTCCCAAACTTTCATTTATTAAGACAAAAAAAATAATTTAGAAATTTAATGTTAAAGCACCAATTTTCAAGTCAAAGCAGCTGTACCTTTCCCATAAATACACCTTCGATAAATGCTTTGTTTTTCAAAATGAATTTGAAACTGACTATCAAATTTGCAGATGTGGCCTGGCTGGTGTAGCTCAGTGATTGAGAACCAACCTATGAACCAGGAGGTCACAGTTTGTTTCCAGGTCAGGGCACATGCCCGGGTGGTGGGCTCCATCCCCAGTGTGGGCATGCAGGAGGCAGCCAATCAATGAATCTCTCATCGTTGATGTTTCTCTCTCTCTCTCTCTCCCTCTCTCTCTCTCTCTCCCTCTCTCTCTCTCTCTCTCTTCCTCTCCATCTCTGAAGTCAATAAAAGTATATATTAAAAAAACTTGAAGATATGCAAAAAAAGCTGAAAAGAAAATAAAGTAGTATAAATTCTCCAAAGAATGATATAACAATACACCTTTAAAACTGTTGCTAATGGTATACACTGACAGAAAAGCTCCAAAGAAAATAATCAAATAAGTGCCAAAAAGTATAAATACAAGGATAATCCCATCTTGACTCTTTGTAAATAAAACAATTCAACAACCTTAAACTCCCAAAATAGTGAATTGATTAAATATATTGTATCTACAGAATAGAGTAAAATATCAACATTTAAATATAACAATATTTATCAAACTTGTATTAAGAAACACGCAATCTTGGAATCTATTCTATGGAAAATAAATGTGCAAAAATCTATTAAATTAAATAAAATTAGCTGTCATTAATCCTCAGAGATGTTAATAATTTAACAACCAGTGTGTTTCACAATGTAGAGGGATACAAGAGATATCCTACGGAATGCTGAAAATTTAACTTGACCCTATTTTTATAGATAATTTATTAGGATTTTATGGAACAAGGGTTAACAGAATAATGTATGAGAAATCCTACTACAGAATATTTAATGTTATGCAAATACTCAAAATATAGCTAATTAAAACTTATATAATAGAAATGTATGTACATTATATAAAAACTATATGGATGTGTGTGTGAATTACATGCCAAAAATTAATAATATTGGGCTAAAGAATGAAAAGTTAATATTTTTCTCACGTTTAATTTTCAAATTTTCTACAATGTAAACAAATTACCTACTTTACTCAAAATATTTCTTTCATGTTACCAACTGTTGGCATTGGTGTCTTTCTGCCCTCTGCTTCTGTAGCTTTCCATCCCCATGTTTTTCTTTAAAGACTCCTCGTTCTAAAATCAACCACTTGGTATTATTTTAGATGCCAACTGAAAGAATTCTGTTAGTGTTTCTTCCTTCCTAACATCCTCTCCTCTGTTTCTGCAAGGGCACCCTGTACATGTGGGTGACTGCATTTTGCCTCCAAACTTCTATATACGGAGTCTCACCTCTCCACCCCATGTTGTTTCCATAGCATGCTTCCAGACACGTCTGCCAAAATCCTCTCTGAAATGCAATGCTTTGCCCACATCATGCCCTTTTTCACATCCTTCCAAGAGAATATTTCTTTGCTTATGAAATTCAAATTATTCTTATACATGTTTACATAGCCATTACCTGCACATAAATATAATCTGAGATCTCTCTTGTAGCCTCTTCGCATACTTCCCTTTGTTGTTTAATTTATTCAAATTCTTAAAATAACCATGTTCATTGTACTTAAACATAGCTTTTTTTCAAAAACCACATTTTTCTTCTTTCCACTACAGAATTTAAGTTTTGTGTTTCTTTAATGTTAACACAAGGGAAGGAAGAAATGATTAATATTTATTGAGTGTCTTATATTCAGGAAACTGAACAAGTTGACTTACTACATATTGAGTTGACTTACTAGATATTATCTTTTTATCTTAATGGAAAATTAAGTAATTCTAAGTTAAAGTACATGATTTCATGAGCTAAGAAATAGAGTGGTCTGATAAATTCTACCTTATAACATTTTGTTCTTTCCTGCAAACTCTTTGACTATCATTTTACTGCCAATATACTTGTTTTCATGTGTATCCCTGCTAAGTGGGTTGAGGAGTAGGGAGTTATGTTTCTTCCTTTTTTGTTACCTAAATGAATCCACTAAGTTTTATTATTATTTCTTCTTCTTCTTCTTTTTTTTTTTTTTACAGTCAACCTCTGTAGAGAATTAATTTAGTTCTTGTTTCCTAGGTGGTTAAATTTCTCTTGCTAATCCTGACAAAGGGTTTTTATAATAAGGTCATAATATTTATCTCAAAGAAAGAGAAAGTAACTAGATATGGGGGTACAGACTTCAAATTTACCTATAGTGTATGTTAGTGAGTGTATAAAAACAGATAAAACAGGTGTGACCAAATTATAACAACGTTAAATTCTCATTGGGTAAATAGTTATGCATTATATTTGAATATTTTTAATTTATTTTAGAATTTCTCAACAATAACCACAACAAAACCAAGGGTATTAGTTTAGTAAAATGTTAGTTATCCTATATAATTAAAGGCTAATATGCCAATTGACTGAATAGCGGAATGACCGGTTGCTATGATGCGCACTGACCACCAGGGGGCAGATGCTCAATGCAGGAGCTGCCCCCTGGTAATCAGTGTGCTCCCACAGGGGGAGCCCCTCTTAGCCAGAAGCCAGGCTCATGGCTGGTGAGCACAGCAGTGGTCGCGGGAGCCTCTCCCCACTCTGCGCCAGTGCTAAGGATGTGTGACTGCCAGCTTAGGCCTGCTCTCCACGGGCAGCAGGACTAAGCCATCAGTCAAACATCCCTGAGGGCTCCCAGACTGCAAGAGGGCACAGGCCGGGCTGAGAGACCCCTCCCCCCACCTCGAGTGCTTGAATTTTGTCCACCAGGCCTCTACTTTAAGATGATAATCCCCTTTATTGATTATTTGGTGTATTTAACATTAGGCAGTCTTTACACAGCAAGATTTGAAGAAGGATTTGAATTTAGTATAGCTACTTGCAATCTTTCTAACATTTGCATATACATATAGGTGTATTTTAAACAGCATGTAGTGTTTTTGTATTCTAGTATAAAAATACATAGATGGTACCATACATTTTTGCATCATTTTACAATTCTATTGTCATTTTGTACTCTGAGACTTATTTTTGATACATTGATTTTAGTTTCATTCATTTTAACTGATAGGCTATATCCCATCTTATAAATATATTTTTTCAATCCCCTATTGAACATTTAGTTAGTAACACCTCCTTTTTTGTTTATACTAAGAATCCTGCAATGAATATTTCTTTATGTATATCAGAGTTTTTCTAGAAATAGAAATATCTGGGCTGCAAGGCATGAACTTTTTCTTATGTGCTAGATAATTGCAAATTATTTTTTTATTCTGTATTGATTTTTAAAAAATAAAAATCCTCAAATATAAACTATTTTTGCTGATCCCTAAAATTTTCAACACACCTTCCTTTTTTTTGCTTTTATATCACAGAGGCAAATATTTCTAATAAGATAATAAGAAAAAATAAGTAATAAGACAGAATGACTTTTTCTTAGCATTTAATGATTTAATTTGCCATGTGTTCACTTTTCCCTGCAAAGTAATTTTGTTGTATTGCTGGAGTCCTTTTTCAAAGTCCCGAGAAAATGCTTACTCATAAAAATAAAAAACAGATTTTCTTTTGGAGAAAGTATCTCCAAATTTACCAGGAGAAAATGGAATTTCTGTAAAGTTTTGGGAAAACAAAACCTAATTAAAATTACTAAAATCAGACAAATAGAAATCCCTTAGTCAAGAGTTTTAAAATATATTGTGAAAAATTTACTAGGACATAGCACTTGATTATGCCAAAAAATAACATTAGATTTGAAAGAGAATTTTTCACAATATCTGTTACATGGATATATTTTCTTTTCATCTCTTCAAGTAAAGACTTCCTATTTTATTCCACTTTCCCATCTGTTTGACCAAAAAATGGAGAAAAGTAACACTTTGGATTTAGTACTATTTCTGTTGGATTCTGAAAATAAAACATAAGCTATTCTACACCATGGGCAAATTAGTGAACTTGATTTATCTAAAAAAAAAAAAAAAAAGATGCTGGAACATTCTTTATCATAGAGAAACTCTGTCATCAATCAGAATTTATTTTCCATATTTTTTCTTATTTCTCAAGAAATTATTTTCTAAACATACATTTTATAAAAGCAGAGTGCATAGATTAATTCCCACACCCCTCCTCACAACTTGGACTGGCTTTGCAAGGTTACAGCAGGGAAGTAGGTTTAAGGGTGTGTGTGTGTGTGTGTGTGTGTGTGTGTGTGTGTGTGTGTGTGTCAGTGTGCATAGGTAACTGTGTGGGCATGCGTGTTTAAGTATGTGTAAGTATGTGTGTAAGTATGTAACCGCGTAAGGGTGTATGAGTGTGCATGTGCCAGTGTGTGTAAGCATGTGTGTAAGTGTGTTTGTTTGTGTGTGCAGGTGTGCTAGGGTGTGTGAAATGTGTGTAACTGTGTAAGATTGTGTGCATGTGTAAGTCTGCGTGTGTGTGTTGTGTGTGTGTGTGTAAGTGTGTAAGTAGGTGCCCCACTCCCTTCACTGCTCCCTCCCACCCTGAAGGAGAGGAAATGCCTCCTTACAGTGCAAAGATCCTATTTGACTTCCAGCCAAATACATTCTGCATTCTCAGACAAGGGGTATGTTTGAGGTCTAGAGGCAGACATTCTCTGGGGAGAGTAAAGTGGATTTGTTAATGTAAAGAAAAATATATCTGGCTTGAGTATTTGCATGTTTCCACTTATGCAGTATGTTGGCTTTCCTTTCAGCTCTGCTACAGAATTTGGGTATCACGAGTATGAAGTTCCTGATGGTTGTGCTTTCTCGAATTAGAATGGGATTTCTGCTGATTTCCTGAACTTGCCAATCCTGGTAGTCAAGCAGAGTCTCATTGGCTGGTGTGGAGGTGGTTGTAGGGATGGGATGACTTCTAACTTGGAAGCTGTCCTGTCTTATTTAGTAAGATATTTCTGATATTAACATGTCATGATTCCAGCAATTTGTATAGGAGAGAGAGAAGTTTGGCTCAGTCGCTGGAAAAGCATCAAAGGAGCAGCAAGTTAGAAAAAAACAGATGGGTATACTTCTCATGGGTGGTGACATATGTGAAGGGTGATTCAGTTAGAGCCTGGACTCCAACACAGGTGCCATGGTGACGGTCATCCTGAGGTATGAATTTCTCTCCATCAGCAACTGCTCGGCATAAAACCGAGATTAGGAACAACATGTCCCCACTCTTGAATGCTCCCTCTACTTTGTCAGCAGAGTGAGAGAAATTCTTGTCATTCACACAATTTTAGGCAAGTTGCTTATCTCTTATAAATAAAATACAAATGTATATTTATAAAATATAATCTATATATATAGAAGTCTAAGCTACTGTTTTGACCAGTTGACTGAATGACCGGTTGACTGGTTGCTATGATGTGTGCTGAACACCAGTGGGCAGATGCTCAATGCAGGAGTTGCCCCCTGGTGGTCAGTGCGCTCCCACGGCCAACCTCCCGCAGTCCCTCCTCCCCCAAACTCCCAGCCGGCCAGGTCAAGGAACCCCACCCATGCACAAATTTGTGCACCAGGCCTCTAGTATACTATATGCTGCATATTGAGAGACTATATAAACAATAAAAATAGAATGTTTTCCAAGGAATAGGTAATAGTATAAATAAAATATAATGGAAAATGTGATCTTTATGTCGGTGTATCTTAAAAATTAAATAAATGCCAGAGGATATATCTTCAAACTCTATGCTATCTATCCAATTGATAAGGACAAACTCATGTTTATTAGTTCAATTTAGGGATATAAATTCTTTATTAAACCATCATTATGCTCAAGATCATCATCTCTACAAGAATATATCTATAATGTACTATTTGAAGTACAATTGACCTGTAGGTTAAATGTAAATACCATAATGAAATTATAATTTGAGTCAGTAGCAAATTAGCAGATAATTATTTTTAACCCGGGAAAAACAACGATTTAAACACATTCACACACACACACACACACACACACACACACACACACACACACATGGAAAAGCTAAGGTTTCACCTCGGAGCAATCTGTTGTTAATGTACTTTTACATTCTTCTAACTAAGATCTAGTTAGGGCTCACTTACCTAAGGTAAACCACCTCTTTTAAACCAAAATTGAGCAAAACATTCATTCCATTTCATGAGTACATTTTAGAAATGATGAACTAAGGGAAACTAACCCCAAATCAACCAGTGAAGCCCATTAAAGCGGGCTTGTTGCATACTTTGGCTTTATGTGGATAGCAAGTTCCAGAGCACCACAGAACAAAAGCTCCATGAACTTTTGGGCGGGGGAAGATGCTGGGTGGTGGCCCATGTTTTCCTCTATGGCCCATTCAGGGCTCACATGCTAGCTAATGCTGCTGATGGATGGGTCACAGATACGAAGAAGTTCAGAAGTATTGAATTCAACTCTAAGGACTTGAAGTGTGCCATTTAGAAAAATGCATCTTAGGTCGGCTTGGGTTCTTGACATTTAATGAATGTTCTTGAGATTTCACTCAGCTCTGCATGATCCACCTTTCTGATATAAAAGCAGGAGACTTTATAACAAAAATACTGATGGTTTATTCAGTGTCGGATTTCAGCTTGTGAGGGCTAAGGAGAGCCAAATAACCTACAAGTAGTGGATTTTGGCACAGAGGAAGAGGGGGGAAAAGGCCTGTTGAGTGATTGACAGGTTCAGATTCTGAGGGGAAAAAATCACTCCAACTTCTTTAAAGAGGCACCAATAATAATGTACTTATGAATATTCAGGCAGGTCCTGTTATTTTGAAGTGTAAATATACATGGAATAAAAAAAAAAATCACAAAACCAAAAAGTAAAACTCAAACCAAGATAATCAGATGGGATCTGTTAACACTAAAATTACAGTCCCACACTATCAAAAGTTATATTTTATACCTGAAAAATTTCAAAGCTCTAGGTGGTACAGTTTAAGGTCAAACACCTTTGACAAGAGCAGAATTACACACATTGTTTCTCAATTTATGGATATTTGAACACAGCACACTTAACATTTGAGAATTTCTAGAACCCAATGAATGAAAGTTAAAGAGAATGTGCTAATTGATGTTTAAAAATATAAGAACTTTTATGAAGCCCATATTTTTTAGACAATGTAATTTCAGTGTTCTATATATAGGAATGAGTGACAAGTTTACTTAAAGCAGATGCAAAATCTACACTTTTGCACATGCATCGGACCCAATTTAAGAGCACTATCATTTGAAAAACCCAAATATTCAAAATTATTTAATCATTGGAAAGATGTGAGAAAACACTGATCTATAAAAAATAAGCTGTTGCAAATAGAAAATGTTTAACCTTACCCTGACATTCCAATACCCATTTAAAATTATATATTTATGTATATTTGTGAAAATAACAAATACCTTATAACATCTACTATGGGTAGAGCCTTGTGAGATAATAGAAAAAATATATTGGTCTCTGCCCCAGGTTCCGGGCACACAGCCCCAAAACTCTCAACATTTCCTATGTGATAAGATCTAGGAGCATCTTTTGTCCTAGTTTTTAGTCTTTGGACCCTGGTTCCTGACACCCAGCTCCTAAATCCTTTGGCATTTCCTGCCTAATAGGAGTGTTTTTTTTTTCCTAATGAGGCAACTGTGGGTGGGCTCCTGGATGGGGGCTGGTCATTAGAAAGACCAAGCCATGATTAGAAGCCTGGAATTTTCAGCCTCCCCACAACCCCACTCCCTATTCTCCACAGAGGAGAGCAGGAGGGAAACGGAGTTCATAATCATTCATGCTTACATGAGGAAGTCTCATAAAAATCCCCAAAGTATGGGTTTGGAGAGCTTCCTGGTTAATGAACATGTGGAGATGGAGGGAGAGTGGTGACCCAGAGAGCCTGGGAGCTCTGCCTCTTTTCCCTTTCCTTGCCCTATTTATCTCTTTCTTCTGGCTGTTTCTGAATTATATGCTCTTATAATAAACCAATAATCGAATACATAAAATGTTTCTTTGAGATCTATGAGCCATTCCAGCAAATTATTGAACCTAAGGTGGGAGTCGTGGGAAACCTGATCTATAGCCCCCAGGTAAGAAGTACAGGTGACATCTTGGAACTTGTGATTGGCATTCCAAGTTAGGAGGGGCCGTCTTGTGGGACTGAGCCCATAGTCTGTCTGATCTGATGGTAACTCTTAGAATATGAAATCTTAAGGTATTAGGCTATCAGGGAG
Source organism: Myotis nattereri (assembly GCF_964212035.1). Lineage (NCBI taxonomy): Eukaryota > Metazoa > Chordata > Mammalia > Chiroptera > Vespertilionidae > Myotis > Myotis nattereri. The sequence continues at coordinate 40,949,007 of NC_138092.1, read as the reverse complement.
GAAGCAAACACAACGAGCTAACTCTTACTGAAACTTTCTTGGAGAACAAAGACCTTTCCAGATAGGTGTATTAACTAAGTTTTAAGTGGTACAGTCATATTAAAACTGATGGTAGCCTTTCACCATGAAAGAGATGGAGGAATTTATTGGTAAATTTAATAGTAGCCACAGAGTTTATGTATGTCCTGAGTCCTTGGTATGCATATTCCACTTAGGTGAGTATATCACAGAAACAATATGAGAGTGCATCAGATGTTCCTGCAAAATCCTGTTGATTAAAGGTTTGAACAGTGGTCCTAATTTGTTTGCAAACAATGAAAAGTGTAATTGTATTCATTGGATCAAAGATACCAGAATGCCATCCACACAGACAGTGTGCCTCAATGGTTGAGTGTTGACCAATGAACCAGGAGGTCAGCATTTGATTCCTGGTCAGGGTGCAAGCCAGGGTTGCGGGCTCGATTCCCAGTAGGGGGCATGCAGGAGACAGCTGATCAAAGACTCTGTCTCATCATTGATATTTGTATCTCTCTCTCCCTCTCCCCCTCTGAAATAAAAAATATATATTTTTTAAAAGATACAAGACTGCCATCTAGTGTTCCAATTGCATCAAGTGCAGACACACGGCCCTTAGAAACCCAGTAAATGATGGAGCAGGCATGTACTATACCAGTGGTCAGCAAACCGCGACTCGCGAGCCACATGCGGCTCTTTGGCCCCTTGAGTGTGGCTCTTCCACAAAATACCATGTGTGGGTGCACACGTACAGTGCAAAGTTGACTTAAAACTTTAAGTAAAGTTTATTAAGTTAATTTTAGGGAACAGTGTGGAGTAAAAGAAGATGTAGTGTCGAGGATTGAGAAAGGTATGTTGAGATGGTTTGGACCTATAGAGAGGATGAACGAAAGGAGATAGACGAAACAAGTATACAAGACGAGCATGGATGGGGGAGTTGGAAGGGGTCGACCTCAGCGAACGTACCTCAATCAGATTGAGGACATTTTTAGCAAAGGCCAGCTTAGGAGTACCCTAATTAAGTTAATAACAATGTACCTACCTATATAGTTTAAGTTTAAAAAATTTGGCTCTCAAAAGAAATTTCAATCATTGTACTGTTGATATTTGGCTCTGTTGACTAATGAGTTTGCCGACCACTGTACTATACTAATACAAGGTATACAAAGTAACAGAAAACATGACAATTTCTCATTTTAAATGATTTTCTTATGGAATATAGTTTGATGTTATTCAGATATATAACGAAGGGTTTTTTGATCAGATGGATTGTTACATCCCTGGTGTATTCATATCAGTTTTTCTGAGATTTGTTTGTATGTTCTCAAATACCATCAACTTCCTGTGAAATCTGGGTCACTTGCATGTAAAATACTAATAACAGGAAAAAAGAACTTACATAGGAAATAATCATCGTGGCTAGTATATTTAGGTGCTTTCTGTGTGTCAATGTGCTTTGCTCTTTACTTCTGTTATCTCTAATACTCAGGCATTCTATAATTGAGGTGTTATGTCCATTTTACAGAGGTAACTGAAGCATAAAGAGATCATGTCTGCGATGCTGCTTTGCTGGCAAGCGTCTTTATGATATGGGCAATCTTCAGACATGACGTTGTGCTGGATGGAGTACATGCTACCAAATTCTTCAGTGTTTCAGTGATGCCAACCAACATAGCAAAACAAAAAATGACCACTGATTCAAGATAATGAAATATGACATTTTCCTATTTGTGACCTTATAACTACAATCACCTCAAATGCCTATATCACACAATTGTAGTTATAACAGAAACTCATAAAAAAACAAATAATCAGTTTATCTTAAACATTTTTTGCTTATGAAAATATTAAAAAAATAATTTATTAATCAATAAAAGAAGTATTGGTTGACTCTTTTACTCTAGACCAGGTTTTCTCAAGTACTGACTTTGGCACCATTGACATTTCAGAACAGATGTTCCTTAGGTCAGGGGCTATACTTTGAATTTTAGGATGAATATGGTCTCTGACCGCACATGCCTGGGATCAGAGTGATGAAATCTGTGTGGTGTTCCCTGAGGAAGGTCCTGTGCTAACAGTCCTCAATTGTACATAGACCCATTCTGAAATAATGTTGAAAATATTGGACTCCTAGCAGAGCAATAGTGAATAAGACCAAGTCTCTAGTCTATTACGTTTAATGTCTAATGGGAGTAGAATATTACATTTATTCAAAGTCTAAGAATTACCTCACAGCAGAAATTAATTTCAAAAGCATATCTCCAATAGTTACAGTCTCTGGCAGAACCTTTTCTGTGAAGACCTGATGCTGAGACTCTTGCGTTGGCACAGGCTAAACATTGTACATGGTGACAAGATTACAGAGTTCCCATAATGTTGTGGTTTATCTTAATTTATGTTGTTTAAGAAAATTGATATCTAGTTCTAGATGGGATGTTTTAATGAACTGACAACAAAAACACACACAAGGGTTTCCTAACTTCTTCAGTATTAAGGCAATTCTCTCTCTCTCTCTCTCTCTCTCTCTCTCTCTCTCTCTCTCTCTCTCTCTCATCAATATATGAATGTAGTAGAACAGAAGGATTGAAGAATTAGCAAATATAATCTAAATCTAGATGGTAAAATAAATGAAAGCAAAATAGCATAGTGAGGAGAACTTGATATTTCAAAGATATTTATAGTATAAATCATATTTAGTATAATTTTAAACTAATTGCATAGCTATAGGTAAGGCTTCATAAATATTTTTTGGAAAAATGAATAGATGAATAACTGAACAAACTGAGTTCCTCTTTCCTCCCATAGAAATAAAAAATTATATGTACTCTTCACATCACTCAAGAAACTAAGGAAATGAACTAAAGAGTTTAAAAGCAGTTCATTTGTAAAGATCAAATAAGATGTCTTATATCAGTGATGGCGAACCTATGGCACACATGTCAGAGGTGGCACGTGAACTCATTTTTTTGGTTGATTTTTCTTTGTTAAATGGCATTTAAATATATAAAACAAATAACAAAAATATAAATCTTCATTTTACTATGGTTGCAAATATAAAAAATTTTCTATATGTGACACAGCACCAGAGTTAAGTTAGAGTTTTTCAAAATGCTGACACACCGAGCTCAAAAGGTTCGCCATCACTGTCTTATATAAATCCTCTCAAATGCCTACTAAAATATCCACTAATGTACAAAAAGATAATTATAAATGCCACTGTAAGAAAACATTAGGCCACAAGCTGGCAAAATTTCAACTAAATGCCTAGTTATTCATTCCTTTTTATGTTTTTCAAATTATTTTAACAATATTTACTAAACACTAGAGTCAATTTTTTTACTTGCAGATTCATTTAGCAGCATAATTTCTTGTCTTTGTATTTGACCTTGCCTTGGTAATGGTGACAATAATTCCAAAACTCAGTTAAATCCTCTTTAGTGGCTAGAAATTATCACTATCTATGATTTCCTCTCAATAAAGCAACTCATACTTCCTTCTCATTTGCATCCATGACTTTCCTTCATCTTTGTGAATAACAAAAGCAGACAAAATGGAAATGGAATAAATTGAATGGAGAATTAATTGGTGGGCATATATCATTTCAACTGCTAACAGCTGACTCAAGGCTAAATGATGGGAAGTTAAGTACCTGATGTGATATATTATCAAGTCCTAGAAGAAATTCAAAATAATTAAGCTTAACACAATTACCCCCAAGTAATATAGGAATCCCTCATGATGAAGCAAAAAAAGTACCAACAGGACCTATATATGTATAGTTGACTTTACAGAAATCTTATGATTATATACAGGTGACATACTATATGATATTTATACTTAGTTGAATTGGGGTGGGGAATCATATTCAAGCATACTGAAAAAATGTATTCAGAGTCCTATACACTAAAATAATAGACTAGATATGGATGGATTTTAAAATAACTTTTACATGTACAGGGGTAAACCAACTATCAAAAGGAAAACTGGGGAGTATTCTTTTAGAAAATGAAGTGACTCCTGTCAAGTAAAAATTCACCTTATTTCAACTACTTTGTGTGTTCATTTTCTGGCCTATTGGGCTTTCTTCAAGGGAAGCACTAATGCACTTTGTAGTATGGAGAAACGTTCTGTTAGTATTTACAAGCTCAATGCTGCCTTGTCTTGTGAAACATGTTATTAGCTGTTAATCCACACAACACACCTTGTTAAATAGGTCATTATTATTATCTTCCCTTTCCAGCTGAAGAAACACACCAAGAGAGGTCACAGCATGAGTCAAGACCAGGATTAGCAATGAAAAGCACCCAGTAGTCATTGCTTTCCTTGGTCCACCCGGCCAGTTAAATAGGCTTGGCCTGGGTAGCCACAAAGAATGGGAGCTGACCCAGAGCTTGTATAACCAAGCTCCTCATAAAGGCAGCCTGTGTAGTCCCTGCCTCTGGACCTCAGACAAGTTACCCTAAATTTGAATTGGTGGGGCTCTCACGAATATGCTTGACCTAGATCCTGAACGTTGCCCTCACTATTCCTCACCTCATGTCCCCATCCCTATTGAAACTTTAGGAGTTTACCTGTGGTTTGCTCTACTCTGAACCCATTTCTAAGGAAAGAAAGGTAAACAGTGCGGAGGGGATTTTACAACCGAGGGTGATATTTCTGGAGGGACTGGAATCTGCATTAATTCTCTTGAAAATACTAGACCAAATTGACAGCCTTTGTGTGTATGTGTTGTTGTTGTGTTTTAATCTAAATGTTTGAGAAAAATAAATGCACATGCGATAAAAACGATATGAACTTCTAGCTAGACAGTGGCTGGAATATAGGCAATATATGTGGTATATTTAATGGTATTGATAGACAATGAAGCCATGAATTTTATAAGCAATTCATCTTTAAACTGTTAAGAAGCTTTTCATGGTAGCCAGCACTTTACCCTTAAATAGAAGCATGATCAAGGAAATTTAAATAAACTCTTAAGACCAGCGAATAGCAAACATAAATATTGGGCTTTGTTAGAACTAGGGGGGCATTACAGTTTTTGAAATGTGGAAGACATTATAGTAATCAAAAACATCTTATTTTAATTAATCTAATATCTCATTGGAAACAGACATTTGATCAAAGTAGCACAAGGAAGTTGACTTATTGGTAAAATATCCTATTGATATTATATAGTAATATATTTTTAATATATTTGATACAATTGATAAGATTTATTTTAAAATTTCCTTTATATAATAAAATATGGTCCTAGTTATTTTTCTTTAATTTGAATAAAATGAAAAAGTATTCCCCAGGGGGAAAATAATGGTAAAATATATCAAAGCTGACAGAAAAAAAGAAGAAATTCAGATTACCCTATTATCTACTAAAATAATTGAATATGTTATTTAAATTTTCACTTAAAAAGGAAGCCCTGGTCCCAATGACTTCACTGTTGAATTCTCCCACACATTTAGGAAGAAACAGTCATTTCACACAACACTTCAGAGAAGAGAAAAACAAGGAACAATCCCTACCTCACCTTGTGGGGTCAGCATAGCCTTTACAATTTGAAAAGGACATTATGAGAAAGGAAAATTACAGGCAATTTATTTCAGGAACATGGTTGAAAATTTCTAAATAAAATGTGAGAAAATCAAATCATAAAACAGATCCTATAACAACATTATAGAGGGTTTCCTTTAGGTCGGTAAGGGAAGTTTAACTTTGAGAAAGCAATCAACCTACTCCATCACAATGACAGAATTAAAGGGGAAATGGCATAATTATCTCAGGAGATGCAGGAAAAGCTTTTGGTAAGATTAAATATTCTTTCATGATAAAAACTTTTAGCAAACTAGGAATAGAGGAGAATCTTTCTTAATCTGATTAAGAATATCTACAAAAAATATAGCAAATATTATAGTTTATAATGACATATCAAAAACTTCCTATCAAGACAGAGAACAAGACACAAAAAGTTTCATATGATTACTTCTATTCCACTTTGTACTGGATGCCTGATGCCCTAGCCTGTGCAATAATATTTTAAAAATTAAAATTATAAGGTTGGAAAGAAACAAATGAATGGACATTACTTGCAAATGAAGTGATAGTGCATGCAAAAAATCCAAAAGAATTTGTAATGTTAGAATCAATGAGTATATTTAGCATGACTGCTATAAAAATAGATAAAAACAATTTTAAAACAAAGCATTAGTTTTAGCATCGGGCACATTAAATTCTTAGATATAAATCTAATGAAAATTGTGCAAAATATTTGGACATAAAATTATGGGGAGGGGACAGGAGTGGGGTGGAGAGTCAAGGGGAAAAAAAGGGGGACATCTGTAATACTTTAAACAATAAAGATAAAATTTAAAAAGAAAAATATTACAAAATATTGCAAGAAAAATCAAAGAGCTAAATAAATAGATGAATTTGCTAAATGCTGTAAATATATCAATTCTTCCCCCAGCATTATCTTTATTAAAAATTCATATGCTTATTTTAAAATTCATATTCAAATACAAAATGGCCATTTTGAACAAGAAGTCAGACATCAAGACTTTTAAAAAATAACAGTCTTACTTTATGATATTGATTAATTAAAAAATGGATTAATGGCATCCAATAAAGAGTCCTGAAACTGTCATATATATGGCCATCAACTTATGATAAAGGTAACATTGCACTGCAGTGGGGGGAAAGTAAGATGACTGAACCTTAATCCCATGACCTCAATACACAAAAATTGATTCCAGATGGAGTAGAGATCTAAATGAGAACTCTTAAAAGCCAACAATAAGAAAATGAACCGCCAATTAAAAATGGCTCAAACATCTGAACAAATATTTTTCCAAAGATATATAGATGGCAAGTGAGCATATGAAAAGATGCCCGATAGCCTATGTTATCAGAGAAATGCAAATTAAACCAACAGTTTTAAAATTACACACTTATTAGAATGGCCAAAATCTGGAACACAGACAATACCAAATGCCGGCAAGGATGTGGAGGAACAGGAATCCTCAATCATCGCTGGTGGGAATGCAAAATGGTACAGACACTTTGGAAGACAGTCTGGTGGTTTCTTATAAAACTAACACTCTTACCATAGGATCCAGCAATCACACTCCTTGGTAATTACCCAAAGAAGACGAGAACTTATGTCCACACAAAAACCTGCACACAGATGTTTTCAGCAGCTTTATCCCGAATTGCCAAAATCTGGAAGCAACCAATATGTCTTTCACTGGGTGAGGGGATTAATAAACTGTGATACTTCCAGACAATGGAGTATTATTCAGTGCTAACAGGAAATGAGCTACCTACCATGAAAAGACAGAGAGGAAACTTAAATGTATATTACTGAGTGAAAGAAGCCAATCTGAAAAGGCGACATACTGAATGACTTCAATTACATGATATTCTAGTTAAGGCAAAAACTGTGGGGACAGGCAGGATTTGTAGGGCAGTGACAAATATCCTGTAGCATGATGCAATGATGGATACATGTCATTACACACTTTCCCAAACCCACTCTTGGTGGTGACCTTAATGTAAACAGTGGCCTCTGACTATGACATGTCAGTGTAGGTCTTCAGTAGTAATAAATGTAACACATGGTGGAAGATGTCATAAGGAGGAGGTTATTCATGTGTAAGAGCAGGAGGTACATGGAAAATCTCTGTACCTTCTCTTGTTTGCTGTGAACCTAAAACTGCTCTAAACAAAGTACAGTCTTATAAAAAAAAAAGATTAAATGAAACATACACACACACTGTCACCACTATACTCCACCAGAAACCCAGAAATGCTGGGGTAAAGTACTGCCAATGAGGGTATAAATTGGGACAATTTCTTTGGAAAGCTGTGTAACAATATCTCCTAAAGCAAAACATACAATCACCTTATCACACAGCAAGTGCACTAGATGTCAACAATGTGTATATATGTGCACTGAAAGGTTAGGTACAAAAATGAACAATATCATTATCTGATTTAGTGAAAAACTATAAACAACCCAAATATCAATGAATAGAAAAATGTGTATTATTCTAGAATACTGAGCCTTGCTGGAGTGGCTCAGTGGCTGAGCATAGACCTATGAACCAGGAGGTCATGGTCCGATTCCTGGTCAGGGCACGTGCTTGGGTTGCGGGCTCAATCCCCAGTGGGGGATGTGCAAGAGGCAGCTGATCAATGATTCTCTCAATCTCTCTCATCCTCTCTCTTCTTCTCTGAAATCAATAAAAATATATTTTTAAAAAGGAATATTGATACAAATATTGCATGGCTACAAACATAAAAAATCTACTTCTACAAGCAACATTAGTAGACTCATAGATGTACCATTGAGTGTAAGAAGCCAGACACAAAAAAATATATACTGTATGATTACACTTACATAAATGTTTCCAACAGGCAAAAACAATCTGTGTGATGGCAGTCAAAATAGTTGTTTTCTTTGGGGGTGTTAGGGGAAGGTGAGGGTTAGGAGAACACAAGGGAAACTTCTAGTAATAGTGTACATCTTGACTTGGGTGGTGGTTACAAAGGTGTGACCAGCATGTAAAAATAATTGAACTGAACACCTAAGATTTTATACATATATACATATACTAATAAGGCAATGCACATCAACAGAAAAATTAAAGAAAAAGTAGAGATTACTTCAAAGAAAAAAGACATACAACATTTTCTCTTTTTCATGATTGAGACAATGACTCTAAATTCAAGTAACAAATCCTAGTTTATTAAGTTGAAGCTAAGAGAAAGGCCCATATTATGTCAATCAATATCTAATAATTTCTATCACTTGCCTATAGCTATTTTCTTATTAAACAACCATTGCTCATAGATGCCAATTGTTTTCAAATGAGACAGAGAGTTCCTTCCATAGGTAGATATTACTTTTCTGAAGTCCAGGCACTACTTCATAAATAAATTCCCAAGTCTTAAAAGGAAACCAACTCAGCCAACATACCATCACAATTGAAAAAAAAAAAAAAAAACAACAACAAACAAAACCCAAAGTACACATTTCTCTTGCCAGGAACCAAACTCAAAATGTTCAGGTTATCTGAATGAAGCCAGAGTGAGTCTTATCCTCTTCTTGATTCAAAACACTAGAGGGGCCCTCCCTGCCAGCTGGTTGCAGCAGGAGCCAAACACAGAAATGAAACAGCAAATTATACAGCTGCCTCCCAGGTAAACACAGGGCCCTGCTATCAGATGCCATAGGGTTCCCCACTCCAGCACCTCCCCTTAGTCGGCCACCTAGCCCTTCACCTCAGGCACTCTATCCCACAATAATAATAAAATAAACCAAGTTTTCTAAATCTGCTCCCTACATGCAGCACAGATATTCTTTAGCTTTGCACACCATGCCCTGAGCTAATGTTATGATGGTTGCTCTCATTATTACTACTTTTCTGCCTAATCAGTGCCTTTGAGGCCCCTCCCCAGGCAATCCCAGGCCTAAGCCCATCAGCCACAGCAGTCTACTTCAGTGCTTTACCCACCATGTTCCTTTGGCAAATTTAGGATGAAAGACAAACAGACCGGGTCCTATGAAGCATTGTTACTGTCTATGCTGCTCTGAGTACCCTGGGGCTCGGGTCACAGACCCCATGATAACTTCATTATCACGTGTTAAAGTTGTATTTATTCCTAAAGAAAAGCACTTTCAGCCTTGGCCGGTTCTGCTCAGTGGATAGAGCATTGACCTGTAGAATGAAAAGTCCTGGGTTTGATTCTGGTCAAGGGCACATGCCGGGGTTGCAGGCTCAATCCCCAGTAAGGGGCAAGCGGGAGGCAGCTGGTCAATGATTCTCTCTCATCATTGATGTTTCTATCTCTTTCTCCCTCTCCCTTCCTCTCTGAAATCAATAAAAAAAAATTTTTTTTAAATGCAAAGCACATTCAGCCCTGGCTATGTGGCTCAGTTTGCTGAAAAGTCACTGGTTTGATTCCTGGTCAGGGCACATGCCCGGGTTGCCAGCTGGATCTTGTTGGGTTACATGCAGGCAATCAATGGATGTTTCTCTCTCACACTGATGTTTCTCTCTCTTTCTCTCCCTCTCCTTTCCTCTCTCTCTAAAATCAATAAAAACATTATTTTTAGAAAAGGGAGAAGTACATTCATTCATTTTGTCCATTAGGTTTAGAGCATTAAAAAATTCCCTTTTGCTTCAGTTTAGTATTTCGTATTGTTGAGGCATAATGTACAAGCACGGCCTGCTCTTATCCATATTGTCTGTGTCTATAAAAAACAATCCAATAAATATAATCCCATAATTTAGTAGCAATTGAAATAATTATAGATCTTAGCACTGAACAGGATACAAATCTCACTATGAATGAAATTTATAAAGACAAAGACTAAAAGATGCCTGATGTGCTCAAAATGATAGCCCTACTCAGTTGGGATTAAGTGACCTGCCTCTATTTTATTAGTGTGTAACAGATAGAGAAACAAATAATGTTCTAGCCTCTGGAAAACTTGGTAGCAAAAAAAAAAATCTCAAAAATAGTTTACTAAGGAGGGTGCATAGTAACAAATTTGAGACAACTGACTTAGCCTACACTTTTTTCCAGCATGACATTCAGTAGGATATATTTCATTTGTATACATGCATATGTGTTATATATGTACAGTTGGACATACAGTTGGACCTCCATATCCACAGTTCTGTATCTGTGGGTCTGCACCAATGGTGGATGGAAAGATTTGAAAAGAAAAAAAGTGATGTTGTTGCTGACAGCTGATGTGGACTAGGTAGTTAGGCCTACAATGGTTGCATCTGTACATGAACAGACATCTTTTTCTTGTCAATATTTTCTAAGTAATATAGCATCACAACTATTCATATAACATTAACATTGTATTAGGTACCATAAAGTCTAGAGATGATTTAAAGCATACAGGAGAATGTGTGTAGGTTATAGGCAAATACTACCCCATCCTATATAATAAAGAGGCAATATGCAAATTGACCATCACTTCAACACACAAGATGGAAGCCCCCATGTGGTCAAAGATGGCCACCACAAGATAGCTGGCAGGGGAGGGCAGTTGTGGGCGATCAGGCCAACAGGAGAGGGCAGTTGGGAGTGACCAGGCCTACAGGGGAGGGCAGTTGTGGGGGAACAGGCCTGCAGGGGAGGGCAGTTGGGAGTGACCAGGCTGGCAAAAGAGGGCAGTTAGGGGTGACCAGGCTAGCAAGGAAGGGCAGTTAGGGGTGACTGGGCCAGCAGGGGAGGACAGTTGGGGGCAACCAGGCCTGCAGGGAAGGACAGTTAGGGGTGACCAGGCCAACAGGGGAGGGCAGTTAGGGGCAATCGGGCTGGCAGGGGATCAGTTAGGTGTTGATCAGGCTGGCAGGGGAGAGTGGTTAGAGGGTGATCAGGCTGGCAGGCAGAAGCAGTTAGGGGCAATCAGGCAGGCAGGCAGGCGAGTGGTTGGGAGCCAGCAGTCCTGGATTGTGAAAGGGATCCCAGATTGGACAGGGTGCAGGCTGGGCCGAGGGACACACACCTCCCCCTGACCCCCCAACCCGTGCATGAATTTCTTGCACTGGGCCTCTAGTTTTATATAAAGGACTTGAGCATCTGTGGATTTTGGTACCCACGAAGGTCCTAGAAACACTCCTCCTTAGATACTGAGAGATAACTGTATGTACATATTAAATATTATACATGTACTTACATGATACATGTATACATTAGAACTGAAAACTCACAAAATCCTCAGAAATTATTAAAGCATTCCACTCTAGACTAGAACTTCTTAATCCAAGAACCCAGGAGTTTAGAACTCAGGAGTTCAAAGTGTCTGTGAACCAGCTGATATTTGTGTATGTACATGTACAGGGTGGGGCAGAAGTAGGTTACAGGTGTGAGTACGCAAAATGCAAAGTTTATTCTTGTGTTATTTATTATTCATTGTATTCTTTTCCATATGAACAACCTTAAACCTACTTTTGCCCCACCCAGTATATAAACATAAGTGTACATTTCTGCAATATCATGTTTATAGCTTTTCCTAGATTCTCAAAGTTGTCTTTCATCAAGAACAGCTTAAGCAGCAATGTTTTATACTCAAATTTGTATTATTTGCTCAGGCTCACTCAGCAAAAAGTTTCTTTACTTTCTTTTTGGTCAAAATATAAACCTCTTGGATAGAATAACCCGTATTCTGTACTCTTCGGTGTTAATCTTTTTCACATTGAAAATCTGCAGAAATTTGAGTTAGGTCAAGCCCAAATCAAGTTTAATTTCCACAGCATAAACTCTCCAAATTTAATTAATCAGTTTTGCTGAGTCCAGTAGAATTCCTTCAACAGTGGTAGCACACATGTCTAAACTTGCACACTGTCCTTCGAGGCCCAAAGCATTACATGTAAACATTACCAAATGGCATATTCCAATTAACCATATGACATGGACACTATAATATGAATTGCTATAAGGAATAAATTGGGTTGACTGTTGTCAAACCTAAACATTTTTTTTTTACTTTTAAAGTTTGTTAATCTTATAATAAAACATTATCTAAGACTAATTAAGCCACCTGCCTTATTTATTTATTTATTTATTTATTTATTTATTTATTTATTGTCTTCCTACAGGTATTGTCGGAAATGTAAACCTGGTGAAGGCAAGGACTGTGTGGGGTAGATACAGCCAACAGGCTCATACTTCATCTCTCCCAACTTCCTTTTGGCATTACTTCCTATATTACAAAAGCCAGAGAGCCAAAGACAAACCTTTTCCAGACCACATTCCAGGTTAAGTTTCCAGATGTGATCTATGTTCCTGAATCCTATGCTTGCATCTGTTTGAATCTAGAACTATGTCAGATGGGGAAAGAAGTAGAGAGTGTACAAGGCTTCCAGTTTGCGGCGACGGATCTAGCAGGCCTGATGGGGCTTTGGAACCAATGGTTCCAGCCACTGCTTTCTGATCTTGGAATTGCACCCGAGATACTGAGATCTGTACTCATCAATTAGACAAGTCTTTTGGATTCCACACCTTCTCTTTTAAAATAAAAATTGTCTATATGTACGGTATACAACATTATGATTTCATTGCTATCTTTTGGGTTGTGGCAGAGATGGCAGTCAGTCATGGGGGCCCAGCCATTCCAACAGTTTGGAAGGACCCATTGCCTCGTATTAAATCCATTTTTGCTAAAAGTAGAGTGGTTTCCGTCTTTCACGATTCCTTTATGAGCGACTCTGGGACACTCAGTTTTTTGTTGACTGAGTGAACACAGTTATAAGGAAACATAAAATACATTTTAAAAGAAACCAACACTGCAAAGAAAGTTCATTTGTTGGGTTCTCCAGGTAGGGAACTCTAAGACACAGATTGGCATGCTTAGTTCCTGGGCAGGCGCTCTCGGGATCGACACCTGGTCTGGGCAGTGAGGGCAGCTGAACTAGGATGCACTTGCAGCAAAGCCATCAGCTGCTCAGGCTGAGGAAGCTCGAGAGCTAGAATGCTTCTTGTGAGTTGTCCAGAGCTGAGGACAGTGATGGGCTTGTATACTCTTACACCAACTAGTGACTGGATGTGAACTGAAATCCTCCTGGAGGGAGGCTGGGCCATGCTCCTCTTGTGCTCAGACAAGACCTTAATCCAGCCGTGGGCAAACTCCGGCCCACGGGCCGGATCCGGCTGGTTTGAAATGAATAAAACTATTGAAAAAAAAGACCGTACCCTTTTATGTAATGATGTTTACTTTGAATTTATATTAGTTCACACAAACACTCCATCCATGCTTTTATTCCGGCCCTCCGGTCCAGTTTAAGAACCCATTGTGGCCCTCGAGTCAAAAAGTTTGCCTACCCCTGCCTTAAGAAGACTTTCTGACTTGGCTGAGAGCTGTCAGCCACCAGCACCCCCAGCAGCTGGGGAAATGAGTGCCTTAGTCCTGGGAGGAGGCATCGTGTGGGACATCTGAGTGTCTAAACCAGGGGTGGGCAAACTACGGCCCGCGGGCCGGATCCGGCCCGTTTGAAATGAATAAAACTAAAAAAAAAAAAGACCGTACCCTTGTATGTAATGATGTTTACTTTGAATTTATATTAGTTCACACAAACTTTCCATCCATGCTTTTGTTCCGGCCCTCCAGTCCAGTTTAAGAACCCATTGTGGCCCTCGAGTCAAAAAGTTTGCCCACCCCTGGTCTAAACACTTCTTATAAATGGGGTGTAAGTGCATGAAGAGTTTATTTCTCTAGATGCTGAACTTCTCACCTACATTTTTAAAAATTCTACATGACTTATCAAAACGTATCGACTCATATTTGAAAGTAAGAAGGAGGTTAGTCTCAATGACTGTTCTGCAAGATGGTCATTCAGGTGCTGACTGAATATTCCTACAGGCAGAAAACCCACACCACGAGGTCAGCCAGTGCATGGATGCCAGAATCCGACTCCTCTTAATCTCTCTTTATTTATTATAGTTCTGCTTGTGGTACAACACAAACAGTCCATTCTCTCTGCTCCGTGATATCCGGAGACCTCGTTTCTCATGATCCTCTCTTCTTCAGGTTAAAGACCCCATCCAGGTGTAAGGATTTCTGGCATAAATTCGAGAAGGTGTAGGACGTCTTCTGCACTATCGTGCAAAATGAAGCAGCTACTTGAAAATGTGGAAGCAGTACTATTTCTCTGAGAAATTACTAAATATTTATTTGGAAATGATAATTTATTTCTTAACAGTTTCCTCACAGCTTAAGACAGTGGTTACCCAAATGTAGACCCCAGACCAGCAGCACCAGCAACACTTAGGAACTTTTTAGAAACGGTGATTACAAATGCTCCAGCGCAGACTCGGGTTTGCTGAACCGGATTCTCTAGGGCCGGGGCCCTGTGACCTTTGCTTTACTATTAGGAGAAACATGGAACTAGCACCAAGCTGTGTACACGGATTGCTTTGATGCAGGCAGGCAGAAAATGACAGTTAACTTGCGAGTGACATACTTTTGTATCTACTAGACAATAATAATTAATTCTTTACTTACTAGGTAAGGCAAGCCATGATTTTGTAAACATGTGTAAACTTCAGGTTATTTTCTTGCCTCTTAGGTAATGACAGTAATAATCACATCTCTTGGATTCAATGAGAGATGGCAAGTGTCTAGACAGTTTGCTGACGATCATTTTCCTTCCTTTAATTGTTCTGTAAATATAATGGCTGTAATGAGTACACGGAAGAGCCAGCTGAAGGGAACGCTGTGTGTTGTATAATCTTTTTCCCAATGTCCATTTGTTTGGCTCTGTTTTCCAATTGGAAACAGTGAACTCCTCAATATTTTTTTTAAGCTAAAAACAATGTTTACATGAGCCACATATTTACATGGTAAATCCACTCATGAGGGACTAAATTTTAACAATATTATCTGCCTGACTTTTCAAAATAAGAAAAAGCCACCGTTAGATATGACTAAAGACAGCAGAGCCTTTCATTCAATCTCGAGCGTTAACAGAGAATTTCAAGATCGTGATTCATTTTATATAGTGATTTAAATTATTCATTTTAAGATTCAATAGGCCCTTGATTAGCTGCTATGTCCCAGGAACTGATTCACACCATCAGTGAGAGTAGAGTAGATGTTTCCCTTTCTCTGTGGTCTGTAAATCTCATTATTACCTGGTAAACAGATTTGGACATGTGGGAACTTCCAGAGAAATTGAAGGTATGATAAGAGATAATACAGGGCATTGCAACCCAGGAAAATCAGCATAGAAGAAAGTTATTTGACCTAAACAAAAATGACTAAACAAATATGAATTTATCTGGAAAAAAACATTTACTTCCATTAATTTTGGGCTTCTGATGCTTATATTTTCACATAATTGCTAGGTTAGTATGAGTCATTACTAAACATTATAGAGAAAAGAAACCCTACAACACTTGGATTCCAATAAGCACAGTGGTGTGAAAGAAGCCATGTGGTAACACGTCTTAAAATACATAGAAGGGGAGGCAGAGTATTATGGACATAAACCTAGTGTTGGGATTTATACTGACCTAGATTGATTCCAAAGTCAACCCTAGCACACCAACTTTGGCCAGTTTACTTAATCTAACTGTACACAACTCCAAATTCAATTTTTAGTTGTACTACCTCTGACAAATTAATTGTTCTCTTAAAACAGTGTCCTGCTTTGTAGCCAAAACCGGTTTGGCTCAGTGGATAGAGCGTCGGCCTGCGGACTGAGGGGTCCCGGGTTCGATTCCGGTCAAGGGCATGTACCTGGGTTGCGGGCACTTCCCCAGTGGGGGATGTGCAGGAGGCGGCTGGTCGATGTTTCTCTCTCATCGATGTTTCTAACTCTCTATCTCTCTCCCTTCTCTCTGTAAAAAATCAATAAAATATATTTAAAAAAAACAGTGTCCTGCTTTGTAAGATGATTATTAAAATATCTGTTCATGAAGTTTTTGTAAAGGGTAACTGTGATTATGTAAGTACTAGAGGCCCGGTGCACGAAATTTGTGCATGGGGGGAGGCCCTCAGCCCAGCCTGCACCCTCTCCAATCTGGGATCCTTCAGGGGATGTCCGGCTGCCAGTTTAGGCCCGATCCCAGGATTGGACCTAAACCGGCAGTCAGACATCCCTTTCACAATTTGGGACCGCTGGCTCCTAACTGCTTACTTTCCTGCCTGCCTGATCGCCCCTAACTGTCCCCCCTGCCAGCCTGATCACCCCTAACTGCCCCACCTGCTGGCTTGATCGCCTCCAACTGCCCCCCGCCCCCCCGCCTGCTGTCCTCGTCACCCCTTACTGCCCCGCCCCCCACCGGCCTGGTTGTCCCCAACTGCCCCCCTGCTGGCCTGGTTGCCCCATGCATCCTGCTGTTCAGTCGTTTGGTCATCCCTCGCTAACCCCTCTGCCTGCCTGGTCACCCCACACAGCCTGCTGTTTGGTCATTACTGTTATTGTGACGGTGTCCCATATAATTTGCATATTCCTCTATTATTAGTATAGATAGCAGAATAGGAACCCTGTGCTGTGTGACCTTCACTTTATCCTCAACCCTGGTTGGCTGAAGTGATGCTATGAGAGGTGATCAATGTTAGTAAGAAAGATGCCTCCCACATGTTAGACTTCCATTTTCCTCCTGTAATGAAGAGATTATTTCCCTCTATCAGCAACAAATCTCTCTCTCTCTCTCTCTCTCTCTCTCTCTCTCTCTCTCTCACACACACACACACACACACACACACACACACACACACATAATAGACATCTAGATACCCATGTTAGTATCAAGTAGATCTGAAGGAAATCTTATTGGAACAATAACAAAATTCTAAGACATTCACTGGACTCCAAGTGTGTTCCTCATAAGCTAGCTGGTTGTGTTCTGTCTGAAAATATATTACACTTGCATGTTACACTCAGATGTGCTGGGAACACATGCTAAGAAATCAGGTTCCAGCAGCATGCCAATCAACAATGTCAACATTTAGTGAAGTCCTGTTGCAACCGACTTTACAGACACAGGGGCTGGTCCGAGTTTCTTTCAAGCCTTGGAGTACAACAGAGACAGATCCTGGGTGAGGAGAGTGGATATCTAGGCAGAAGTCTCATCAGCCCCTTACAACAGGACAAACTACGGGTCACTTCTTCCCCCAAGGCAAAAGGTAGGAGAGTTTACTCCTGGAAGCATTTTATGCTGAAGACTTTCACACTTCAGAATTATTATTAATTGCAGTTTTGCCCTGAAGAAGACATGAGCAAAAATCCATGGTATGATTTATCTATTAAAAATATTGAAAAGCCAGGAGAAATGAAAGAATAGAGGAAGTTCTCAACAAATCACAGCTCTAACATCAAAGATATCATACCCCTACGTCACACCTTACGCAAGTTACTGACCATCCATAAGCATTAGTTTCCTCAACTGAATGTTGAGAATAATAAAGAGAATAAAACCCATTTCATAATATCACATAAAGTTAACTGTGTGACTTTAAACCAAAGAATCTCACTCTTGTGATTCTGCCTTCCAATAGGGCAGCATACATTTTATGTCCCTAACAGAGCCTGGAGGAGAGGGACACCGATGCTAAGAATTTAATTACTTTATGGAAAGGCTATAATTTCAATGCTTCTGGAAATGCTTTAGGCCAGTAAAGTGTGAGGAAACAAAGGGACTGCTTCTAGTTAAAGTTTCCTTCAGCTTCAGATTTTGAAAAATTTTGTAATTACAATGTATATTACATGTATATATTATTGGCAAAATTAAAGAAATGCTTGTTTTTTGATAATTTAATGTATTGTGAAAATATCTTTTATATTTTTAAAACTGAAATTATTGACTCTGGAATTATTATTGCTAAAAGTATTCAAAATAAAATTTATAATTCTTTTTGGCCAAAAAGAAAAAAGAAAAAAAAGAGAAAGAAACAAAGGGAGGTGACCCTGGTTTTAGAAAGTCCCTAAAAGCATTTTTGGATTTACAAAACAGACCTTGGAATAGCTTGGAGTACAGAGTCAAAAGCTTAACATTGTTTAATACCAGCTGCTTCAGACCCCTGTGTTCCAGTATAAGATCAAAAACAAACTGATTTCAGAGTTACCCTATGAGGATGCACAAGTTCCAAAAACAACACCACTGGCTGTTCCAGCAAGTCTCTTAGTTAGAAGATCTTTATTCCTAATGTCTGCCTTACCACCATCCAGTGACTAACACCCCAGCCTTCAAAGCCAAATAAAAACCTTCCCTCAGTCTCATTCTCAGACACTCCTTCACACTGACACTCTCATTGCTCAGGTCCACCTTTCTGCAGGGAGCTGTAAGAGAGCTTTGACAAATCCTAGATGAGAAAAAACACATTAAAAAGAAGAGTTAGAGAGAGAGCAGTGGCAGCCTAGCAAAGGAGAAGGAGACCCAGGAAGAGACAGAGAGCATTAATGTGAGGAGTGGCAGTGCAGCCCCAGAAAAAACTCCCAGGCTTGGGAACAAGCAAAGGTGCCTTCCCATCAGCAAGCTCGCTGCATAGGTTCAATATACTGCTGGCTTGTAGCATCAGCCTACTCTGCTTGCACTAACTCTGGGGGCAGTGCAGCTATAAAAAGGACTTCATGTTATTACTAACTTATTTTCTGGTGACTACAGTTAACAAAACTATGAAATACTTGAATTGCTACGAGACTAGATCTTAAATGTTCTCGCCACCCACAAAAATGGGAACTGCCTGAGGTGATGGATGTGTTAACTACTGTTATTATTTTGGTAATCATTTCACAACATGTACATGTATCTAATCATTACATTACAACTTAAACATACACAATGTTATATGCAAATTATCCTATATAATAAAACCCTAATATGCAAATAGACCGAATGGCGGAATGACAAGTCACTCTGATGCACACTGACCACGAGAGGGCAGATGTTCAACGCAGGAGCTGCCCCCCTGGTGGTCAGTGCATTCCCACAGGGGGAGCTCCACTCAGTCAGAAGCCGGGCTCATGGCTGGTGAGCGCAGTGGCGGTGGCAGGAGCCTCTCCTGCCTCCGTAGCAGTGCTAAGGACCCCTCAGGGGATGTCCGACTGCTGGCTTAGGAGAGGGCCTAAGCCGGCAGTTGGACATCCCCAGTGGGGTCCCAGACTGTAAGAGGGTGCAGGCCGGGCTGAGGGACCCCCTGCCCCCCAGTGCACGAATTTCATGCACCAGGCCTCTAGTATATCTATAAAACTGGGCTAATAGCCACAGGGAATGAAGTTTTCCCCAGTTTTATATGAGATCCATTTATGATAAAAAATATAAACAAACTGGAAATAGAAGGGAGCTTTCTTATTCTGATACATAATATCTATGAAAACTTCTATACCGTGTCATGTACTGCTGAAATAGTCAACTCTCTTTAATTTGGAAAAAGACAAGGATGCTGTTCTCCTGCCTATACTTGTATTCATGGCGCTGGAGGAGCAATGGAAAGGGCCCTAACAATGTGTCCACACATTCATATTTTTCTGTAAAATTTTCAAAACGAAGATATTTTAACTACATTTGGTTAAGAACACTGCCTCGTCTCAGTCTGACTTCTCCATTACACTTTTTTGGCCAAGTTGTGGCTATATTTTTTTTAATTTTCCTAATGGAACTTGAGTTGAAAGACATTTAGTCTGGGTTTAGTGGGATATATGTGAAAGAAACCTAATTGGGGTTTCTTTGACAACAATTATAACATTATCTACAAAATTATTAAGAATGATTTCTGAGGCTCAAATAAACCTTTCTAAATTATTGAGGATGATTTAAAAGAACTGTTGCACCAGGCTGGAAGAAAAAAATAAACATATATCCTTTTCTCTACTGAAATGATATTATAAAATAACTGCTATATAAAGATACTTTCAGAGTGCATGCAGTTAAAAGTATAAGAATATTATTATAGAGGTGTGTTATCCAATTAACTAATACATAAAATGTTGTATCTTTGATTCTGTAATGTTTGAGGCATGAGTAATTTTTTGGCTTTATTGTAATATAACTTTTATTCAAGATATAACATTTCCTCTTATGTTGAATTTAGCAGTCATATTTTTACATCCTTTATCTTTTTTTAAAATATATTTTTATTGCTTTTAGAGAGGAAGGGAGGAGAGAAAGATGAAAACACCAATGATGAGAAAGAATCATTGATTGGCTGCCTCCTGCAGGCCCCCTACTGGGAATCCAGCCCACAACCCTGGCATGTGCCCTTGACTGTAATCAAACTCAGGACCCTTCGGTCCACAGGCTGACGCTCTATCCACTGAGCCAAACCAACTAGGGTGCACCCTTTATCTTATAAAGGCAACCCAAACAGCATGAGCTTCAAGCTCCAGAAGCCTAGGGCTGCCCCTGTCTAGCATAGAAAAATCTCAGTAATGACTGGCTAAGCATTTTTAATGAATAAATTAACTGTTAATGTTGTTGTACTTTGAATCTATGACATTCTGATTCAAGCCTTTACATACAGAAGATTTATGTGGAAGTCAATACCTACTGAAATAACAGGGCTTTTCCTTCTTCCAAAATCAGAACTTCACAAAGTAATTCTGCTGTGAAAAATTATTTAAGATGTAAGTCAAAGATGAAGTAACCACATTAAAAGCTCTGAAGGAAAAAAATAGAGAAAATATCCAAATGTTTTCCGCTTCTGTGGGTGGCAGGGGTAAGGCTGGAGTGTTCAGATTTTCCTTCACAGGCCATTAACCAACAGTTAACTTTTATTTTTT
Organism: Myotis nattereri; assembly: GCF_964212035.1. NCBI lineage: Eukaryota > Metazoa > Chordata > Mammalia > Chiroptera > Vespertilionidae > Myotis > Myotis nattereri. Next base: position 40,927,753 of record NC_138092.1, on the reverse strand, counting down.
TTTAAAAAAGTAATGCAATATATATGAAAATGACAAAAAAATGCCATGGTCTAGTGAACCCTGAGGGATTGTTTGAAAAATTTATTAAATAAGCAAATGGAATAGTTTTATATTGATTTAACAGTTCTACAACATTATTTATTCTTTTCCTACTTTTTGGTTAAGACACCTCTGACAACTTTCTAGGCTCTGAAATAGATTTTCTCCCCAAGAATGTTCACCCAGATCACATGAAATACACTTCCACTTCTTGTCACTAAGCCCTCTCTGAACTAGCTGCAGGTACATATTCCAATCAATATTATTGTGTTTGCCTTATTATTGACTGTAAGATCTTATTTTCCATTTTGAAAAGAAAGATAAAATGGCTGGTGTTCTCAGTGGTTGAGCACTGACCTGTGAACCAGGAAATCAGGGTTCGATTCCCGGTCAGGGTACATGCCCGGGTTGTGGGCTTGATCCCCAGTAGGGGTGTGCAGGAGGCAGCCAATCAATGACTGTCTCTCATCATTGATGTTTCTATCTCTCTCTCCCTCTACCTTCTTCTCTGAAATCAATAAAAATATATTTAAAAATAATCCTATATAATAAAAGGGTAATATGCAAATTGTCCCCTTGACCAGGAGTTCAACCAGAGTTCAACTAGGGGGCAGGGCTGGCCCACCAATTGCCCGGTGACCCTCCCTCCAGCCAGCCCCATGCCCAAAGGGTACCCCCCTGACTACAATCAGGGGTGGGGCCAGCCAGCCAACCTCCCATGTCCCCTCCCCCTGACTGGCCTGGCACGATTGGCGCAGGCCAGCCAGACCCCATCTATGCACAAATTCGTGCACCAGGCCTCTAGTAATAAATAAAATAAAAAGGTCATTATGTAAAGGAGCAGAGTCTTAGTCCAGGATTCCTCCACAGTCCTGGTGGGGTAAGGAAGTCACAGGAAAGAGCTAATAATTGGAGTTATTATCCAGGCCAGGCTTGACCAAAGGGATCCTAGACTTTGCTATAGTACATTCAGTAAGTCAAGATATAAGAATCACTATACAAAAATGGTTCAGGGACTATGTACAAAAATAAATCATACATAATAGAAGCTTCAGTCCACTGGGAGAGACTAATTGGATTTAATGAATTCAGCTAGTCCAAGACCAGATAGAGACTTTATTTCATCAAATGTCAATTCAAGGCTCAGAGAAATAACCCGTCTGCTCTGATAACTGCATTTTTTTTCTGAATATATTTCAGGGCCTCAGATCCATGCCTGTACCTCCAGCCCACTGGAAGTAATTAATAAGTGCTGGTTAAACAAATGATAGCCAATGGCTTGTTTTCCTTATAAAAACCTTAATCAAGGAATTGCATTAACATGTTTCTGAGAAATTGAGAATAACAAATCTCAAAGCCTCTGGTCTAATATTCACATTGTGATAGGTATACAGTGGGTGTTCCAGAGTCTAAGTAACTTATTTTTTTTAGCTTTATAAGATATAACTGGCATGCAAAACACTGCACATAATTAATGTATACAATTGGTTAGTTTACACTCAAGTTACCATCAACACAGTCCAGGTAATAAACATATCCATCGCCTTAGATCTCTTTGTTGTTTTTTTGTTTGTTTGTCTTTTGTGGTAAAAACACTTAATATGTGATCTATACCTAGCCGGCATGGCTTAATGGTTGAGCACTGACCTATGAACCAGGAGGTCAGGGTTCAATTCCTGGTCAGGGCACATACCCAGGTTGCGGGGTCCTGCAGTAGGCAGCGATAATAACTCTCTCATCATTGATATTTCTACCTTTTTCTTTCTTCCTTCCTTTCTGAAAGCAATAAAAAAAATATTTTAAAAAATATGTGACCTACCCTCTTAGCCAATTTTAAATGATATAATATGCTATTGTTAACTATAGGCATTATGTTGTACAGCAGATCTGTGGAGTGTATTCATCTTGTGTAACTGCAACTTTACACACATTGAACAACTCCCATATCTGCCTACTCCATCCTTGTTAATCACCATTCTATTACCTACTTCTAAACCTTTACTCATATTAGAGGAATCACACAGTACTTGTTCTGTGAATGACTTAATTTACTTAGCATAATGTCTTCCAGGTCTATCAATAGATGAATGGGTAAAGAACATGTGGTACATACATACAGTGAAGTATTATTCAGCCTTTAAATGGAAAGAAATTCTATTTGTCACAACATGACTGGACTTGTAAGAATATAAAAATTAAATGTATTAAAAATCCCTGAATAACATAAATCTATTCACATTTTAAATATCAAGTAAATGGAGTCTTAAAGTCAAAATAAATTCAAGAAGCATGGTTTTAGTTCTAAACAATCAGAAATAAAGATAGTTTTACATATGCTTATAGAGAATGTTTTGATATAACTGGATCTCTCCCTCTCTCTCTCATTCTTACTCTCACTCTCTCCTTCATCTTTCTTTTCTACAGCATTGTCTGATATTAGCATCCTATGGACATAATTAACTTATTGTCAAAATTTCTATTGAAAATTAAGAGTGAATAAAATAAGGAGGTTAACATATTAGGAATTCTAATTGGATGAAGAAAATAAGAATAGGAATCCTACCTAAGAAACTTCAAGGTAGAATTTTCCTATAATGGATGAATAATAGAAACAAACCTAATGAATATTAGAGATAATACTATGTTATAATATCAATTCTCACTAACAGTTATAACTGGTTGAGAATTTAAAATTTGGTCAAAACTTGTTAAATGCAATTTAAATTTAGTGTTTTAAGGAAAGCAACATGCAAAACAAAATACATAAAAGCATCCTCTTTAAAAGTATATTTCATAAATATTATGAAAGCTCTAAGTGAGAAATTGTTTTTCATTCAATATGTAAAACTTTATTTGGGGCATTATGTTTAACCTCTCACTATTTTAATGACTAAGTGAAAAGAAGAGTTTATGAGAAGTCATACATACATGGACTTTTTAAAAATGTCATTTAAGGAATGTATCTAGTTTGAAATATAGTTTCTACTTTGACACGATGGAAATGTAGTGAACTCAAATACTTCTTACAACCTACAGGTAAAATTTGTATGTTTAATTACTTTTATCTTTCAATAAATTACCAAGCTATAATTTCATTCAAGTTTGAGAGACATAATCATTTCCATAAAAGAAGACAATCATCTTTAAACTAAGAGCTATGGGATTCAAGTTGACCATTCAAACGCTTAGAGATATCCATTAGGATTTATATGTAAAACCTAAATCTAGAAGGATTTTTCTAGGCTTGAATTGAGACTTTTTCATGAAAAGAATTTAAAAGTTACAGAAATTATTGCCTAAAATAATTCTCTGAAATAAAGTTTGGAAACCAGATTTAGCTGCTAGGTAAAAAGGAAAATATGTTTTCTGTTGCCAAATGAAATAGAAATAGTTATTTTAAAAAAAGCTAATGTTTGAAAATTTTCTTTCTTAATTAAACATTTGAATATTCCCCAAACCAAAACTCCAAATCTTGAATGGATTATAGATATAAAATTTGCATTTATTAGTTCATATTTACATTGTTTCTAGAGACAGTCTGATTTTTAATTCTAAAGAATATTTTACTTTAGCACATCTTTAGTTCTGCAAATTTTGCAGCTCCTCTTTGAAATGTGTTCCTTTCGTCCTAAGATACATGAATAAACTTTCTTTTAAAAAGTGTACATCTCGCACAGACAGTTTGACTCAGTGGTTGAGTATCAACTCATGAACCCTAAGGTCATGGTTCCATTCCTGAGCAGGGCACATGCCTGGGTTGCAGGCTGGATCCCCAGTAGGCGGCATGCAGGAGGCAGCCAATCTAGGATTCTCTTTCATCATTAATGTTTCTCCCTCTCCTTTCCTCTCTTTGAAACCAATAAAAAACTTTTTAAAAAAGTTTACATCTTTGATCAATATGAATATTGGAGCCATATATTTTTCTATTGTTTATATTTACCCAACAATACCGGATGATGTTTGATTGTAAAGATGAAGTATAATCATCTACTTTTGATTGAACTCTTTCCTGTACTCTTATATTTCAATCTAATGATCTGTAGAAGTACTAACAAAATTTAATTTAACAAAGATGATTTTATGTTCTGAAATGGGAAGACCATATAAGTAGGGTTAGTTTGCTTAAACATAGTACTTGACATGCTATGGAAGCTACATTGTTTGCTAGATTTTTACGAACTTTTTAAACTGAATCTCCCTAAAATGTTTTGGGTTTTTTTTTTAAATACAGTCATGAGGGGGTGAGAAATATAGGTCGTCGGCTACAAGATATAAAATTTGAAGATTTTTTCTGTTTTAAAGGAGATACTTGTTTAAGGAAAATGGGACTGAGGATATAAATAGCCACATGAGACTGTCCCTCCTACTCTAAGGAAAAATGTACATAGTCACCAAAATCATAATTTGGGGGTCCTATCAGAGACCAGAGGTCACAAATCAATCAAGTGATTTGAATTCCAAAACATGACAAGTACCTCGATGAGGGAAAGGAGGAGAAGTCAATCATAAAAGTAAGAAAAAAAATATAAAAGGTTAAGCAGTGTCTTAAAGGCTGAGTGTTGGCACACATGAGAATGTAGAATCCCTAGAGCCTAAGACCCAAGGGAGTCCACACCCACTGCCACCGGTTTGTGCAGCTCCACAGGAGCCTGGGAGGAAGGTGGGGCAAGGCAGAACTGGAGAGAGTTGGTGGTGCAGGTGGGCAAGACCTGCCAAGGTTGGGGAGTGGCACAGGTGGACCAAAGGAAGCCCAATTCAAACTGGCCCTGCGAGTTCCAAGGAGAGGTCAGAGGCCACTAAATCTGCAGGCTTGAAAGCCTCTTGGAGGTTGATGCTTCTTGGAAAAAAGGGAAAGTTACCTGCTCTTGGAGAAGGGTAAGAAAGCAGTCCACTGCCCACCTAACAATGCTTGAAGAGAAGCAGCCCCTGCCCCTGGGGGAAGGATAAAAAAGGCTCCTGCCCCCGACCCCCAGTGCACATGGGCTGCCTCTGTGGAAGGAAAGGGCAGAAAACCTTCCCCACCCCATCAGCCAGCGGCGACACAGCGTAAGGCATCCTGCAGGCACAGGGAATACACATGTGCACCAGATCTTGAGTCTTACGTCAAAGAACTAACGGCTGACTGTCACTGGGGGGTAGGAAGGTGGCACAGCCCCCTGGGTGGCACAGGAGGTGGGTGAGCCTACTGAGAGGTGAAGGGGTAGTGGGAACATTGAGAAACACTCCAGCATGTTGGCCCTCACCTTGAGGACAATGTGGCTTCAGTCCACCATTAGAGGATGTGGGTCTCCTGGGTCACCTATGGGAACTAAATCAACAAACTCAGACCCAGCTCAACACCAGAAAGGGTTGAAAAAAAAAGATTAAAATCTGCTCTCTGAAAAACACCCTTAAGAAAATAAATGAGGGAGAGAATTTGCTCAACACATATCTGATAAAGAACTTGTTTCCAGAATATATAAAGAACTATTAGAGTACAACAATAAAAAAAAAAAAAAGATGCCCCGATAAAAAATGGACCATGGATTTGAGCACTTCACTAAAAAAAAAAAAAAAAAAAAAATAATCACAAATGGCCAATAAGCACATGGAATATAGACAGGGAAATTGAACTTTTCACTATACCCACTACAATGGCTAAAATTAACAAGAGTTGGTGAGGATGTGGAACAGCTGGGACTCTCAGATGAAAATACAAAATAGTAAAGCTTATTTTTGAAAAGTTTGTCAGTTTCTTAAAAATGTTGAATATATACCTAATATGTAAGCTGGCCACTACATTTCTAGGTATTTAAGCATGAAAGCTTAAAACATATGCACACAAAATGTATGCAAATATACCAACTTTTTCCACAGTAGCCAAAACATGAACTAAACCAAATGTCTATGGACTCGTGAATGGATAAACAAGTTGTGGTATATTCATACAGTATACTACTACTCAGCAATTAACAAACAGGAACTACTAATACATGCAGCCATGAAGGAATCTTGAGAGCATTATGCAAAGTGAAAGAAGTGAGACACAAAAAGATTACATACTATTTGATTCCAAGGATGAGAAATTCTAGAAAAGGTAAACTATGGTGACAGAAAGATCCATGGTTTTAGAGATTGAGGTTGGTGAGGAAACCACATAAAGGGACACAGCAGAATTCACTGAAATGATGGAACTATCCCATGTCTTGATTGTAGTAGTATTTTCTACGACTGTTACATTTGTCAAAACATGCTGGACTGAAAGTTGGTGAATTTAACTGAATGTAAATTATAGTTTTGCTGGCCTGGGAACTATGCTTTTGGAAACACTGCCTTGCCACATTACAATAAGATCATTGGACAATTTCATTTCCATTTTCATCATGTCCATTTATCACTGGACATTGGAAACTTTCCAAGATCTTAACTGTGTTAACTGTTTTTAAGCACGATCTGCCTAATAATGAACTATTTCACAATGAACTATTTCACATATTATTCCAACAAGTGTATATATTTTTCAATCCTCACCTGAGGATATTTTTTCCATCTATTTCTAGAGAGAGTGGGAAGGAGGGAGAAGAGGGAAAGAGAAACATCAACGTAAGAGAAACACATCGATTGATTGCCTCTCGCTTGCATCCTGACCGGGGTCAGGAAATCAAACCTGCAACCCAGGTACGTGCCCTTGACAGAGAATCGAACCCACAACCCTTCAAACTGTGGGCTGATGCTCTAAAGACTGAGCAAAATCGGCTAGGGCCAACAAGTGTATTTTAAGCAACTACTGGCATATACATAAACATAATTAAGCCAAGCACAAAGGCAAATAGAAAAAAAAACACACTTTTTAAAGATATGTTTTTATTGATTTTAGAGAGAAAGAGGAAGGGAGAAGGAGAGAGGAAGAGAAACATCAAAGTGAGAGAGAAACATTGATCAGTTGCCTCCTGCACCTACCCTCATGGGGGATCAAACCAGCAACCTGGGTATGTACTGTGACTGGAAATTGAACCTGTCACCTTTTGGTGCATGGGAAAATGTTCCAACCAACTGGGCCACAGCAGCCAGGGTAGAACCACTTTTTAAAAAATCATTTCCAGTCTAGTCATATATACTTGAAACAATATTACTATAAAATTGACAATTAAAAGGAGAGCTAAAAAATAATGTCCAAGGTAGAAATGAGAAGATCGACAAGTCTTTAGACAGTGGGCAAATAAGGCAGTTGCTAAAATATAATCAAGCTTCACCATAAAGAAATTATATAGTTCTGTAATTGTTTCAAAAGGTGTATTTGCAGTTTTTTTTTGTTAATAGTTTAACTACCTTGAGTCATTAAGTAAGAAGTCAGTGTAATCATCACATGTTTCTCAATCTACCTCTACAACTCTTTAAAAATTGTTTAAAATGGGTTTGTTGAGGATGAAGGACAGGGAATGAGATTAGTATAGCCAGGTCTGGTATGTCAGAACACTGAAAATAGGTCACACAACAATATTCTAAGTTAAATGACTCTAGGTTAAAGCATCATGTCAGTTACAGAGTCATGGTAAAGTTGGGAGTGGGTTTCTTGAGATATCTTGAGAAAAAGAATTTTCTAAGACTCACAGGAGAACGAGATGTGGTAGGAAGGTTTATCCCCATGAAATTATATCCCTTGGTTTTAAAAGCCCCATTTCCCTTAAACCAGTCCTGGAAAATGAAGAGCCAGGCCTTCAATATAGCTAAAAGCAAAGACAGCGCCCAGAGTTTCCATTCCATAATGGAGCAGGGTCGGATGTAGCATCAGGCTAAAGTCCATTAGTCCATTGGATGGGGTCCACAGGCACATGTAAAGGAGTACACCACCTGCAACAAGAGTCAGGAGCACAAGAGGGCCAAGAGGGCCAAGGGAGGAGGGAGGGGACTCCTTTGTTCAGGAGTGTAAATATCAAATCTTCCTGTGCTTGCGTTGCCCATGCCTCCAGGCCTACTCTGGCCAATGCCCTGTTTCCAGGTATGATTGACAGGCAAGCACTTTCCCAGGTCACTCAGACCTTATTGGGCATGTTCAGTCCCTTCTCCAGGCTCTGTGGGAACCAGACATGGAGAGTGTTAAACTGAAGCTTCCTGGCAAAGTTGTACACATGTCATGCCTGTATTATCTGGCCTTCCCTTTACTCCTTTCCTGCTGATTAATAACCAAGTTATTACAATGGTATCACATCCACTACCAGAATGTGTGTGTGTGTGCATGTATGTGTGTGTACGTGATGGAAATTACAAAACGGAAAAAACCAGGGGTATGACAATCAAATAGAATGGAAAGCCCAGAACTAACATATTTGTTCAGGGATCCACATATGCTTCACCTGATAGGAACATAAAATATGGTTAAGAGGTAAGTTATGAATATGGACTAAGAGTTACCACATCTTGAAGAGCCATATATGCCCTAAAAGAGCTTTGGCATTTATCGAGGGCCTAGGCAGCACAATGGGGAGGCTTTAAGCAAGGGGTGGATGACAATGCTCCAATTATCTGCAGTGTTGACAATGGACTAACTAAGGGGAAAGACTAAAAGCAGAATCAGGAAATGGTTGTATAATGGTTTATGGAAGAAAATTGGTATCCTAATCTGAAAGGCATTGATGGAATGAAAACAGTGGAAAGACTTGAAAGGTAGGAGGGAAAAGAAATAGACTTTGATGACTGGCTGGATGTAGGGACTGAAGGTCAAGAAAGGCCAATGGTAATTTTAATTTTGGATTTTGGTAACTGTATTAATGCTGTGGCTATTGACAGAGATGAACCAGAAGAAGTTTATGAAATTTGTTGATGAAAATGTTCACTACAGAGTTGGTTTTGCAAATCTTGATACTAAGGAGAATGATTTGTGTAAGCAATTTATAAAAGAAATGGAAACAATTAGGATACAGGAAACAATTTAGGAATGATGTAGAAAGCACAATGAAGATGATATTATCATTTATGATTGCACTAAATAAAAAGAACCTATGAAGGAGATTATGAAGAAGTTATCAGTTTGCTAATTTTTAAAAAGGAGTAAAAACTGTAAGAACTGGCACCTTGCTTCTCCTATATTCAACTTGAGAAGTAAAATTTCTGATAAAAATTATTTGGAAAAATAAATTACTATACAATCACTACTATGTACCTTAAGTGACTATTTAATTTATATGCCCTCGTCTCCCACCATTCCTTTTTTGACTCTTTCAAGTTTTTATTTTTTTGCCAGAACCTTAATACCAGTTGCATCTCAAGGTTCATTCCTAATTCACTGTTTTCCTCAGACCCATTTCCTGGATTATCTCTTCAACTCTCAAGTTGTTAACTGCCACTCATATTCTTAGAAGTTTGGCATATTTCCAGCTCTGATGTATTTTCTGAGGTTCAGAGTCACATCTCTGGAGCTACCTAGAGAATACAGTCAATGGTATGTCTGTCTAAATCCAAATTTAATTTGTCCTCTTCCCAAAAACTTTTATATAGAGTTGGAATCATACACTGTTCACGCTTTCTAGATTGGCTTCTTTCACTTAGCAATGTGCATTTAAGAAAATTCCATGTCTTCTCATGGCTCAGTAGCTCATTTCTTATTAACACTGGATAATACTATATTGTCTAGATATATCATAGTTCATTTACCTACTGAATGACATGTTTACTGCTTTCAAGCATTGGGAATTTTGAATAAAGATGTTATAAACATCTGTGTAGGTTTGTCCGTGGACGTAAGTTTTCAACTCCTTTGGGTTAATTCCAAGGAGCATAATTGCTAGTATGTCTGGTAACAATACAATAGTTTTATAAGAAACTGCCAAACTGTCTTCCAAATTGCCTATACCATTTTCATCCAGCAGCAATGAATGTTAGTTCCTGTTGCTCTCTGGTGCTGTCAGTGTTCTGGATTTAGTCCATTCTAATAGGTATGTGGAGGTATCTCACTATTGTTTTAATATGCAGTTCCATGATTACCTATGGTGTGGAGCATCTTTTATAGCCTCACTAGAGGCCCAATGCATGAAGATCCATGCAAGAATAGGCCTTCCTTCCCCTGGCTGTCGGCACCAGTTTCCCTCTGGCACCTGGGACCCAGGCCTTCACTCTGGCGCCGCCTCCTGCCTTCGCTCCAGGCTGGAGCCACCTCCCGCCCATTCCAGCCTGCTCCGTGGCCACCGCCCAGAGGCTGGCCCTTGGCAGCCAGTCAGGGCTTGTGGGAGGCTTGGCTTCCTTTGTCACTGGGCGACGAAGAAAGCCAAGCATCCCACCCAAAGGAAGGCAAGTGTCCCGCCCGCTCCAGCCGGCTCCGTGGCTCCGGCCGGCACCGCCATCGTTGTGGCTATAGGTGCTGCCATCTTTGTGGCTATGGGCACCACCATCTTCGTCACGGAGTGAGGGTTAATTTGCATATTACCCTTTTATTAGTATAGATTTGCATTCTGTATATCTTCTTTGAGTATCTGTCTGTTCAAATCTTCATTATTAAGTTGTTCATTTTCTTACTGTTAAATTTTAAGAATTCTTTGTATATTTTGGATCATAGACTTTTATCAGATGTGTATTTTGCAAAATAATTTCTCCCAATCTTCTTTCTCTTAACACTGTCTTACACAAAGCAGAAGTTTTTAATTTTAATGAAGTCTAGCTTATTAATTCTTTCTGTCATGGGTTGTACCTTTGATACTGTTATCTAAAATGTTATCACCATATCCAAAGTTACCTAGATTTTCTCCTATGTCATCTTCTCCAAGTTTTATAATCTTGGATTTTCACATAAGTTTATAATCCATTTTGAGTTAATTCTTGTGAGAAATGTAAGATCTGTGTCCAGATTCCTTGTATTTCTTTTTGACCTACCTTCTCTCCATCCTGATTACAATGTTCTTATTGTCTCATCAGCAATTAGGTGAACTGTTACATCATCCACTAAATTTTTCCCTCTTTAAATTCATCTTCCATCCAGCAACCAGGATAAGCTATCTAACAAGCAAAGTATACCATATGGCTATTCAAGGCCCCCTCTGGCTCCCATTCCTAAAAAAATATTTTAGGAACATCTTTAGCACCTTATACAAAGTCTTTTGTACTCTCTTTCTGCCTCTCTAGTTTCAGCAATCCTGACTCCCTTGCATGACATCTGTAATTCACATCTCTTTGCATTCATGAATGTTATTCCTTTTGCTTATGATTCCCTTCTGACATTTTTCTGGCTGAGACTAGAATCCTTCAAACTTCAAACCAACCATCCTATTCCCTGTCCCCACAGTTTATTTCAAGGTCTGAACTCCTTCTTGAAGCATCTATAATGCTCTATACACTCCTTGGTATTAATACTTCACAGACTTTATTGTGTTTATATGTCTATCTCCCCTAATAGACTATCATCTCCTCAAAGATAAGGACAATATCAAAAAAATGTTTGTACCTCTCATGCAGTTCCTGGGTAAATCTTCCCGGCATTTGTGTTGAACTGAATTGAATAAGGTAAATAATAATACTGACGCAGTACTACTACCACCATATCACCTACACCATTCCAAACTGTCTCTTGATCAAAATTTTCACCTTTTCTTCTTGTAACAGACTTTGAGAACAGAAGAAGAGATTAAAGAAGGGTATGAATTAAATTCAACTTTAGTGGTACCTTCTGCTCTAGGCTTTATTTTCCTTTTTCTTTTGTTTGTGTGTTTGTTTGTTTTTTGTTTAATTCTCTTTTTTATTGAGTTATAATTGATGCAGAACATTATATTACTTTCAGATAAACACCATATTTCCTTTTAAAGCCTGTTGTTATATGGTTGCTTTCTTATGCTTGCAATTGAAGTGAATGATGAAATCTGGCATTGGTGCTAAGAACTTGGAGTGAGAAGGTCGGTTTACTGTTCCTGGCTTGGAGTCAAACTAGCTGAATGCCCTTGAGCAATTTCATTAACTTCTCCCCTTGATTGCATTTCCTATACTATAAGAGATGCCTATGAGTACTTCACGTGTGACTCACGGGAATCTTTATTTGAAAGGCAGTACAGAAATGTCCTTATTCACATCTCTTTGAGAGTAAGGGACGTGAACGTCATCAAAAGCAAAGGCACCTTCCCAAGAGGTTAAAATCAAGAAGCAGAGGAAACCTGACATCAAGTTAGGTGATGGATTGTAAAGCCTATTCTGCTTTTTAATACTACCACAGAGTTTATTACCCCCATAGCAATGTAGATCAGTTCAAACAAGAAGGCTTTATTTTCCAGTCAATTAAGGCAGGCCAGCCTGTGTGGCCACCCTACCAGCTCACAGAATATGTTTTTGTACAGCGCCATGTATCCTGCTTCTATGTTTATTCAGTCATGTACAGTAAACTTGCTTAAAAATGATTTTCCCTAAAAATGACAAGTTGTTGAAATTCACTCCTCCTTAATTACACACTTTCAACTACACAGACAGTTGAGTACATAAAACCTACTTTGACAAGATGTAGAGAAAGAGCAGGACAAAATGATAAGGATTTTGAATTTAGAAGATATTATTAAAAGTTATTTACTGACACGAATGGTAAAATCTAAGCAAGTACTCCACATGACTTTTTTTTCTGACAATTTTTTTCTTTATTGATTAGGGTATTACATATGTGTCCTTAAACCCCCTTGCCGCCCCCCCCCCCCACACACACACACAAACACCCCTGCTCATGCCCTCACCCCCCTGCTGTCTGTGTCCATTGGTTATGCTTATATGCATACAAACAAGTCCTTTGGGTTAGGGTTAGTCTCTCCCCCTTACCTCCACCCTTCCCTATCTTCCCTCTGAGGTTTGATCGTCTGATCAATGCTTCTCTGTCTCTGAATCTGTTCTTATTAATCAGTTTATGTTGCTCATTATATTCCACAAATGAGTGAGATCATGTGATATTTGTCTTTCTCTGACTGGCTTATTTTGCTTAGCATAATGCTCTCCAGCTCCATCGACGCTGTTGCAAATGGTAGAAGTTCCTTCCTTTTTATAGCAGCATAGTATACCATTGTGTAGATGTACCACAGTTTTTTAATCCACTCATCTGCAGATGGACACTTAGGCTGTTTCCAAATCTTAGCTATGGTAAATTGTGCTGCTATGAACATAGGGGTGCTTATATCCTTTCTGATTGGTGTTTCTAGTTTCTTGGGATATATTCCTAGAAGTGGGATCCCTAGGTCAAATAGGAGTTACATTTTTAGTTTTTTTGAGGAAACTACATACTGTTCTCCACAGTGGCTGCACCAATCTGCATTCCCACCAGCAGTGCATGAGTGTTCCTTTTTCTCTGCATCCTCGCCAGCACTTGTCATTTGTTGATTTGTTGATGATAGCCATCCTGATAGGTGTGAGATGGTACCTCAATGTCATTTTGATTTGCATCTCTCAGATGACTAGTGACTTTGAGCATGTTTTCATATGTCTCTTGGCCTTCCTTACATCCTGTCAAAAAGTATCTATTTAGGTCCTTTGCCCATTTTTTGATTGGGTTGTTTATCTTCCTTTTGTTAAGTTGTATGAGTTCTCTGTAAATGTTGGAGATTAAACCCTTATTGTTGATAACATTGGCAAATATGTTCTCCCATGCAGTGAGCTTTCTTGTTTTGTTGATGGTTTCTTTTGCAGTACAGAAGCTTTTTATTTGGATGTGGTCCCATTTGTTTATTTTCTCCTTAGTTTCTATTGCCCTAGGAGCTGTATCAGTGAAGATATTGCTTTGGCATATGTCTGAGATTTTGCTGCCTGTGGATTCCTCTAATATTTTTATGGTTTCCCATCTTATGTTTAAGTCCTTTATCCATTTTGAGTTTATTTTTGTGTATGGTGTAAGTTGGTGGTCTAGTTTCATTTTTATTGCATGTATCTGTCCAATTTTCCCAACACCATTTATTGAAGAGACTTATCTTAACTCCATTGTATGCTCTTGCCTTCTTTGACAAATATTAATTGGGCATAATGGTTTGGGTAGATTTCTGGGTTCTCTATTCTATTCCATTGGTCTATATGTTCTTGTGCCAGTACCAGGCAGTTTTGAGAAGAGTGGCTTTGTAATATAGCTTGATATCTGGTATTGAGATCCCACCTACTTTGTTCCTCTTTCTCAGGATTGCTGAAGCTATTCAGGGTCTTTTTTTATTCCAGATGCATTTTTGGGAGTTCGTTCTAGGTCTGTGAAATATACCGTTGGTATTTTAATAGGGAGCGCATTGAATCTATAGGTTGCTTTGGGTAATATGGAATTTAATGATATTGATTCCACTAATCCATGAACACGGTATGTTCTTCCTTCCGTTTATGTCTTCCTCTATTTCTTTTTTCAGTGTCTTCTGGTTTTCTGAATATAGGCCTTTTACCTCCTTTGTTAAGTTTATTCCTACGTATCTTAATTTTTTTAGTGCAATGGTAAGTGGGATTTTTTTTTAATCTCTTTTTCTGTAAGTTCACTATTGGTATATAAAAATGCCATAGATTTACTGGCGTTAATTTTGTATCCTACTACACTGCTGAATTCATTTATTAAGTCTAATAATTATTTGATGGAGTCTTCAGGGTTTTCTATGTACCGTACCATGTCATCTGTTAATGATGACAGTTTTACATCTTCTTTTCCAATCTGGATACCTTTTATTTCTTCTTCTTGTGTAATTGCTAAGGCTAGCACTTCCAGTATTATGTCAAACAGGAGTGGTGAAAGTGGGCATCCCTGTCTTGTTCCTGTTCTTAGGTGAAATGGTTTTAGTTTTTGCCCATTGAATATGATGTTGGCTGTAGGTTCCACCTGACATCTTACATAATGCTGCACATTCTTTGAAGGGTTTTTGTTGTTGTTGTTGTTGTCATCAAAGGAGATAATAGAGTTCTCGGGAAAAGCTTTAATTTGTCAGAAATACAAAGATTGTCATAGCCTAAATCATGTGTTTTCCTATACTCTGAATGAGGTACAAATTCAGGATACCCTTTAACTTTATAGCAAAGTGATATAAAAGAGAAATATTTGCATATTGCTTATAAATAATACTGCAGATTAAGAACAGCTATTCATCACCAGTAGCCTCTTTTTTATATTGTCACAGAAATAAAGAGAGGGTTTTAAAATAGAAAAGACTTTCCTAATTTAGTTACAAAGTTAAATATATCTCCTTTATTTATCCACATGTTCAGGCTCTATCAAAACATTAATTGGCCCTGTGCCTTCTATGAATTGTTGCCTGAGTTAGCTTTGGAAAACCATAAGTGATAAAGTCCACAGCGTAATGAAATAAGTTGGATGGCTATACATTGTTTAAAAAAACACAACTATACATTTATTCTAATAATTGAATCTTTCATAACTTCCTCTTTTTAAAAATATATTTTATTGATTTTTTACAGAGAGGAAGGGAGAGGGATAGAGAGTTAGAAACATCGATCAGCTGCCTCCTGCACACCTCCTACTGGGGATGTGCCTGCAACCAAGGTACATGCCCTTGACCAGAATCGAACCCAGGACCCTTCAGTCTGCAGGCCGACGCTCTATCCACTGAGCCAAACCAGTCAGGGCTCATAATTTGCTCTTAATCTCACATACTTGACATCCTTTTTTTAAAAAAAAATATTATAAGGAAGTTCCTTTCTCTACTGGTGAACATTTTCACCCTGTGATATTATCTCAAGGTCCGGATCAGAGCCCATATTTCAATCCTCCTAGGTCTTTCTTTTTTCCCATAGCGCATTGACTAATTCCTATGATAGTACTTATCCCACCCCATCTTTGTGAGAACTATTCATAAAGTATATGAGTATAATACTCACAATACATAATACTTGCAATACATAGAAAGCAACAACTCTAATTGGAAATTAGGTCTGAAAAATCCAGTGTTTAAAGTTGCTAACATAAGACTACATGCTGAGGGTATAGAACTTCATTCACTCACCCATCCAGTCACTGCTTACTGAGCACTGTTTGGATAGTTAGGATTTTTTTATTACCAGTGATCAAAACCCATGAGTTTGCTCAGCAAGGGTCTTCGGATGACTACACTGTTATTTTATTTGATCAAAGGTAGCTAGAGACAATGAAATTAAATTATCTTTAACATCAGCAAAATGATTTTAATGAAAATTAAGTTGTCGTTAATGTTAGCAAAATTTATTAAATGAAAATACTCATTTCTGATGAGTGTGGTTAAACAGATATTCTCATGCACTATTTTGAGGGCATAAACTAATAAAATATAGTTGAAAATATATTTTTGTTATTAAGAGCCTTATTTTGTCTTAAGAGTGTTAAAATACTGTCTCATTCTTTTCTTTTCTTTTTTAATCCTCACCTGGGGATATTTTTTCATTGATTTTAGAGAGAATGGAGGAGAGAGAGAAACATCTATGTGAAGATGTAAGAGAGAGAGACATAAATTGGTTGCCTCCCGCACATGCCCTGACTCAGGCCGGGGATCGAGCCTGCAACCAAGGTACATGCCCTTGGGGCAGGAATCAATCCCAAGACCCTTTGGTCAGCAGGCTGACACCCTAACCACTGAGCAAAACTGGGTAGGGCAAAATACTGTTTCATTCTGATGCCATAAAATTATACAAAATAATTTTTATTTAGCTCATAAAGTCAAATTTTAAAATTTATGTCACAAAATATGCACATGTACACACACACAAAAAAATTAAATGCCCATAATAGGAAAAAGATAATTATGATATAGCTTTAAATTAGAAGATATGCAGAGAATTATTTCCTCCTTCCATTTTAGTAATGAAGAAACTAATACTTGTGCTATTCAACACATACTGAGCATTCCTTCCTGGCAGTATGCTCATGCATTGTTATAGCATTTAACCAGAAATATGAAAATCCCTGTCCTCAAATAACTCATATTACCAGGGGAGAGCACTGACAGCAGGCACAGCAGAATATCTGCTCTATGCCATGCTGCTTGCTAGGCAATTTCTTCCTCTATTTCACTTATACTCAGAACATCGCTGGGAGGTGCAAACGGAGGCTCAGATTTACACAGCCAAGAAGTAGCAGGGCCAGCATTCCAACCTCCACTTATCTCATTTTAATGCCAATAATATTTTTCCAATGAGATTTGTGAAATGTAGGGTGGGGAGTTTTCAGTTCTTTCTTTGGTTAAGCTTACCTTGGGGGCACCAATCCAATCTAAAGTTGCTACAGGAATGCTTTAATTAATGATTTGGGGAGGGGGTTTATTTTATCCTTTTAATATGTTTTTAAAGGTGTAAAATTGACCTCAAGGCCTTTGCCCGGGGATAGATATGCCAACCACTGGAAAGGTTGTGCTGGAATTGAAGAGAACAGTTCCCTAATGGAGTGTAGAGCTGCGACTTAACGAGAACATTTATATAAGCTCTTGGAGTGAACTCAGTGCTCACTGGAACTCTACTGTATTCAGCTTTTGCCCTTAATACACACTAATAACTCAGAGTCCCCCTAGGAGAGCTGGAGAACTTGGTGTTAAATAAATAATATGGAATTAGTTTCTCTGGATTCATTCCTGATTGTCACAGCTAACGAATTATTAATCCTAAGATTTATTTATCAACGGTAAAGTTGGCAGAAAAAAGTAAAATATGCCATCATTCAAAATTTAATGATGTAAACAGCCAGATTCACTCCAGTCTCACTAGGCTAACTTGCCAGGCTATGGCCTGCGCCAATCATAATAAGCAAGGCTGACCTCATGCCAAGATGGTGGAGCAGAAAGCCGAGGCTATTACAAGGTTTCCATTCTATAATTTTGTGTTAGGCTGCTTTACTCCTTGCCCCGTGTAAACAAATGGATTTTTTTTTTCACATATGAGGTATATTGAGTTCAGAGACTGACTTGGATAAGCACTCAGCTTAGACTGTACAACTGTTTATGTTCTGAGAATAGACATGTGAAGGCCTTGAGTGCTCTTCTGAAAGGTTGTGATTAAGTTTTTCATCCAAAATTGTTTCATTGATAACAATACAGCCTAAGATTTTGGCATTCCCTTATCAACATTTCACAGAAGAAAGCTTCACCCCAAATTCATCGACCTGAGTATGGACACATGTAAAAAAAGAACTCGTCACTGATATCTGGCCTTCTTAACTTTCAAATTTTGAAAGAAATTAGTCTATAAGAAAAACTTGCAACTGAATATCAAGAGAGAATATAAGCCTCTTCAAGTTCTGCTTCTCCTAGTGATTTTGTCTCAGAGGCTAACTACTGCTCTAGGAACTGATCCTCAGCTTCATAGATTTTATCTCTTCTCCCGAAGAAGATGCCACATCTCAGGTGATCATATTTTTATAGATAACATTTTCACAGTAAACTAATAAAATGACAGAATTTTAATTTCCTCAGTCAGAATGCCATACTAATGGTCAGAATAGCTATTGCTATAGTGAAATATAGGTCTTCCCAAAAGCATCAATTAAATGCCTAAGAAACAAAATGAGTAAACTTAAGGCTGCTTGTTGACCACAAAATTCGAACAAATGAGACAGAACGCTTCACTCCGAAGAGTAAATGATCTTTGATCCACAGTAGAGTACAGCATTTCCATTTTAAGAATTCTTATGTCTTCCACCCACTGCTTCATATCATTGTATTGAGTGATTAAACACTAATGAATTTTAATATGCAATAATTTTAATTAGGAATCCATTTGAAAATGGGTACATTACTGCTTTCTCTACATTTATTAATCCATACATTTCCTTTGCAAAAATAAATTGGCAAGGAACTGAAATTTTTTGTCATGTATTCCAGAAAGAAACAGGTCATATGTGGTTAGTGATCTCAACTCAAATTTCTAATCTGATCCAAAGGCAAGTGTTTAATTATTGGTATCAGAATACCTCCTAAACCCAACTAAGAAAAGTTGTATATTTCTTAATTTCACTCATGTGACCAGAAAATATTAACAACTTGATTCATTTCGTTTCAGTTCCAAAAATATTCACTGAGCAGCCACTGCAGGCCAACCATTGTGTTACCCACTGGAGTGTGAAAGCCAAAAGATGAATCTGTTATCCTAGCCAGCAAAAAAACCACTGGCATAGGGAATAAATTTAAGGTTAAGAATTTCAAAAGCTGCATTTTTCTCTATAATATCTTATTATCATAAGAAAAAGTATGTCTTTTAGAATGTTTATGTTTTAAGATGAAACAAATTTACATAATGAAATGATTATGCATTTTATTAAAAGTTTATTTTCCCAAATATACCAAAATTAGAGAATAAAAACAAAATACAGAGTGGGAAAAACATCCGTGGTATTAAATTATCATTGTCACTCAAACTGGAATATCCAATTTCAAAAATTCATCCTGAGTTAAAAATCACATATACATATTGAACAAATATTATGTCTGTAATTTGAATTTTACCTTTTTCTAAATATTCCATAAGTAAAGCAAATAACTTCTATACATTAAAAGCAAATAGAATAAGAAAAATTTGATTTTGGTGTGAACATTTGGGGGTTTATATGGAACATTAAGAAAGTTATGGGCCACCTCTGCATTACATTCTGCCTTACTACCTTTCCTGGACCCCCTCAGTTCTCTCCATGACCCCTCTATGGATTATGAACCCTGCTTCAGGCACTAACTGTAACGCTCACCTTCGCACAAGATTATGATAACCTGATACCTGCTGGCACACTGTTTTAATATTCCTGTTTCAATATCCCGTTGATATCTTCATCTTTTGGTCCTGCCTAATTTCACTTACTTGCCTTAAAAAGACTGTGTCTCAGCCCAGTCATCTCAATTTCATGCTCTTCCTGACTTTAGAGCTCTCTGGCCATGCAGAGCCAGTCTCTAGGACACACCAGTTTGATATTCCTCACTGAGGTTAGTATTTCCAGGCCCACAGCTTTTTGAGACATTATAATGATCATAAATTTGTAACAGTGACAAACTGAGTGAACAAGGGACAAACGAGGCAAGGAGACTATTTAGAGCTCCATCTCCATCATCAAGATGAAAGATAATTAGGGCTTGAACTAGGGAAACATTAGACTTAAAAGTTGTTGACTCGCTTGCCATCACAATCCAACTGCTCATCAGAGTTCCATCTATTTTCCTACATCTTTTGAGGCACCAGATCCTGGGTCTTTCTATGGTGCAATTGCAAAGCCTGAGTTACTTTCCAATATTTTACTAACCTTTTCCATAGTCTTATAATTTTTAGCTTTATCTTTTTTCTAGTCCAATTTAAAATGCCTTGAAAAGCATTAACCGTCATTTGCCTATAATGGCTGGGATGAAATATACAACACAGTCACGCACTGCATACTGACTTTTTGGTCAAAGACAAACCTCATATACAACGGTAGTCCCATAACATTATAATGGAGCTAAAAATTTCCTATTGCCTAAGTGATGTCATATCCATCCCAACATCCCATCACAAGGCTTTATTCATGTTTGTGGTGATGCTGGTGTAAACAAAACTACTGCTATACAGGCGTATAACAGTACAGCACCCACAATTGTTTACAGTACATAATACTTGATGATAATAAACAACTATTTTGCTGGTTTATGTATTTACAATACTATACGTTTCATCAGTATTTTAGTGTACTCTTTCTACTTCTAAAAAGAAAATAGCTTGCTGTAAAACAGTATGACATGTTATGCCAGCAGTAGCTTTATATATCTTGGGTTTACCCAGAATCTTGATTGCATCATTTTTCTTGTGCTTGATTTAATCTCATATTGTTTTATAAATTCAGTGTAGCCTAAGTAAATAGTGTTAATAAAGTGTACAGTGATGTACAGTAATCGTCTAGGCCTTCGCATTCACTCACCACTCACTCACTCACCCAAAGTGACTTCCAGTCCTGTGGAGTTAGTGCCCTATTCAGGCACACCATAGTTTATCTTTATACCAGTTTTACTGTATCTTTTCTCTATTTAGATATCTTTAGGTACACAAATACTTACCATTGTGTTAAAATTGCCTGTAGTACTCAGTACAGTAACATGCTGAACAGATTTGTAGCCTTTAGGAGCAATAGGCTGTCCCATGCAGCCCAGGTGTGGAGTAGGCTAGACCAGCTGGGTTTGTGTATGTGCACTCTATGATGTTTGCACAATGACGGAATCACCTAACAACTCATTTTTCAGAACATATCAAGGTTGTTCTTCAGTGGCTCATGACTATAGTGAATTAGCTTATACTAGAATTTGCATAAAGAGAGCTTCAGAACCTCATTTTTTAAATTCTAAAGATAAAGTTTCCTGTTTTAAGGAAAATACATATGTAGTAGACTATGGTGGCTTTTGTTTTATCTACCCAGAATGCCACATCATTCTCCTTCTACTGAAAAGAACCTTTCTTTTGGAGAACTCCTCCCCCGTGCCACGAGGTTTACCTAGAGCTGTCAACCACAGTAACATGCCTCCCATTCCCCAGAAACCATGGCAATGGGTGGGTTAGTTAAGTTTGGTTGCTCAAGTTTGCCCAGTTCAGGAACAGCCATTGACCCAAGTCTATCCAAACAGTGACCCCCTTGGAAAAATTCCAGTAGAGATAGCAGAGAAGGCTCTCTTCCTCATGGGACCAGTGTGATGAAGGAAATACACCTGAGATGCTTGCTGACACCTCACCCAGCTATAAGGAAATAAGAGGAAATCAGGCTACTTAACCAACAGCTTCATACACAAGTAAATGTGAGACATAGATGGAAAGAGTGATTGAAAGCATCATTTGAGCCTCTAGCATCAGTGCTGGAATAAACATAAGGTTAAGAGTAAAATGTCTGAATTTCCATTTAATTTTAATCGATTTCAACAAATATCGATGTGCCAAATACTGTTATACTAGTATGTTTGTGTGAGGAAGACTGCAATTAAATTGGTTCCAAGGGCTCGGTGCCTGTATGCTCCCAGAGCAGGCACATTTCCTTTCCAAGCTTCCAGCCAAGACACAAACGTAAGGGAAGGTCCATGAGCCACTCGGGAGATGGCCACTATAATCCCACCCAGTCCCTATCTAGGACACTCACCATTCCCATAATCACCATTTCCCAACCATGGGTCTCAACAGGCTCCTGCATTTGGAGAAAGTTCATATTTTCCAAGTCCATGTCCATATTCCACTGCCCACAGTCCACACACAGATGTCTAAACAGCGAACTCCATCCCTTTGCCGAACGAACATCTTTCCCATCAAAAGCACAACTGTTCCAGCTTCTTAGCCTTGTCTTACTGTCCTTCTCCATCTAATATATCTTTTTAATCATGCAACTTCTCCAGGAGCCCTAAAATACTAACAGCTAATCAATACCCAAGCAAAACAGAGGCTACTCAGAACTATTTCTATAAAATGGGTAGGGGTGAGGACAAAACCATATCATAAGCACACTGACTGGCACAAGGCCAGCGGGAAGACAGCTAGGGGGAAGGTGCCATCTGACCCTTTCTACATCGCCTGTGTAATCTGACCAGTGAGAAGCAGGAGAATAGCTACCAGAACCTTTTCATGGTAATGAGGTCATTCTCTTGCTTTTTTCAGACTTCTTCGATCTCCATTTAAGGCAATAAATTAGATAGTTCAATTCTGCCTTTTGCTCTCAACCCACAGAGACTCCCCTCTTCACTGTGAATGCCAGTGCCCTTTCCTGGAGATCAAATTGAGGGACCTTCTGTGAAGCATCCTCTGGGTCCACTGGAGCAGGCCTGGCCAGGGAAACAATGGTGGGAACAGGCTTTCTGTCCTGAGAGCAATGCCGAGCATATTAAAAGCATGTGTCAATGTGAAGAAACCTGACTTCCCACAATTCATGGAAATGTCTGTACCACCAGAGTATTCTGTACCACCAGAGTATTCTTCACACCTTCCTCTTAATTCAGGGTGACATTCCAGGCAAGCTAGAAACTTGAACCTGAGTCTGGACCCATGTCTCCGAACTTCTGCTTTTGTGTATCCTATCTTGGGCCCCAGGGTCCTGTGCACTCTGTCTTTTTTTTTTAAATCAAGGACATTTAATTTCCTTATTTTGGGTTCCCTTGTGCTTATGCCACGCAGGTCAGTGTCACTCTATTTCTACACTCCAGCCTAGGAAAGACCACCAGACCCATGTGTCCCAGAAAGAGAAATATATACGTGTGTGTGTTTAAAAAGACCTCCTTTAACATTTTCACAAATATTT
The DNA here is from genome assembly GCF_964212035.1 of Myotis nattereri. Classification (NCBI taxonomy): domain Eukaryota; kingdom Metazoa; phylum Chordata; class Mammalia; order Chiroptera; family Vespertilionidae; genus Myotis; species Myotis nattereri. Next base: position 40,904,574 of record NC_138092.1, on the reverse strand, counting down.
TGGATGTCATTGAACTAAATGGTTTCAAAGAGAGATGTTGCTACCAATGACTTATTGGAGTCGATGTCTATGACTATGTCCATGCTTCTTTCTATGAAAAGCAAGTGCATAAAACAAATTCACAGGATGGGAAATGGAATTGGTGAAGCAGGCCTGGAAAAGGCAAAGTGCAGATAGGCAGTTTCCGGAGATACTGGTAGCATGTCAAGACTATGCATTCTCTTCTCATGTCCAATATCTAAAAGAAGAAAAGATCAATTACCTCACACTCACAGAGAAAATATCTGTGTTTCTACAATCACATGTGGGGATTGAGTGAACTGATATAGTTAAATATGTGAATCTTCCTAATATATGATACATTAAGAATAAATATTCTGGCCAGCCTATGTATGCACATGCCTAAAGCCACTCACACCAACAGTAGATAGATACACATGCACAGAGAGAACTGACTCTGGGTTCCCTCAAAATCAGTATTGGCTTTCTTGCATCTAAGTCTTGCATGGGACTTAAATTCAAGATCAGCGCTTTTACACACTCATGCATTACTGGCAACCAATTGATGGATGTGAGTATGTCATTGGGGAGGGAAGAGAAAATTTAATTAGGTGTTCTAGGCAAATCAAGCCACCCACGAGTGTATTTTCTGGACATGGTGGTATTTTGACTGGCAGGGCAGAGCTACATGATGTTATTTTCCTAAGTTAAGATTTTTTTTTAACAAAAGTTTGACCAAAGCAGTTGGCAAAAGTCAAGTTTTATTTTTTTCAGCTGAGGGGGTAGTTCAGAGAAGGCATCACTTGGAGTTGTCATGCATGAATGGCTGTAGGTTCATATGTTGGCTAAAATGGCACCACTAAAGTAACATTAAGAATCCTTGAGAGAGGGAAAAAATTAAAACCTGGTGAAATATGAAAAACCCTCCAGGAAAACTGACAACCTGCTTCATAGCCATTCCATTACTATTGATGATTAGCTCATTTTCCTAAGGAAAGAAAAAACAATGTTCCAGATTGCCAGGGACGAAAATGAGTGCTCACCATGACATATGTTAGACAGCAAGAGTCAGTAAGGCAGTCTGTTCTGTGTAAGCACCGCCAATGATACAGAAGATTTATAAGATGTAATAACTATCAAGAAATTTACAATCAAAATTGGAGAAGACTAAAATATGTAGCAAAGAGTACCAGATGGTCTAATGGTACGGGAATGTTCTTTCTCACCAATTTTGCCCGGCTCATTATTATCCGTTTACATACTGGTCCTTCATGAAGTGTGGCCCAACCAGCCACTCCTCCCTCAGCCCAGGCCCACACTGCACTAGGTGGTATTTTATTGCACTCTATGCTTATGTCTAACATAGGGGAGGTCGCACTTTATCACCACAGTCTCCCTAACTAGGCAGAGCTATGGAGGGCCATGTTTATCTTGTTCTCCCAGTACTTGGTATCACAGGCGGTGAGCAGGAGCTCAAAAAGTGTTTGATAGATTAGTACTGAAGGCCATTAATGGGGACCAAGAATAATGAGAGTTAAAGAAGTAAAAAAAAAATTTATGCGGTAGATGTGGGTTCTAATATCTGCCAGTTGCAGAGTTATGGTAGGCAACTGTATCTTTTCTGCATCCCCCTTTCCAGAGCAGAAGTGCCCTTCCCTTAGCCCATGTGATTCTGGGATGCCTTTCCTTAACCATGTGACCCAAGCTGTGTGCAGAAATCAAAGAATTGGACATACAACTCAACTACAGCTGATCAGAACTTTTTCTTGAAATATACCACCTAGACCAGTGGTTCTCAACCTTCTGGCCCTTTAAATACAGTTCCTCATGTTGTGACCCAACCATAAAATTATTTTCGTTGCTACTTCGTAACTATAATGTTGCTACTGTTATGAATTGTAATGTAAATATCTGATATGCAGGATGGTCTTAGGCGACCTCTGTGAAAGGGTCTTTCGACCGCCAAAGGGTGAGAGAGGGTTTTCTTCCTTCTAGATCTCAAGCTGTATGCCTGTGGGCTACTACTCTGTCCTCTGTGTGGGGAGAGCACATGCAAAGCAACAGAGCAGGGCCAACAAGAGAGGCAAGACGTACCCACCGGGGAACGGAGTCAAGGCCAGCTTCAGATGCAGGTGTGCTGCATTGAGACTCTCAATGCATATTGTTTTGTGTCAGTTACAATAAAATGTGTTCTGCTCCTGGGAACTAAAAGAGCATTAAACCTACATCAAAGTGAATAGTAAACCAAGCTCTCCCACATTAATGTATTTTAAACCCTCATCTCCTTTGATTGGTGTTATAATGCCAATATTATACACTGAGGTCAAAGAGATAAAATATCTTACCTCAAATCTCATGGGGAAAAGTGTGGCAAATGTACCTGGGTTCCCTGATTGCAAGGGTGATGCTCTTTTTTCACTATTCATTTCAACTCTAGGATGGAGTTGAGACTCCAGCTCAAATTTACAAAAGCACAAGACATCCTCCTCAGAGGATTTTAACTCCAAGTCTGCGGGTCTTTGTCCATGAATATATTTCTGGAACATCTAAGCAATGTGTGGATGGGGGTTGATGACTTATAAGCTGTGTAAACAGGAGGAATGATCAACAAGGAAATCTTGTGCACAGAGGGTCATGTGTACCCACAATGTGGTGAAGCTTGAGCCATTCAGGTTCAAGTTGCCTTCCTCGAATGACCTGTTTGAGTTTTAGGAACTAAGCAAAGATGGAAATATCCTTGTTTTTATTAAGAAATGTTTTCATCTCTTGTGTTTTTCATGGATTCTTTTATCTGGAATGGAAAAGAAGATATTAGCTAGAAAGGGCTATGCTATCTAGAAAGACCAATTATTTATGTTAAATTGTTATTTAAAGGCAAAATAACTTGGTTGAAGTTCAAAATACAAGATAAACTGGTTGTATGATCTTGAACAACTTCTTTAAATGTTGGTTTCCTGCCCAACTGGTGTGGCTCAGTGGTTGAGCATCAACCTATGAACCAGGAGGTCATGATTTGATTCCCAGTCAGGGCACATGCCTGGACTGTGGGCTCAATCCCCAGTAGGGGTGCAGGAGGCAACCGATCAATGATTCGCTCTCATCATTGATGTTTCTATCTCTCTCCCTCTCTGAAATTAATAAAAATATTTTTAATTTTTTTTATTTTTTCAGCTGAGGGGGTAGTTCAGAGGGGCATTCAGACAACCCCCACTCCCCAGCACATGCCCTCAACCCCCTAGTATCAATGTCCATTGGTTATGCTTATACGCATGCATACAAATCCTTTGGTTGATCTCTTACTCCCCCTCCCCTGCCTTCCCAAAATTTTGGTTTCCTCACTTGTGAAGTGACTATACTAATAATTACCCTCAGGATATTTGCAAAGGTATGGATTGATATGTACAAACATGTATAATAAATGTTAGAATAGTAAGAATCTTAGCTATTACTCTTGCTGGTGATATCACATTCAATATGATTTGTGACTATAATACTCTCAGATTTATTTTTCCAGGTAAAATAAATATTTTCAGTAACCATTTATTTTGACTCCTCAAACAGAAACACATTTGCCAAGAGACCAGTTCTTCTGGGCGAATCTATATTTCAACACCTGTATGTATATTATATGCTATAGAGACGGACACAACATGAATTCGATAAAAGACAGCTTTAAGGATAATCTTTCATCTGAAATGGTTTACTATTATTTATACAGTAGTGGAAAGACTATCTATTTAGTCACTGGCTAGCCTGCTTTTGCATTTAGGAAACCATCCTATTGTGGCTGTAGGCCTCTATCTTCTCATTTTTGTCAAAATACATGACCTGAAGTTCTCCAACCTGCAGGCAAAGCTCTACTCAGGGCCTAAACCAAAGTCACTCCTCGTGCCAGGACAAAAGGACATGTGTGCCTGCCAATAGGTGAGGTCTGGCACTGAATCCTACTACCTGGCACGGCCGGTGTGGCTCCCTGACCTGGATTTTCCTTCCAAATCCTTTTCTACTCCCACACCTCTCAATGTTTGTCCAAACCTCTGGACTTCTCTGCCCTCTGGGATTGGACTCCTGTCCTAAACCCATGATTTGCACTGATGGAGAGACTGAGTTCAGGAGGGAGGGGGTAGGGAGAACAGTGCTACACATCTCCTACTTCCCATCATCTCACCACCTCACTTTTACTATCCTCTCCCCTGTGCTACTGCCTGCCTCTCCTCTGTCCTTGGTTTGGGTCTTGCTTTCACCCAGAGAGACTTGCCTGGAGTCAGGACTGTGTTGACTGTGATGGTTAGCATCACTGCAGCTCGGAACTCCTGCTACCCTAAACCTAAGGAGGGACCAGTGGCTCTCCATCTCAGGCCTGTTCCAACAGGAGTCTGCCACAGTCCTATGCACATTATGATTGGGACTTTGTTCCAATTTCATGGGAGTCAACCCTACCCCGTGTGAGGCTCCTCCTGTGCTAGGGAAACAGATTATTTTCCCTATTTGTGTTGGCCTACTGTAAAACCCCTGTATGACCCACAGCCAAGAACACACTAATTTTGAAAATATCCACACTAAATAGAATGTCTAAAAATAATTTATTTCTTTCATCAGTAAACAAGCTTTACTATTCCTATTAGCTATTTTTCCCATATTATAGAAGAAGAAATCTTTTTAAAAATTATTTCAATACATAATTTTATTTTATTTTTTCCATCACCATTTATCCCCCATGCTCTCCTCTACTTCTACCCACCCCCCTACAGTTACCATACTGTTGTCCATGTCCAAGAGTACTTTCTCTTTTTTTTTCTTTTTTGCTCAATCTTTCCACACTCCAGCCCCACCCTGTCCCCAAGCTTCAGCCTGCTCTCTATCTCTGAGGAAAAAAAAAATCATTTTAAAGGTTCTCTTTTTTCAAATCAAAAAGTAATAATGGTTCTGTGGTTTAAGATCTAAGAAATACAAAAGAGTCTAAAGAAGAATATACAAAATTACTCATTATATCCAGTTCAGATAAAATAAATTTTCATGTAGACACACATGTGTACATTACATTGGCTACTTAATAAATAACAGCGTATCTACTTGTAGATTGGTTTAGTCCTCATATTGGTTCTCCATAAACTTCTATAAAAGGAAAAGGCTGATGGGCACATCAAATGTGTCTGGCAAAGCGTCTAGAATACAAAGACAGAACATTTGGACTTTGTCGCTATTCTGTTGCCCTCAGTTACTGTGTGAACTTGGAAAAATTCTTCGCCCCCTCTGGTCTTTACTCACCTGTCATACAAGGGAACTGAACAGAATGCCCTCTAAGTTCTGTGTACATCTAAGAACGAAGATGCTGTGGGTCTATGACTTTGGAAATGTTAATGTTAAACTGCTAAATAGAAGTTTCAGTGGAGGTAAAAACAAACTAGACACCAGATGCTAAACTGAATAATGAGACAGAGCAACTTATTAGACACAAAGTGTGTGGGTAGAATGGTGAGTGGACCTGCCATTTGTTGTCCGAAGAAGATCTTTTTCTTTTTAATGGCATGAGGGGTGTCAAGAAGAATGGAAGACAAAACAAGAAAAATAAATTGTTCCGTGATATGAGAAAGCTTAATTGCTAGGATAAAAATGTGCCATTCATTTGGATATACACTAAGTAGTCACTGATGTTTTTGACAAGCATATGGATATAACTGGGAGTACTTAAGGAGGATAAATCTAAATTTCTTTTTCACCATTGTTCCTGTTATAGCAGATGCATTTTATTTCTGTTTATGCTGTTGGACCTGGAGGGATATAGAAATGATCTCTCCTTATGGTTTTGTTACTTTTTAAAAAGTGTTTGCTTGATACCTACTGGGGGGGGGGGGTGGCCTCTCTAAGAATCTTTACTCCTAAAATTGCCAGAAGGGCTTGTGTTTATTTTAATGCCTTCACTATTCAAATTCAAGTTCAGTATTATAATTAGGAATCCAACATAATTTCCTGTTACCATTAAAATTCACTTGGTTGGATTGTTAACTCTTATTAATTGTTCTTATTTTTAAAATTCTAATCAGAATCCAATTCTACTACTTTAATAGTCATCAAACAACATATCTATCCACTTAATCTACTGTTCTAAAAGACATAGGTGATCATTAAAATGTATTTTCCTCAAATTTTATATTGCATGCCATAATGTACTAGAGGCCCAATGCAGGAAATTCATGCAAGAGTAGGCCTTCCTTCCTCTGGCTGATGGTACTGCTTCCCTCCAGCCCCCAGCAGGCACCCAGGACCCAGGCTTCCCTCACAGCCCCAGCTTCGTCTGGAAGGTCATCCAGAAAGGACGTCTGGAAGGACATCCAGTCTAATTAGCATATTATGCTTTTATTATTATAGGTAATTTTTATGTTATTTTTGCCAATTAATGTGATTTCCTCTTCATTTCATTCGTATCTTTAATCTTTAGGTAATAATTTTCTCTTTGAATCATAAAATATATTTCTTTTTCATACCAAGTTTTGTTCTATTTCCAATAGATTCCCGCCCCCCCCCACCCCCACCCCCCACTGGTCTTTCAGCAACCCCATATGAATCAATCATAGTACCCAATGTTATATGCTGTTTCTGCAGCAAGCATACTCCACCCTTGAGTTCATATTTCATGAATGACATGATTTGTATTTATAGGCCTGTGGCATGGGAAGGTGAGGAGAAGAAGGAAAGACTATGTATATATTCATGTAAGGAACTGGGCTTCCTTTGGGTTGAAATACCATATAAACACATTGTTGTTAGTAAAATTGAAGACCTGGCTAAACTGGAAAACCAGAGGTAAGAAAGACTTTTTGTTTTTAAATATGGAAACAGAAGAAGCCATAACTGAAAATAAAGTGGGGTTCCTGGATAGTCAGTCTTCTGTGTTTCTGGTTGGTAGAAGTCAATGGAATCCTTTCATAGCAAGCAGAAGTTGGCTGCAGGGGCAGCTGACATTGGAAACACAGCACAGAGCTCATGTTTTGTGGAGTTTATTGACTGCTTCCCAAACAGAAGAAATAAACAGAGGACTGGGTTTTTAATTTTAGGATCTATTTGCACCCTATTAAATTAGAGAACCCAAATGACGTCTGCCCGGAGGAACTCCTGGTGGCACCAGCGCTTTCTTTCCTAGCTTGACAAAAGATAATTCAGTTCTAAGTAGGCACATGCCACTCCCTTGGCCAGAAGTTACCAGTGGCTGGGATGAAACACCAAGGAATGCTGTGGCCATTGTGTCTGCAATAATGTCCCACCTTAGCTTTGCCAGCTGCTTAGTTTCAATTCTGCTTTAGGAAGTATATGCAAACAACTAGTTATATATTCAAAGTTGCTAGTCACCAAGGTTGTTCAACTGTGGTTTGAATTAGGGGGTCTACAGCTTCCTCCTCAAAATGAGACCAAGTGAACTTCACTTTGAACTTTGTTTTTTACAACTTATCGAACACTTTCTATATATATTATCTTCTTATCTATTTTAGATATTTTGTAAATGTATTTATTATGTGTATTCTGTCATTATAATGAGAGCTCAAAGAAAATAAAGAACTTTTCTATGCCTATAGGGACCAGGACACTACCTATTACATAGTAATTACACAATTAACACTTTCATAACAGAGAAAAGGGACACAGACACCCACTGTGAAAGCTTGACGTTTTAGCAACAGATTTTCTCTTACACCTTTGTGTTACCTTATACCTTCTCCATGAGTAACTATTAATACAAAGACATACTAAGAAATCTATGAAGCAGCAGGAGGAAACAAACTGTAGATTTTTTTTGTTCTCAAAGCAGCTAATTTTTATGTGAGTTCATGGAATTTTTCAGACAAATACTTCCAGATCCTTTATACACTGCCTTCAATATCTGAGTTACATGTCATAATCATCATAATCAGAAGATGGGTAATGATAACTGAATTGATTTTTAATATATTTTCTTGATTTCAGAGAATAAGAGAGAGGGAGAGAGAGAGAGAAACACCAATGATGAGAGTCATTGATCAGCTGCCTCCTGCATGCCCTACACCAGCGGTTCTCAACCTGTGAGTCCCGACCCCTTCGGGGGTCGGACAACTCTTTCACAAGGGTCGCCTGAGACCATCGGAAAACACATATATAATTACATATTGTTTTTGTGATTAATCACTATGCTTTAATTATGTTCAATTTGTAACAATGAAATTGGGGGTCACCAGAACATGAGGAACTGTATTAAAGGGTCGCAGCATTAGGAAGGTTGAGAACCACTGCCCTACACTGAGGATCGAGCCCACAACCAGGTCATATGTCCTGATAGTGAATCTAAATGTGACCTCCTGGTTCATATATCAATGCTCAACCACTGAGCCATGCTGGCCAGGCAGGATTTCTTAGTTAAATGTTTCTGCTAATGTAATATTGATGTTTTACTATTGTTTTATCTATGTTGCAAAATAAAAATGAAAAGTTTTTAAATAGCCTTTAAAAGACTGTGTTTTATTGTAATCTCAGAAACACTTTACAATTCAGTGAGAAAATAAAATTATTTTTCAAAATAATGATTCAAAAGTCTTCCTCCTCGTCCAAACTGAGACTTTTTGAAAAAAATTATGCTTGTGGAAGTGTTTTCATGTTGTGGGGGCAGCTATCCATTTATACTTAAACTAGAGGCCCAGTGCACAAATTCGTGTACCAGTGGGGTCTCTCAGCCTGACCTGCAGAATCAGGCCAAAACCGGCTCTCCAACATCCCCCGAGGGGTTCCCAGATTGCGAGAGGGTGCAAGCCAGGCCAAGGGACCCCATCAGTGCACAATCGGGGCCAGGAGGGACGCGGGAGGTTGGCCAGTGGAGAGGGACCATGGGAGGGCTCCAGGGCATGTCTGGCCTATCTCGTTCAGTCCCAATCAGCCAGACCCCAGCAGCAAGCTAACCTACCAGTCAGAGTGTCTGCCTCCTGGTGGTCAGTGCACGTCATAGCGACTGGTCAACTGTCTGCTCCCTGGTGGTCAGTGTACGTCATAGCAACTGGTTGACCAGTCTACTGTCTAACCCCTGGTGGTCAGTGCACATCATAGCAAGCGGTTGAGTGGCCTTAGCATATCATTAGCATATTACGCTTTGACTGGTTGAACAGCCAACTGGACAACCAGACACTTAGCATATTAGGCTTTTATTATATAGGATGACTTCTTCAAAGACAGAATTAAAAAATTCAAGGGGTAGTAGGTTTAATACAAACAATATTTCATATATAGTGCTATTATATAAAATTAAAGACATATTTATCATATATATGTACATATATCACCAAAACTATGAACAGCAAAAGAAAGAACAACGTGTACCTAACTGAAATTAAAACCTTTTGTGCACCAAAACATAGTATATTATCAAGAATGGTAAACGTCAATTTACAGATGGCAAAAAGTATTTGAAAATATATTCATATATCTGATAAAGGCCTGCCATCCAGAATAAATAAAGAAGTCTTACAATTCAATGAGCACAAGGCATGTAACTCAACTAAAATATGGGCAAAGGGCTTGAATAGCCATTTTTTCAAAGAAAGTGTTTACTAATATCCATTTTTCCAAAGAAAGAAGATATACTAATGACAAACACACACTTGAAAAGATGCTCAGAATCATCTGTCATTTAGACAATGAAATCAAAACCACAAGAGGTACCACTTCATGCCCACTAGGATAGCTCTAATCATAACAACAAAAATAGCCGGGATTGGCAAGGACACGAGAAACTGGAACTCGTATATATTGCTGGTAGAAATGTAAAATGGTGAAGGTGTGGTGGAAAATACTTTGGCAGTTTCTCAAAAAGTTAGAAACAAAGTGATCATATGACCTAGAAATTCCAATCCTAGGTACATAACAAAAAGAATTGAAAACAAGGAGTCAAACAAATATATATATATATATTCATAGCAGCACTATCAAAAGCCAAAAGTTGAAAACAGTCCTTCAGTGGTTGAATGGATAAACAAATTGTGGAACCTATATACAATGGAAAATTACTTCGCCATAAAAAAAGAATAAAAGTTGATACATACTATTACATGCATGAACCTTAAAAACATCATGCTAAGTGAAAGAAGCCAGACATGAAAGGTCACCTATTGTAGGATTCCATTTATAGAAACTATCCAGAGAGGTCAATTCATAGAGATAGACAGAACACTGGTAGTTGCCAAGGGATGGGGGTAAGGGGAAAGGGGGAGGAATAGTGTACTTAATATGTATGAGATTTTATTTTAGGTGATGAAAATGTTTTGAAACTATATAGAGGTGGTAGTTACACAACATTGTGAACGTATTAAATGGTACTGAATTATTCATTATAAATGATTAAATTTATGTTAAGTGACTTTCATCTCAATGAATTTTAAAAATTGGTAACGTCAGAAAATTTTGATTTTAAAATACTAATTGAAAAGAGCGATTCTGCATTGTGGTGTGCTTCTATTAAACAGCTCTGATTAGCCCTAACCGGCTTGGCTCAGTGGATAGAGCATTAGCCTGCAGACTCAAGGGTCCCAGGTTCGATTCTGGCAAGGGCATGTACCTTGGTTGCGGGCACATGCCCAGTAGGGGGTGTGCAGGAGGCAGCTGATCTGATCGATGTTTCTAACTCTCTATCCCTCTCCCTTTTTCTCTGTAAAAAATCAATACAATACATTTAAAAAAACACACACAACAACAACAAAAACAGCGCTGATTATAATTTCTTCATCTCCCAGGCAATTTAGAGGCAAAAATAAGACATTTCAAGTTTTTAAAAAATGCTTATACCCTTTATTATTATTATGCAAAGACATCAATTTAAGTTTGGAGTCCAACTTACTATTTTTTTTTTCAGAAAAACAATAATATGTTGTTGTCTCAGTGTCTTCATCTAAACAGCAGGAATAATATTACCTATTCTATCTACCCCACAAAGTTCATGCAGGATTAAGAAAAGTAATTTGCATCAGAGTATTTTTAGAATGCTAAGATACATACAAATAAAAGCTATTATTGTTTTCAGCAATACAATTAAATAGCTATTAATCCCAAGCTTTGAGATAACTTTCAGAAGCAAAACACTTTCAGACAAATGCAGCAACTAGCCCAAATATAATTTAATTAAAATATTTGATTGCCACTATATATCAGATAATATTCAATCACTTGAAATATTGTGAACAAAACACAGAACACCCTGCCTTCGGAAGCTTATCATCTTGCTGAGAGGTACTTCAGAGGGTGTGTGCTTAGAGAATGAGGGCATATGTGTAAGGTTTGATAGAGAGGAAAGAATTGATTATTTTAAATCCTAGAGATACTGTTTCTCCTCCATGCATCTATGAGAGCTAGGCTAATTCATAGCAAATGGAGTACTAGTATATAGGTCTAAACTTCAATACACAGAGGGAGATTTGTTGAAGGTAGGAGTGGGGGGAATGAGTCTAAACTTCAAAACCTCTAAGTCCACTCTGTTTAATTAAATGAACTCATGAGAAGCCATTCTGAGTCAAGGATTATGTGGAAATTGCTTTCTATTTGCAGGTGAGAGAATCTGAGTCTCCTGGTAGAATAGAAAGCCTAGAAGGGGGATTAGAAGGATAACAAGGTCTAAAAAGTGTAAAGCAAATGGCTGGTGTTGAAGTCCCTGGGGAAAAGACACATATTGAGAAATTCAAACAATGTGATGCCTAAAGAACTATAAATAGCAGGAACTTATATCAATTTTGAATCTTTTTGTTTGTTTTGATATAAATGCTTTCCATTTTTCTAGTCTGAGATAAAGTCTGCTATATGCAGAAATTTTTTTAGCTTTTTAGGAAACTCAGGAAAAGTGATCTCCCGCCTGCCCCTCCCCCCTCCCCCCTCAAACCTCCCCCCACCCCACCCCCCTGCCACCCCAACCCCAACATCTGTATTGATCTGGAGCCAAGCAAAGAAAATAAAACAGTCCGGGAAGTGACACGAGTGAAACTGAACATTCGAAAAGACCTAAACTGGATCCAAAGTCACCATTAAGCCCAACCAGCATGGCTCAGTGGTTGAGCGTCGACCTATGAACCAGAAAGTCTGGATTCCATTCCTGGTCAGGGCACATGCCTGGGTTGTGGGCTCAATCCCCAGTAGGGGGTGTGCAGGAGGCAGCTGATCAATGATTTTCTCTCATAATTGATTTCTCTCTCTCTCTCCCCCTCTCCATTCCTCTCTGACATCAGTAAACACACACACACACACACACAAAGTCACCATTTTAAAAAAGGCATTCGAATGCACAGCAGTCTAAGTGGAAAGTCTGAAATACTGCCCCTGGCCTTACACATACAGAAACAGAATACAGGTCTGTGGGTGTGAGCCAAGTTCATTCTAATATCATGAAGATTTAAATGGATGCCTTCCATTAATATGCAGGTAGTTGTTTTTTATTCCAATGGGAAAGATTTCCTAAAACCAACAAGCAGAAGTTCAGAGGTGAAAAGCATCATGCAAACAGTGAAGGTCTAAAGGTGCTTTGATGCCATTTGACCACACATTCTGAGGCCAGAGTAGTAGATGAGATGGATATTTGGGAAGAACTCACTTTATGGAGATGGAGACCTTTACATGGATGGAGAGGCGCTTGGAACACCCAATAGGCATGAGAATTCTAAGAGGAAAGTGATGTATCAAATTGATGACTTAGTACAACCACTGGCCTTGAGGACTATGAAGGGGACAGGAATATAGTTTGAAAGGATCCCCCATGAATCAGTTTTCTTACAGGATTAACAACACTCTGGTTATCTAACACCAGAGCAGTTTCATTCAAAACTTTCTTCAGAGGCCTGTCGTCCCTGCCAGAGGAAAGTACTGAAGAGCAAGAAATTGCTGCCTAGAAAAATGGAAACTCAGATTTATGTTAAAAAAGACAAAACCACAGAAAGATGACTTTGGTGTTTTCTTTCAACTAATGAAAATATCAGAAATTGCTAATACCCACAGTTTTTCAGGAAGAAAGAATTGCTTTGCATGGGGCTTTCCTGCCAATGTTTTCTCCCCCCTCACTTTTTAAAAGAGAGCCTTTGGGGCACCCTGTCTGCCATCAATTCAAGAATTGAATAAGTACTTGTTTTAATTTTGTAAATTTTATACAAAAAGTGAATTATATTTGTAAAAAAAAATAATAATAATAATGCCGTTGGCTATTAAGAGAACCAGAAAATAAAGATGAATAAAAATGTAGTTCAATGTATTCAAAAGATAGAAAGAAGAACCCTTAAACTGATAAACTGGGGTGGGGGGGAAACCGTGAACATATCAGAATTTTTTGAATAAAATTGAACACAGAATTACCTAAGATTAACTTTTTAAATTCCCTATAGAAAGATAAAACTTTAAAATCATGTTTTAAGAAATAGAATAAGAAAAGGGGATGCCCAATGGTTGGAGAAGATCAAAAAGAAGGCAGATCTGTTCACTTTCTTTTCAGTTCTCCATCAAGATAGTTTAAAAAAAAGTGATTAAGAGAAAACTGAATCTTCTCATCTATGAATACAGGATACCTTTCCATTTATGTGTGTCTTCTTAATTTCTTTCATCATTGTTTTATAGTTTTCAACGTACAGATCTTTCACCCCCATTTGGAATACATTTATTCCAAAATATTTTTTGATGCTAGCATAAACTGCACGATTTTCTTAATTTCTTTTTCAGGTAGTTCATTGCTAGTGTATAGAAATGTGAGTGGTTTTTGTGTGTTGATTTTGTATCCTGCAACTTTACTAAATTCATTTATTAGTTCTCAAGTGGTTTGGTGGAGTCTTTATGATGTCCTATATATACAATATCATGTCATTTGCAAGTAGGGACAATTTCACGTCTTCCTTTTTTATTTTAATCCCTATAGTGCCGGGGAGCGCGATCGCGCTCCTCCTGCAGTGTCACTATTAGATGCTAGTAGTTCACTCTTTATGTGGGAAAAAAATTTAAAAACCTTAACTCAAAATGCCTTGGCAATCTTAGCATAGTTCCTAGGATATTGGTTGGCACTCAAAGGATTAATGTCCTCTATTTTTTTTCTTGCCTGACTATTCTGGCCAGGACTTTCAGTACTCTATTGAAGAGAAGTGGTGAGAGTGAGCATCCTTGTCTAGTTCCTGATCCTAGAGGAAAAGCTTTTTGCTTTTCACCACTGAGTATGATGTTAGCTATGGACTCATTATAGGCTTTTATTATGTTCAAGTATATTCCTTTTATATTGAGAGTTTTCAATTTGTTGAGAGGCTTGTTTGTTTTTAATCATAAGGGTATTAAATTTTGTTAAATAATTCTCCTGCATTTGACAAAATTAAATGATCATGTAATTTTTATCCTTCATTATTGCCAAAGCAATCTTGAGCAAAAAAGAACAAAGCTGGAGGCATCACACTATCCGATTTCAAAATATGCTACAAAGCTACAGTAATCAAAACAGCATGGTATGAGTATAAAAACAGACATAGAGCAATGGAAGAAATAGCCCAGAAAAATTTTACATTTACAGTCAATTAATCTTAAATAACAGTGCCAAGAACACACAATAAGGAAAGTACAGTCTCTTCAATAAATTGTACTGAGAAAACTAAATATCCAACATTCAAGAAAAATAAAACTGAACCCTTATTTCACACCATATACAGAATCAACTCAAAATGGATTAAAGACTTAAACCTAAGGCCTACAACTATAAAAGTACTAGAAGAAAACATAGGAAAAAAACTTCTTAATATTGGTCTTGGCAATGATCTTTGGATATAACACCAAAAGCACAGGAAATAAAAGTAAAATTGAATTATATTAAGCTAAAAAGCCTCTGCACAGCAAAAGAAATGATCAACAGAGTAAAAAGACAACCTACGGAATGGGAGAAAATATTTGCAAGCCATAAATCTGATAAGGAGTTAGTATCCAAAATATATAAGGAACTCAAATAATTCAGCAGCCAGAAAAATAAAATAAATGACCCAATTAAAAAAAAATGGGCAAAATCCTGTGATCTACAGGATAAATGAAGAAACTCCTTGAAAATTACCCTAATATGTGAAATGACCTTAATTTCAACCTAGAGGATTTTGCTTCCCAAAACAAAAACACCACTTACTAGTTCCAGTGCCAAAAAGGCAATCCTTCAATCTCAGAGCAATTTCCCCTTTTTATTTTAATCAATAACTTGGATGCTGAGATATCTGGTGCCTTTCCTGGGGAAAGATTGTATTTCCTTGCATCCTTTAAATAAACTTGACCAGTGGCTCTGGCTAATGAAATGCGAGCAGAAGTGCCATGAGTCACATTGTAAGTAGAAGCACTGAGCCAAAATCTTTCACTGCACTCTCTCTTTTCTCAAGCAGGGTCAGCAGGCAGGTTCCAGATAGTGCTCTGGCAGCACGGGTCCCAGAGTGAGAACCATACCATGTGGGAGGATGGACGTATCCATCTCTCCATTTACTTAGGTCTTTAATACACCTTTTGCAGAGTTTTCAGTGTGCAAGGGATTAATAAGACTATTCATTATATTAGCTTTTTTGTAGTGTCCTTAAGACAGTTGTTGTTGTTTTTCTCAACACAGATCATGACTCCTGTGAACAAAAACAGTATTACTTACAAGGACACATATGTAATATCTTAATCAATAAAAAATATATTAAAAAAAACACAAACAAAAAAAACACAAATAACAAACAAAACAAAACAAAACAAAAAAACAAAAAAAAACAGTATTACTTTTATTTTCCAAATATGATGACTTCTTTATCTTTTCCTTTCCCTATTTTTATTCTAAGGACAACATGCAAAAAAATGAAATTGGACCCTTATACCACACCATATCCAAAAATCAACTCAAAATGGGGTCAAGACTTAAACCTAAGACCTAAGACTGCAAAACTACTAGAAAGAAGAAAACATGGCTTCTTGACTTTGGTTTGGGGAATAAATCCTTGGATATGACCCCCCAAAACATTAAACAGTGAAAAGCTGAATGGAAGTAGTGAGAGCAGATATCATTGCCTTGCTCCTGGCCATAGAGGAAAATAATGCTTTTTTTTTTTTTTTAACCAACATAATTTTGGATTTCTGATTTTTCTATACAATTAGATTGGATTTTTTGTTTCATGTATTTTGAAACTCTACTATTATGTGAATATAGATTTTCAATGTATATAGTCTCTTCATGAATTGACTTCTTTATCAGTATGAAATGTCTCTTTCATACCATATGAATACTATTATTCCTTGTTTTAAAGTCTACCTGATATTAATTTAGCTATTTTGGCTAACTTTTTAAAATATATATATATATTTTATTGATTTTTTATAGAGGGGAAGGGGGAAGGATAGAGAGTTAGAAACATTGATGAGAGAGAAACTTCAATTCAGCTGCCTCCTGCACACTCCCTATTGGGGATGTGGCCACAGCCAAGGTATATGCCCTTGACCGAAATCGAACCTGGGACCCCTCAGTCCGCAGGCTGACACTCTATCCACTGAGCCAAACCAGTTAGGGCTTGGCTAACTTTTGCTTAGTGTTTACATGACATATTTGACATATTTTCCATCCATTTACCTTTAATATATTTGTGTATTTATATTTAAGGTGGGTTTTGGTAGATGGTTATAACTTGCTTTCATATCCAATCTCACAATAAATAACGTAAGGCATTTCAGACTACTAGCTGCCCACATCTACAATCTGTTTTTATCTTTTCCACACTAAATTAGTAAACATTAGAAAATGGGTTTGCTGGGTGGTAAGAGGTCAACCAAAGAACTAGTATACATATATGCATAACCCATGGACACAGACAATAGGGTGGTGAAGGCCTGGGGTGGTATATAAGGGGTCAATGGGAGAAAAAGGGGGACATATATAATACTTTCAACAATAAAAATTTTAAAAAAGAAAACAGATTTGCTAAACAGCTAGCTGACTAGTCTCTGCCACACCTAGTAATATTTATCCAGACGTTACTGTATTGCCATTCAGAAAAAAAAAAAAATCCCATTTCCCAGCTTCCACAAAGCTAGAGGATACTACGAGAAAACATTCAGACTAGCAGAATGTGAACAACAGTAATGGGGACAATGTCCTTGTTATCATTTGAAAGACAGGTTGTTTATCCTCATCGTTGTTCTTTCTGCTTCAGGTGGGCTGAAATGTGTTCACAGCAGGGACACAGGTTTAACCTTACAGGTGGGGAATCATCCCAGGAGAGAGATCAACAACAAGGTCTCTACAGAACCCCGGCCCCTGAATGAAGGAGGCAGAACTACTTTCCTAGATGGCCACACACTGTTAGTGAAAGTAGCATTGATATAGTCACAGGCACTACATTTTTCTTTTAAAAATGATACGCTTTCTAGTTACAGTGACTATAAATTGACATGAGGCAAGAATCGAAGCACTTAACCTACTCTGCTCAGTTATACTTACTTTTCAGAACAAAATAAAAACAACCTCTACAGTTGTAGCTTCTAACTTCCAGGAATGGCAAATAGTTCCATACATGCTGAATCAAAAGAGAAACTGAAGTTTTGTGGCCTCTCTGACTTTGGAAATAGTTTCCATATGATCTAAATTGCCTTACATTTTTTTTTATTTCATCTAAATCCAAGCAACAAGGTCATGTTACCACTGACCAGGTTTGTTCTGTACCAGAACAAACTTATAATATTCTTCCAACAAATGTTTAACATAAATTCTGCATTTGTGAATCCTGAGAAATAATAAGGATGCCAGGTGGCTAACTGGGCCCAAATTTTAAAACCAAAGCCTAGCAGCCATTTCTAAACAGGAGCTTCTTACACAAACTGTGATTCAGGGAGAAGCCTGCAATGAACTGCCTGCCTCCCACACTGAACTGCCTGCCTGCACTGTTCCTGACCCTTGAGCCAGCCCTTATGAAGGGTTCCTGGAGTTCCTGGAATTGTATTTCAACAAATAGGACTGAGAATTTCCCCATCCAACAGAAACTACATAAATATAATCCCATCAGCAGCTCCACCAACCAATCATAGCAGCTCCACACTGGCCAATCAGAACAGTGTTTTTTGGATCAATGAAAGGATCTGGAGACCTCATTTTCATAAGACAGACCAATCAAGGATGGGTCAAGGACTTCTGTCTATATAACTCAGCCTCCTCTGCCTTGAGGAGCTCGTTTTTCCCCTTTCTACCAAAGACTGAAGACTGCATTTCCCTGGATGAAGCTAAAACAATGAAAAAGTCTCCTCAGACCAGAGTAGAGCAGAGAAGGCAGAGGGGAGCAGGGCAGAGTGGGGAGAAGGAGAGAGAGATAAGAGTGAATCATTCATCAGCTGCCTCCTGTACGCCCCCTACTGGGGATCAAGCCCACAACCCAGGCTTGTGCCATGACCGGAATCAAACCCAAGACCCTTCAGTCCACAGTTTGATGCTCTATCCACTGAGCAAAACCAGCTAGGGCTCACACATGCGTATTTTGACTGAGTACTGCCAGACTGCTCTACAAAACGGCTACAATAGTCAATCTTTGCACCAGAAGAGGTTCATATCTCCTCCTGCCCACACTCATCATTTTCCATTTTTCTATTTTTCCAGTTCAATAAGCATGAAGTGATATCTTATTAGTCTTATAATATGTATTTCTCACTATGAGTTAGGCTGTGTCCTCATATTTTTGTTGGCCTATTGAATTTCTTCTTTGGTAAATTCTCTTGATCTTCTGCCCGTTTTTCTACGGAGATTGGTGTATTTTACACAACTTTTGTAGGGATTCTTGCATATTCTAAATAGTAATCTCTTATAGATTCTAGTCATTAAAAATAATTTCTCTCATCCTGATTATTAGTATTTTTCTTTGGTACTCCTTGTTAAACAGAAAATTTTAATTTGGGTTTGATTAAAATAATAAATTTGGTTGTGATATTTAAGTTTTAAGAAGTTCTTTTTCCTTGTAGGTCACTAAGACATGCTCTCTCCTTTAGTTTTCTTATCTTCTATATTTTATCTTTAATATTTAGGACATTAGACATTAATTAATCAATATTGATCTGTGAATGTTGTTAGGTTGGAATGCATATTATAATTTTCATATCATAAACCAGTTCCCTAACACCTTCTACACAATTCATTCTTTTCTTACTGAATTGTCAGCATTGAGTAATATTCCATCGTCTGGATGCATCACAGTTTACTTATCCACTCATCAACTGAAGGACATCTTGGTTGCTTCCAAGTTTAGGCAATTATAAATAAATCTGCTGTAAACATCCATGTGCAGCTCTTTGTATGGACCTAAGTTTGTACTTGGTTGAGTTTTGTTCACTATCAATACTTTTATCTAAACACTTTTTTCAGTGTATGGTTTTAAAAATCCAAGGAAGGAATAGTTACATGGTTATGAATTATATATGAACATTTCTCACTTTGATTCATCGTTCTAACACTTATTTTTTCTTATTTTTATGGAAAAGAATTCTCAAATGCTTCCCCCTTGCTTTTTCCTGAACTTTTCCATCTCTCCTCTTTCACCCCAGTCCAGGTTTTCACATCTATATCTGTTTCTCCTTTCCAGGCAAGGGCTCCAACTGGTGGGCAAGGCTGCCAGTAAGCAAAGATTTACTCAGCGTGTGAGGACGTGGAAGAATACCTGGCTGGTGCGTGCCCAGGCTAGCTTTCTCTGGCAGTGCTACACTGGAGACTACTGTCAAACACAACGTCATATTGACCAACGAGCTGGGGAAGAGCCATTAGAATCAGCAGAAATGATCTGTGGGTTGGTCTAATTTTCTCTCACTGTAAAGGAACATTCCTCTTTCAGGATTGTTATATTTCTTCAATTGACATAAGGAAAATGTTTAAATGGTTTAAACAAGATGTGTTTTATGAAGAAGGAACAATTCAGCATATACAATAGAGTTCCTATTTAGTAATGCTTTTTTGGTAAAGAGCAAATAAAGGATTTCCTATTCTTAGGTTTTCAGATGTGTGCAAAATACTCACATTTATTGTAATAACATGCTGAATGCTATAATTTTAACATTTATGGTATGGTGAGGAAATAGAGCATGGGCAGATAAAAGGAAATAATGCATATTGTAAGATACATTCATTTACCTTATGATCATACATAAATGGATCTTAATGTGCATATACTGTGTGCGTATTCTTGCACATAAATAAAAAATTTGCAAGTATTTGTGGGCACTATTCTATGAATAAAAAATATTTTAAATGATTAAAATATGGCAGCAGTCGATTAAACCCTGATTTATAATGCAACAAGTCCTGTAGAAGCTGTAACACATTCAAAGTAGATCTTGCTTTGCTATGGACTAACATCCCCTTCGATAATCTTAGGTGGGTTTACATCAGGTCACATGCCTTACTACTTCTTCATATAAAACAAGAAAAGGAAGAGTGATAAACTCTCCCAGAGTAATATACACAAGATCCACATGAACACACTTACTTTTGTGGTATCTCCTCTATGCAAGCCTCCATGGCCACTGCCCATACATTCATCTTTGACATTACAGACTGGTAAACCTAGCTAGACTCTTAATCTCTTCTGCATCTTCATTGTTTTCATTTTTCTATTATGTTTACCTTGCTTTTTAACTTTAGGTTTCCAGACTCCAGCCTAATCTACAAACCAAAACTTATTCCCACTATTTTTTGAATCATCCAGATCTTGGATTCGTCCAATGACCTGAAACTATGAAAACTCTCAGCTCTTAGCTTGTTGTGAGCAAAACTTGATGACTCACTGACTTGATCTGAAGTGTGTGACCATCCATGTGACTGCAGAAACCCTGTGTTTCAGTTTGGCATCAACCAAATGAATGCATGATTATCCTCCAAGCATAAGTGGGTATTTAGTCCATAATATAAGTCTGTTTACTCTCAGAAAAAACAAATATAACAAGAGTCCTCTGTCTTCAATCATTTATCAAAATGTATGAGTATAATACTTTTCCATGTTTTTGTGATTATTCATGGCTTATTATTCTGGTGAAAAAATGTTATAGGCTTCACATTGGGAAAAAGGTAATATATTTGAAATGAAACTCCTGTGATAATAAAATATTCTGCTATTAGTAAAAGGTAAAATAAAATTTTTATGTCACTATTTCAATAATTTCACTATTCCAATAAATGCAGGGAGAAGTTCAGAATATCCTCCCTAGGTTCTTATTAAATTTTTAAATAAAAAAATTAATAACAATAATTTAAAGCAAAATGTCTAATTTTATTATCAAATCATTTCACAGTACACTGAATAGAGGGTGAGTCTAAAATCACTTCACATCTCTGCATTTTGCTTTTCCCAGCAGTAAATTGTAAATAACGAACATCTATCTACTTCATGAAGATTTAGTCAAAATCAAATTAAATACTATATGTGAAAAAAAAATGTAAATTGTAAAACACTACTGAAATTTCAGGTATTATTCTGTGACATTTTCATCAGAATAACAAACATTAATATAAGAAAAACTTATATTTATTAAAACATGTAAAAGAAACTGGTGTTATTTTTTTTAGAATTCTTTTTTTAAATATATTTTTATGGATTTCAGAGAGGAAGGGAGAGGTAGAGAGAGACAGAAATATCAAAAAATGAGAGAGAATTATTGATCAGCTGCTTCCTGCATGCTCCACACTGGGGATCGAACCCACAACCCGGCATGTGCCCCTGACATGAATCAAACCTGGGACCCTTCAGTCCCCAGACTGACGCTCTATCCACTGAGCCAAACCAGTTAGGGTGAAACTGGTGTTATTATTAAATGAATTTTACAGTATTTATTACTTTAATAAAATATAGGTTAGAATCATAACTTAAAAGAGTGTCAAAACTTTTGAATTTGTGCATATTCAGCATTGTATGAAAAATTACTATTTACTAGGTGTATTGGTTAATAATGCGTATTTTATAATCAAAGAAAACACAATAATTTCAAGAGAAACATCAAAAGTGCTTCATTCAAAGTAATATCCATCGCTAGCTACACATCTCCCCCATCTTTCAGGTAATTTGTGGATACCATCCCAATAGAACTTGTTTTGAGGCAAACCATTCGGAGACCCAATTTTCCACTTCTTCGTACATTTAGAAGTGCTGCTCAGTACGTGTGTGTGCCATCGATCGGAACAAGTGGTAAACTGAAGGAGCAAGGACTGGTGAATACGGCAGGTGGGTTAATACTTCCCAGGCAAGATCTTTTAACGTGTCTTTAACTGGTTTTGAAGTGTGTGATGGTGCATTATCATGAAGCAAAATTACTTTGTCATGTCTTCTGGCACATTCTAGTCATTTCACGATCAAAGCGTGATTCAAATTGATTATTTGTTGTTGGTAGCGATCAGTATTAACAGTTTCACTGGGTTTTAGAAGCTCGTAAAGCTTCCTGATCCCACCAAACGCAGAGCATTCATTGTCTTCTTTCTGAAGTGATTTGTCCTTGCAGTCGATGTTGATGATTGCCTAGATCAACCCATGATTTTGTGCATTTTGGAATTCTCAGAATAAATCCACTTTTCATCACCAGTCACAATTCGATGCAAAAAAGACTTTCTTTTGTGCCGCTGAAGCAATATTTTACTGATGACTTTTTGGTTTTCCATTTGTCTTTCATTCAGTTGATGTGGTATCCATTTTCCTTCCTTTAAAATCTTTCCCATTGCTTGTAAATGATTGGAAATTGTTTGCTGAGCAACGTTTAATCTTTCTGCAAGTTGTTTTTGAGTTTGACATGCATCTTCATCCCATAATGCTTGTAATTGTTGGTCTTCAAACTTTTTCGGTTGACCTGGACGTTCTTTGTCTTCCGCATTGAAATCATCACTTCTAAAGCGTTTAAACCAGTGTTCACAAGGATCTTGAGATGGAGCATGTTCACCATAAGCTTCCCGAAGTATCCAGCAGCACTTTTCTTCAAAATAAGGTAATGAATTAAAACTTCCCACAAATGCTCTTTTTATTGGCACAAAATTCGACATTTTTAAGTGTAAAAATATCTATGATGTTAACACCTTCAGCAAATTTGACATATGAAGTTTTGAAACTTGTTGTCAATACAACAAAATAGCATACATATCAAATCGCATATATATCAACATATGTGTAACTCCACCTATTGAAAAAAATCTGCATAATTAACCGGTACAACTGCTACAACAATGCAATGAATATATGTAGTAGATAAAAATGAGCTAGGAACTAAGTCAGAACATTCAATGTTGAGACACATATTGGAGATTACTGAAATGGATAAATATATTTTTAAGTGTCCTTTCAAATATGCAAGGAATATTTGTAAGAGATAGAATGAGAGCTAAGAACTGAGAGCAAATCTATGCAGAAACATACCTGGTTATTCTTTTTTTGTGTTGACTACAACTTGTTGCCTATATACATAAAGAACTTCTTTGTGATACATTTCGCACACTTATGTCAACTAAATCCTACTTAGATAGACTAAGGTTAATTTTGTAAAAGAAACAGAGAAAAGGTTGACCCCTCCTGGAGGGACTCTGCCAGGTGCCAAGCAAATGTACCAGGGGGGGAATAGAAACATGCCAGCACACTATGGACTGCATATGACATATGATCTCAAGTAATAAGCTCTAGAGATACCATACATCCACTTTAATAAAATGTATAGAAGTTATGGTCCAGGGAACTGTAATGATAACTCAAAGCAAAGCATAGGGCATCTGATATAATATAGCGTTTCTCAAACTGGAATATTTGGCAGACAAAATAATGACTTTTTACAGTTCTTAACAAAATTTAAACATGTGAAATTAGCTGGGAATTTTTTTAAAAAAAATCAGCAGTAAGACACATAAAATATTGAAATATATTACAAAGCAAATAAATAAAATATATCAGTACTGGCTGATAGATTTCTAGATCAGTAGATCCGAAGATAGAGCCAATAATCATATCAAGTACTACTTATAGAAATTTAGTTCAAATACAGCATCACTTTCAAATTTATTTGGGAAAGATGAATTAAAAAAACAGTATTAGAAAAGAATGGATAGCCACTTGGAAAAATATAGTTAGATTTATCCTTCCTGTCCTTGTACCAAAATAAATGTTTGACTGATCCAACATTTAAACATAATAAATGAAAATCTTAAAGGGCTTCAAGAAAATATTGAAGATTTTTTAAAACATATGCTTGAAGTAAGAATGGCCCTTCTAAGTGAGATGCCACAAAATTAAGAAATAATTAAGGAAAATATTGATAAATTTAACATAAACATACAAAAATTAAAAATAAAAAAATGGTGAAAGTGTTTTAAAATAATAAGGTAGTGTTAATTTCTTAATTAGAGTGGTATAATAGTTAATGAGTTCACACGCATGTACGCACAAATTCATAAATACATACAAACACATGCATATCTGTGATTATAAATGTACAACAAAGCTTAGTTGAAATATAAAGAATAACTGGGGTCATGTTACTATACTTTTCATCATGTATCTTTTTAATTTCTG
Source organism: Myotis nattereri (assembly GCF_964212035.1). Lineage (NCBI taxonomy): Eukaryota > Metazoa > Chordata > Mammalia > Chiroptera > Vespertilionidae > Myotis > Myotis nattereri. The sequence continues at coordinate 40,880,056 of NC_138092.1, read as the reverse complement.
AATGTTTTAAATTGTTACCATGGATTGTGTCACCTTTTCTGAATAAAATACTATTTGTAACAACAAACATCTGTAGTTTTCTGATTCCAGCCATATTAAAATAGCTTGTTTTAAACTAACCCTCCAGCAGAAAACAATGAAAAAGGGAGGGGGGGGGGAATGTATAAAACATAGATTTTAAAGGTTTTGGAAATCATCCAGTATAGGCAGGGCTTGAAGGACTAACATCCTTGAGAGAAGGGAAGTATGAAACATGAGATTCGCATTCTTTCTGGAAGGAAAGACTTCACTGAAGTCATTTTCCAAATATCAGAGAAGGGAAACAGCATAAGCAAGAAGTGTACGCCTTACTGTGCTGAGACACGGAGGCCAGATCTGGGGGCTGCCTTCCTACACAATCACCAGGAAAGGAGGAAACCTCAGAGATGGAGTTCAACAGTTCATGCACGATTCTCCCCTAAGTCATCAGCTGACTTCTATCCTAAACTGCACTTACAGGGAAGACTCAAAAAACATTTTAAAAACTTAGTAGAATTAGCATCTGTGAGTTGAGAGCGCTAAACCAAAGATGGCAGCAGCCACAAGGCATTGAGAGACAGGCTGGCGTTCAATTCTGCCAAGGGGGGTGGCTCTGCTAAGTGCCCAAGGCTTTCATCTGAGACCCCAGAACGGCTATGCTCTAATAGTGAGATCGCACCTTGGAAATAGAGACAAAACTAAAATAAGTAGGCCTAAGGACCACTGAAAACTAGCCTTAAAGGACCGGTGCTCTGGTGTTCCAAAAGAAAATTTAGCCCACCTGGAGGAAGATAGTATCATTTGGAATTTATACAATTTTCATCCAATCCAAACGTATGAAGCATGCAAAAAGAAAAGAAAAAAAATCAAAGAAAAATAAGAAAAAGAGAGAAATCTACAGGTGATTTATATATTTTATATACCAGTTAGTTATCAGACAGAAATATTTAAAAACAGCCAAAGAAAATCACACGTTGCTTTCAAAAAAGCAGAAATAAAACTTACATCTTTTTTTTTAATGTGTGTTTGTGTGTGTGTGTGAAGAAGGAAGAGGGAGAGAAAGATAGAAGCATCAATGATGAGAAAGAATCATTGATTGGCTGCCTCCTGCATGCCCCCTACTGGGGATAGGGCCTGCAACACGGGCATGTGCCCTGACAGGGAATTGAACTGCGACCTCCTGGTTCATAGGTCTACGCTCAACCACTGAGCCACACAAGTGGGGCAAAAACTTACATCTTAATGGTCATCCTTACTATGGGAGGCAAAAGACAACGGGATATCTTTAAAGTGATCAAAAAGAAAAGTCAATTCACCTAGAATTCTCTCTCTAGGAAAATACCTTTCAAAAATGAAGGTCAAGATCTACCAAATGTACAAAAAAGAAAAGTTGAGCAATACACAAGCAGTTGGCCTGCACTCGTGCATATTATAAGATAACTAGAGGCCCGGTGCACAAATCGTGCATGGGTGAGGTCCAGCCGGCCCGCCCTGATCGAGGCCGATGGGGCCAGGCTGGCCAGGGGAGGGGACGCGGGAGGTTGGCCGGCCAGCCCTACCCCCTGGTCAAACTCCCGGTGGAACTCCTGGTCAAGGGGGCAATTTGCATATTAGCCTTTTATTATATAGGATTCCTCATATTAAATAAAGATGACACCATATGGAAACAGAACTTCAGAAATAAAGACAAACATTGGAAAGGTAAATATATATAAAAATTGACTACTTCAAGGAACAATATTGTCTTGTAAGGCAGAAGTAAAATTATGGCAACACTGGAGCACAAAAAGCAGGAATGGGGTCAATGGAATTGAACTGCTCGAAGGTGTTTGCACTGAGAAGTAACAAATGTGCTAATTTAAGGTGGACAGTAATATATTAAAAATGCATAGTACCGTTTCTGGAAATTACCACTATAAGAAAACTAAAAGAATACGAAGTGAAAATGTTAATGGAGAAGGAAAGAATGGAATAATTAAATATACCTGATTCATCCAAAGAAGACAGGAGAGCAGAAATAAAGAAAAACAAAAAATCCGGACAAATGGAAAACATAGACCAAGTGTAGGGGGCGCAAGGAATTTCAGAGCTGATCAAAGGAAGATATATAAGCACAAGACGGCAGGAGCACACAAGCTTCATTGGGCAACGTTTTGACAGGTTTGCATGGGGGCATGTCCCCTACAACTGACCAGAGGCTGAGGTGTGGGGATGAAAGACAGGAAATATAATCAAGATGCCAGAGTATCACATAGGGGTCTTACCTCTTCTAGGTGAGGTCTCTCAGCCGCCTAGTGGAGAGCTTGTCTGCCTGGTTATTAGAAGCTCCTCCACATTGATGGCTTCTGGGCATTTGCTTTTTGATAAATTCTGAAAAGTATATGTGCATACCGAGATTAGACTCCCTATATACCGAATAAAACAAACACTGGCTGTGGGACAGGGAATAATAAAAGCAAAGAATCTAGAGTCATATTTTAAGAGTTCTAATCCTGGTTCCAATATTTATTTCCCGGGTGATTCTGAGGAAGTAACTGAACTTTTATCATCTATAAAATGAACACAATAATAACAGTACTCTCCTCACTGTATAGTGTGGATTGTGTGGTTATAAACTGCTTAGACAGTGCCTGGTGTAAAATAAGCACTATATGGCAATGTCTATTATCAGTACTATTTTTAAAAGCATTTGATAGACTTCTGAGGATTTCACACAGAAATACCAGTTGTCTGGTAACTTTTAATGTCTCAGAGGATATACTAGTATGTTGAAATATATTTTTTTTAATTTTTTAAAAAATAGGTTCTGCCCAGCTGGTGTGGCTCAATAGTTGAGCATCAACCCATGAACCAGGGTTGTGGGCTCAATCCCCAGTAGGTGGCCTGTAGGAGGCATCTAATCAATGATTCTTTTCTCATCATTGATGTGTCTATCTCTCTCTCCCTCTCCCTCTCTGAAATCAATTTTTAAAAAAGTTCTGATGCAACCAACAAATATGCTTTTAAGATAATGCAAACTACCTACTTAGGGTTATTTCTATTAGCATGGTGCTCATCCATGTAGAGTGTTTGTAATGTAATCACTAGCTTTTGATACCTTCTGAAGTGTGTGAGGATATATTCAAAGTGTTTAGGCAACAGGACTCTAACATTTGGTTTGTGCTCTTATTCTGGCTTTATCTTGGGGAAACAGAAAATATTATTGGACATCTGAAGACCTTATTTAAAAGTCAGTTACAGCTCTTTCTGACTTTGGCCAAGTCAGTTCATATTCCATTCTTTCCACCTGCAAACGGACAGGATGAATGGTAGTTAGATGAACATTTATCTAACACACCAGCAGTCTGTGAAAAATGTGAATTCATACACATCCATCCATTCACACACAAAAAAGGCAGGAGCTGTCCAACCATGGTTTCTGAAAGGAGCCTAAAATTTTTGTTTTGTCGATTAAAACCGTATCAAAGTTATGGGACAATTTCCAGCGCATCTGTTCTGGACAATATTATCATAATTATTTCCTCCCATTGAACATCTTAGCAGCGCCAGAGCAATAAGCCACGGAGGAGCAAAGGTTTTCTTATTAAGCAGTAACAAGCCGCCAATTCTTTTCTTTCTCTTTTGTACGATCGATCATCTAAGTCAATTAAAGATTTCTGGCCCTAGCCGGTTTTGCTCAGTGGATAGAGCATCGCCCTGCGGACTGAAGGGTCCCGGGTTCGATTCCTGTCAAGGGCACATGCACAGGTTTCGGCCTTGATCCCAGTGGTGGGCGTGCAGGAGGCAGCCAATCAATGATTTTCTCTCGTCATTGATGTTTCTGTCTCTCCCTCTCCCTACGTCTCTGAAATTAATAAAAATATATTTTTAAAAAAGATATCTGGTGGAATTCTTCAAGTTAAAGTACATAAAGGCTATTTGGACTTAACAGCTGTTCATGAACACTCACCTCTCCGCTAAGTGCAAAGCTGGCGTTTGGCTCACTTCTCTCACTGCGAGGTCCAGCCGGTGTGGTCTGGGGGGGGGCGGGGGGGGGGGGTGGAGGCCGGGCCACAGGCTGGGACTTGAGGGGCACACACCGCGGTGCCAGGCTCCAGCCTGTCCCCTAAGCGAGGCGCCTGTACCCCCAAAGCCAGCTCTCCTTAGTCCTGCCATCCAAGGCAGTGCCTGCCGGCAAGTCCACCCATTAGAGAGACCCTTGGAGAGCTGAACCCGAGACCATGGGTGTCTTCCCTGCACCGGACAGAAAGGGAATGGCTCCAGCGACCCCCACCCCCACCCCCACTCCGCATCGGAAGGGCGGTGGGGGGGCGCATGGTCCCCAAGGTGGCCCGCAGGGCTGGGTCAGCACCTGTTCGCACCCGCCTCGAAGTTTTGAGGCAGGAGCTGGGGTGCAGCAGAGCGAACTGCTGAACTGCGCATGCGTGTCCTGCTGCGCCAGGCAGGTGTAGGCGGGGCCCCAGGTGGGGACGCCTCCAGGGTACCCGGATGCTGCGAGCTCCTCCTGCTGCAGAGCCAGTCTCCCGGGATCTCCCAGGCCGGCCAGAGCCACGTGGGATGGAGACGCCCGCGTGTCCCGGCCTAGCCAGACCGGCCCTGGGTGCTCCCCTGCGCAGGCCTTGGGCGTGTGCCCCGAAGGACCTTCCCGACGCCATGCCAGGAGCGTGGGGGGGACACGGCTGCAGGAAAGCGGCCTGCGGGGCCTGCCCAGGGCCCGGCGTTTTCATGGGGTCGCTCTCAGTGTTTGCTGACCACCAGCCCGTTCACTCAAGGAAACGTCCGAGACCTGGGAGGCCCGCGGGCTGAGTGAGTGGAGCGTTTCCAGAGCTGGGGGTGCCCAGCGCCGTGTGCCGGAGGGGGATGCCCGGCCCCTGGGAACGTCAAAAAGAGAATCCAGGCAGACCACGCCTTAGGCTCAGGGCGAGGCCGGGCTGCTCTGCGCAGGGACCCAGAGGAGGCTTGGCAGCCGCCGCAGAAGAACCATTATGCAGCAATGAACACAAGCAGAATGCTGGAAAGGCCTCTTCAGAGAAGAACATGAATCGGAGTCACTAAAGTGACCTCTTTGAAATGTTAAAAGCAAACAACTGTTAACAAAGAATTTCATACCCAATGAAAATACTTCTCAGAAATGAAAATTAAAAAATTTTTGAGTAATCCGATGACTGAAAATGTATAATTCAAGTGCTATCATAATCCTGGAGTGGTAATAGTAATAACAAATAAGACAGTCTCCTGAACAAAATTATTACCAGGTATTTTGATTTATATCACATGTTGAAACTATAATTTGGATAACATTTTATTAAATGTATTAAAATAAAATTCATTTTTTAATTAATTTTGTGATAATTAGAAAATTTAAGATCATATAAGTGAAGTCTCCCTGAAGTCTGTCCTGGGTCTGGGCCTTGTGGAGATAAATATATTGGAAATTAAATTTTATCATTCATATAACTTAATTATAGATATGTAAATTTTAATAATTATATAAATCATTAACCAATTATGTAATTTAATGTGTTTAATAATTAAATATATTCATTATAATCATATAAATATATATATTATTTATTAATTAAATTTCTGTTGGACATTACTAGAATAAAGTATCCAGTAATAGATCCACATATGTGTGATCAATTGATTTGTAAGAGAGGTATTTTAAAAACTCTTACTATTATAAATTAATATAAAAAGAAAACCAGTCTAATTTTAAAATGGGCAAAAGATTATTTGAATAGTCACTTCACAGAGTAGATATACAAATGATGCATGAAAATAGTATTAATCATCAGATAAATGCAAAGTAAAAACATGCTGAGATAGCACTACACACATGTTGAATAGCTGAAATTATCACCAACTAATTTCCTGCTATGTTTTCCATTTTTATACATCTCTTAAAATTCCTGCTTTTAAACAACTTTGAAGCATGTCTTACTTTCTGGAGTTAGCTAACTCTGACATGTTCTAATCTCTTCTGAGACCTGATACTTTTCTTGTTTTGTTTATTTTCTGTGCTAGCCTTTTCTTGTTTTATGAGTATAGTAAAGTCCTCTTGAGGGTTTCTATACTAGTATATATAAAACCCTAAGCAACCGGTCAACCGTTTGACCAGTCGCTATGATGCACACCGACCACCAGGGGTCAGATGCTCAATGCAGGAGCTGCCCCCTGGTGGTCAGTGTGCTCCCACAGCAGGAGCACCGCTCAGCTGACAGGTGCCAGACTCGGGGCTCACGGCTGGTGAGCGCAAGCGTCTCCCACCTCCACAGCAGTGCTACCCAGCAGCTGCGGCGGCAGGAGCAGCGGGTTTGGGATGAGCGCGAGTGGTGCAGCACCCAGCCCAGGCTCGGGCTCCTCCCTGGCCACCTGCCACTTCACAAACTACTACATCTCTCTGGGGATGTCAGACACCGGTTTTGGCCCAATCCCCGTTGGCCTGTGGAGATGGGGCCGGAACTGGCAGTCCGCCATCCCCTGAGGGGTCCCTGATTGTGAAAGGGTGCAGGCCAGGCTGAGGGACCTCACTGGTGCACAAATCTGTGCACGAATCCATGCACCAGGCCTCTAGTTAATGATAATATTTTGGAGGTACTCTTTTCTCTGAAATGTCTACTGCTTCTGGTGTCAGTTAATGTGATATTTGCTTACCTATGCATATGTCCCATGACCCTTTCCTCTGTTCACATATAAGTTTGAAGAACTGGTTTGATGAGCAGGTATCTCTTATTGTCAATCTGTTTCCTGAATGAGGAGGGTCTGATTTAAAGTTCTTTGTGTGTGGTGAAATGTTTGTCAATTGGAGTTATTTGAGGGTTTGTGGGCCGGTTGGGGTTGGAGAAGAAAGCATGAAATTGGGGAAGAAAGGAAGCTCACTTCAATCACTTTGGTTTATGGTTCTATCATTAAGAAAGGCCCTCTCATCAACTAGAGCAGTGGTTCTCAACCTTCCTAATGCTGCGACCCTTTAATACAGTTCCTCATGTTCTGGTGACCCCCAATTTCATTGTTACAAATTGAACATAATTAAAGCATAGTGATCAATCACAAAAACAATATGTAATTATATATGTGTTTTCCGATGGTCTTAGGCGACCCCTGTGAAAGGGTCGTTCGACCCCCAAAGGGGTCGCGACCCACAGGTTGAGAACCGCTGAACTAGAGCCTTCTCTTGTGCAGGCTCTGAATCAGTCAGTCATCAGTAGGATTCCAGTGGCCTCCCATTTTCAGGATAGTCATGCTCTTATGAGTATATTATTTTTATTCCTCCTTGTTATCCTTTTAATGAATTGGGGGAGGGGAAGTATTGAATCTATTGTCTTGTAAAAGTAGTCCACTAATTTTAAACCTATAGAACATAAACCTCAATTTTTCCTGTGTTCCTTGAACCAATGTTTTGTGTTTATTTTATTTTTTACCGTATAGGCCACTTCTAAAGAAAATTAAATCCCTAATTCCTCTTTTGCAGATCTTCCCACATCAAAAAAATGTTTGGCATAATTAAGGATTATAGAAGTCTCTCCAGTAGTACTCAACCTGGTGTGGGAGAAGTTAGTGAAGTTATTCAGCCTCCATGGAAATATCTAACAGGGGTGACCTACTAGCAAGAGCATGGACTTTGGAATTAGATAAATGGAGACTTGAATTACATTTCTCAAACTCAAGGCCCTAACCCGTGGTCGGCAAACTGTGGCTCGCGAGCCACATGTGGCGTTTTGGCCCCTTGAGTGTGGCTCTTCCTAAGCCTTAGGAGTACCCTAATTAAGTTAATAACAATGTACCTACCTATATAGCTTAAGTTTAAAAAATTTGACTCTCAAAAGAAATTTCAATCGTTTTACTGTTGATATTTGGCTCTGTTGACTGAGTTTGCCGACCACTGCCTAGACAATGTTGCTTAACCTTTTAGAATCTGCATTCCAATACATGAGTTGGGAAAAATAATCTTGTCTCACAGGTTTGCTGTGAGAATTGAATAATACATGTGAAAGGTAAAGCAGTGTTAACACATAGTTGGGTGCTCAGTACATGCCATCCCCACTCCTCTCTCTCATACATTCATCTGTAATCCATGATTTAGACATGCCAATCATATAATAATCACACTCTTTGGATCCCAAGAATATTGGGGTGACATTGGTTAATAACCTTATACAGGGTTCAAGTGAGCAGCTCTATAATATATCTGTATATTGCATCATGTATTTACCACCCAAAGTTATATCTCCTTCCCTCACCATTTATTCCCATTTTACCTCTTCTATCTCCCCCACTCCTCTTTCCCTCTGACAACACTGTTGTGTCTGATTGTTTTGTTTTTGCTTAATCCCTTCACCTTTTTTCACCCAGTCCCCCAAACCCTTTCCCCTCTCACATCTGTCGGTTCTCTGTATCTATGAGTCTGTTTTTATTGTGTTATTTTATTTTGTTCATTTGACTCCACATATAAGTGAAATCATATGGTATTTATCTTTCTCTGACTGGCTTATTTCATTTAGCATAATAATATTTTAAAATATACTAAAACTCTAATATTGGCACTGTTATAGGATGTATTTGATTCTTTTGCTCCTCTGCTCATATTCTGAATACCTGAGTGTCTTTTGAGCATATTAATATGTCATACTGTAGTAGTATTCAATTTGGGCATCTCTTTGAGCTCCAACCCTACCTAGTTATTCCTCCTCATCCTTAAGATCTAAGCTTTAATATCAATTCTACAGTAAAGTCATCTTTCCTCTCCCCAACTAGATCAAGTCCCACTTTTATATACTCCCACCATACTACTGTATAAACATTTTGTTTGTAACTCTGTAGTTCTGCAGTCTTCATGGTTTATAATCGTATTATGTCTGTGATTATTTAATATCTGTCTTATTGGCGAGATTATAATTTCCTGAGGGCCTTTTTGCTTACAAGCATATCTACAGCGATCAGCCAGTCCATAGACAAATTGTAGGAACTCAGTATTTTTGGAATGAATGAAAGCAGAAAGCTTCAGGAGCGGCTATTTGTTTACTTATTTGTGGTTTTCACTATATTGTCCCCAACCAAGGTATTCTCATATGGATTTAAAGAATCACCTTTGTTTTAGGGTTAGTCAAGCGTTCAATCAGATTGGGATTTTACATTTGTAATGTTATCTTTAATCACTTCTAGCACTTTTAAATATTTAGCCTTGACTTCCACTTCATTTGTTTACACGGGTTCCTTCTTAAAACTGAGCTTGGCATGTACAGTTTTCTACAGGCTCTCTGCTTTTCATCTTCATCAGCATAGTCATAAATGTATTTGACAATTATGTTTTAATCAGAAAGAAAATTTTTAGGAATCATTGAAAATGCTGTTTCCATAATTTAATGGCCTAATGCTAAGATGTTTATCGGCATTGTTTTACACTCTGATTATGTGGGGGGACATGACATAGGGATTGGATGATAAAAGGAAAAGAGTACTGTGTCTAATTGCCCAGCATAAGTACAGAGTTCTAAAGGGTTTGCCTGCCTTTTAAAAATCTCAGACCGATATAATTTACCCTTTAATTCCGACAAATTAGTGAAAGAGGATCAGATTATTCAGCTAAACTATTTCTTCAACTCCTGAATATTATGGTGCCAGGGTGGAAGTATCACTTCAGATAAGTATTTTAAATTAACAAACAATGAAATTCTTTGTGCAATAAACTAGCTTAAATTCAAAATTTGAAGTTTATGTTTGCCAAGGATAACTCTGATTTTTTGCTTAGCTCACTGTGCTCTCTAAAAGAGTTTACATTTCTTTTAAAAATATTAGAAATGCTAGAAATGTTCAAGATTTCAAAATATAATATTGAATAGAAAAGTATACATTATAATATTCCAACTGTAACAAATTAGGAGAGAAAAACTTTCGGTGAATTCTGCTTTGCTCAAAATGCACAGACTGCTTTTATTAGACACAAAACATTAAACAAATTAAAATGTGTTCTGGTAAACTTTGAAAACTAAATTAATACGGTTAATACTATTTTATAAGCCTTGACCTCTGTTTTAAATTCACATTTAGAATGTTTATCTATAAATTTTCATTAGCTGTAATAATCTATTTTTTGCTCTAATAATATGTAATATTCATTTATGTCATCAATAATAAAATTAGGGATAACTGAATATTTATTTAGTAATATTGACCCACCGTGGAGAAAGAAAAATCACTGTGTCTTTCATGAGTAGAAAGATTGATAAATAGTATTACTATTCTCATGGAGCTTATCCTTAAGTCTAAGGAATTAAACATAATACAAGGCAAAATTTTAAAAATTAATATCCTATGATGAGTAAAAAATTAATATGGTCAAATTAAAAGGGCATATTAAAGACCATTATTTAATTATTACCAGGATAATTGCAGGGAACTTCCTGGAGGATTTCACACTTACTGAAGTGCTGAAGGATAAGTAGTGTAGTATAATAGATGCAGTTTCCCCAAGGTAAATAACAACAAAAATGATTACTATGTTATTAATAAAAACTAACACAAATTGAGCACATACTCTGATGTTCTTTTAAGTACATGACATGTAATATCTCAATTGATTCTTAGAGCAATTCCTAAAGGTATTACTTATCCCACTTTTTAAGATGAGGTAATTGAAGCATTGAAAGTTGAGCAGCTCACTCAAGACCACACGTTGTGTAGAAGAGCATAGAAAATCAATATGGAACAAGACTACAGAGGTCTTTAAATCTATAATAATAAAAGCATAATATGGAGAACCAAGATGGCGGTATAGGTTAACGCCGGAGTTTGCTGCCTTGAACAACTACTTCAAAAGTGAAACTAAAAAACGGAACGGACATCACCCAGAACCATAGGAACGCTGGCTGAGTGGAAGTCCTACAACTAGGAGGAAAGAGAAACGCATACGGACACTCAGAGGAGGCGCAGTGCTGAAGTCAAATTCTGAGGTGCGGAGTGCGCGGAGCGGGCTGGCGGCGGAGGGCGCGGTTAGCGTTTTCAATCGGGAGGGAGTCGCAGACTCTGAGCTCCAGATCCGGGCGAGTCTTTAGGGACCCAGACTCAAACGGGAGAAGCGGGACTGCCTGGCTTCGGTCAGAGCCAGTGCAGCTTTCTCTCCGAGGTTTGCAGCGGGTACTGGGACTCAGAGAGGCAGAGCCCCTGGGGACAGGACTGAGAGCCGCCATAACTCTCCGGCCCACCCTGTTGATCCTGTGCGACCCGCCCCGCCCAAGCCCTGCACAGAGGCATTTGCCGGATAGCCTCAGGCAAAGGCTAGATTAGCACCTCCCTAGAGGACAGAAGTTCTCTCACTGCAGACACAGCTGATTCTCACAGCCACTTGGCCTGGAGGTCAAACCCTCCCTGGTATTAGCTACAACAATCAAGGCTTAACTACAAGACTGCGCACAAAGACCACTAGGGGGTGCACCAAGAAAGCATAACAAAATGCGGAGACAAAGAAACAGGACAAAATTGTCAATGGAAGATATAGAGTTCAGAACCACACTTTTAAGGTCTCTCAAGAACTGTTTAGAAGCCGCCGATAAACTTAATGAGATCTACAAGAAAACTAATGAGACCCTCGATGTTATATTGGGGAACCAACTAGAAATTAAGCATACACAGACTGAAATAACGAATATTATACAGACTCCCGACAGCAGACCAGAGGAGCGCAAGAATCAAGTCAATGATTTGAAATGCGAGGAAGCAAAAAACACCCAACCGGAAAAGCAAAATGAAAAAAGAATCCAAAAATGCGAGGATAGTGTAAGGAGCCTCTGGGACAGCTTCAAGCGTACCAACATCAGAATTATAGGGGTGCCAGAAGATGAGAGAGAGCAAGATATTGAAAACCTATTTGAAGAAATAATGACAGAAAACTTCCCCCACCTGGTGAAAGAAATGGACTTACAGGTCCAAGAAGCGCGGAGAACCCCAAACAAAAGGAATCCAAAGAGGACCACACCAAGACACATCATAATTAAAATGCCAAGAGCAAAAGATAAAGAGAGAATCTTAAAAACAGCAAGAGAAAGAAACTCAGTTACCTACAAGGGAATACCCATACGACTGTTAGCTGATTTCTCAACAGAAACTTTGCAGGCCAGAAGGGAGTGGCAAGAAATATTCAAAGTGATGAATACCAAGAACCTACAACCAAGATTACTTTATCCAGCAAAGCTATCATTCAGAATTGAAGGTCAGATAAAGAGCTTCACAGATAAGGAAAAGCTAAAGGAGTTCATCACCACCAAACCAGGATTATATGAAATGCTGAAAGGTATCCTTTAAGAAGAGGAAGAGGAAGAAAAAGGTAAAGATACAAATTATGAACAACAAATATGCATCTATCAACAAGTGAATCTAAGAATCAAGTGAATAAATAATCTGCTGAACAGAATGAACTGGTGATTATAATAGAATCAGGGACATAGAAAGGGAATGGACTGACTATTCTTGGGGGGGGGGGAAGGGGTGTGGGAGATGCGGGAAGATACTGGACAAAAATCGTGCACCTATGGATGAGGACAGTGGGTGGGGAGTGAGGGCAGAGGGTGGGGCGGGAACTGGGAGGAGGGGAGTTATGGGGGGGAAAAAGAGGAACAAATGTAATAATCTGAACAATAAAGATTTAATTAAAAAAAAAGCATAATATTCTAATTAGTCCAGATGTCCTTCTGGACATCCTTCCGAATGAAGCTGGGGCTGGGGCTGCTAAGGAAGCCCAGGTCCCAGGAGCCAGAGGGAAGCCGGTGCCAGCAGTGGGGGAAGGAAGGTCTACTCTTGTACGAATTTTGTGCATCGGGCATCTAGTGCTTTTATAAGATGATTTGGTTTCCTTAAATGATGGCCACTTATAGAAGAGAGTGATTCCAGTTAAAAAAATTAAGGATGCAATGTAAAGGAATGGAGTTTAACAAAATGAGGAGACTCCAGTGGAAACATTGAAATAGTATGGGAAATTGATGATAAATATCTGAACTAGGGACAATACTAAAATCCTGGCTGAACTGAATGGGAGAAGTGAGAAACATGAATCTAGCTAAAGTTTAGATTTCAACCATGCTGTTCAAGAAGGTATAATGAGTCATTTGGAAAAAATTTTCCCACCAAATTTGCTTTAAGTTTTGAAATGTTTAATATATAAGTGCTTAAGTTTGGATTACCTATGTTTTGAACCATTTAATTCCCAGCCAATATTTGATAACTAATCATGATGTACATTATCTTTACAATTTGTTCTTGAGCAGCTTTGTATACGAGGTCCTCCTTTCTTTTCTTTATTTTATCAATCTTTCTTACTTTCCCTGACTTGTGTAATTTATCTCTATATTCTGCTCCTAAACACCTACTCATTTACTTTCTAAAAATATTTAGAGTATCTATTGTCTTGTCCATTCCTTTACAATCATTTTCTATCTTCCAGATTATTTTCTTCTAGTTTAGAAATTCATTTCCCTCATTGTATTCAAATTTTCCCTTAATAGAATATTTCTAAACTTATGATCATCTCTCCTTTCACATACAAATACCTACTCAGGTTGACTTTGCAGACTTTTGGTATTAAGGATGTTATTTATATTAATGTCAATAACCCAAATTTAAAAGATAACAATTTTGAAAATTAAAAATGATTACTAAATCAAAATAAGGATGCCAAAGAGACTGAAAATAATAGTTTGAAACATGATTATTTTAATATGTATACAGGGAAAGAGTAAATTCACCAGCAGAAAAAAAATACCAAAATTAACATTTTACAGATTTTTAGTCTCAAAGCACAATACATTTTTCATAGAAACAAATATATCACCATTATAGGTACCATAATATGGCAACATTTATACACACAGCCATGTACCATTAGGAAAATCAGTGGCAATGGTGATGCAACACATTAGTTCATCTTCGTTCAACGTTTGCTATGATACTTCCTGGCCCGCAGGAGTATTTGCCAGGATATAAAAGAAAATATGACGTCAGTGAGAACAACACACAAAAAGCTCTGGCTACCCATGCTTACCCCTTTGTTTACTGTGTGATACAAGGAATGTTTCCCACCATCGCTCTTGACTTCATTGCATTTACTACAAAAGCCATTCCCAGGGAATCAAACAGACTAACAGATTTATGTGGATATTAAGGAATTTTTTTATACAAACAAGAAGTATAGCACCAGGACTTAGTATCCTATATGCCTAAACTTAACAGAAGAAAAAACTATACAGATACTAAGTGGAAAATAATTTGAGATTATTTGGAGTAGGTAATGGCATAGTATTAAGCTGGGGAGAAATGTAATAACACCGTTTCTTTCATTTTAGAGTTGTTATTTTTGTCACTATTGTTTTTAAATGTACCAGATGATTGTCTGAGGGCCTTCACATTCAATGTTTAGATTCATGTTATTAGTGGCATATACAAAGCACCATATAATATAACATATAAAATGTAGAACAACCATGACTATGTAATTAACTGTAGAAATAACTGCTAAGAAAATATAGCAATATTTAACACAGGATTTCTAAAACCATTACATATCCATTACTTTTTCCAAAGCTAATAATGTCCCATGTTTTATTTTACAGACTTTGTGTATCAAGATTTATATGCATTTGGCATTTTTTTTGGGGGGGGGGGTATGGGGGCAGCTGAAAATAGTTGCGACCTTCTGTACAGTAATGTTACAGTTTTATACACTTCAGAAATATGGCATTTGGGATAGTCTTCACGCTCCTCTTCCAGGTGTTCCTCCTCACACAACAGCAAATACTCTGAAAGCCTTTCCTCCTGGAGGATTCTGTAAACTGCAAAAATATAAATAGTACATTGATGTCACCTCTACATATAATCCCTCAAATAAATCATGTTTTCTTATGACAGTCAAGTAAGCCGCCCTGTGAGGCCAGATGGTCACCTGTCTTAGGCTGCTGTAATTTATAGTTATTGGAAAGCTAGAATGAGGATGACATAATTCTTTTTATTTTAATTTTAAAAATATATATTTGTTATTTTTAGAAAGGAAGGGGGGGGGGGAGAGAGAGAGAAACATCATTCAGCTGCCTCCTGCAAGCCCTCTACTGGGGATGGAGCCCACAACCCAGATGAGTGCCCTGACTGGGAATCCTACT
The DNA here is from genome assembly GCF_964212035.1 of Myotis nattereri. NCBI lineage: Eukaryota > Metazoa > Chordata > Mammalia > Chiroptera > Vespertilionidae > Myotis > Myotis nattereri. The sequence goes on along the minus strand of NC_138092.1, from coordinate 40,864,895 downwards.
GGCAACCTTTGGTGCCCAAGATAATGCCAAACCAACTGAGCTATGTGGGCCAGGCAGGAAGTGAGACATTTTACAGTCTTCTGCTGAGGACTCTTATTCCATAACTTGCGTGTGTGTGTGTGTGTGTGTGTGTGTGTGTGTGTGTGTCTGTGTCTGGCATGGGTTCTGTAGGTTTGCACCTTCGTGACCAATAAAACCTTGAGAATGATGACACAATTCTTTAAATCTTGGTTATATGCTGAGCTGCAAGTTCACTAAAGAAACTTAAGATGCATAGTAGTCATAATAGTATTTTATATCGACCTTCACCGATTCCAGATCTTGTTTTCATAGATTACCACCTCTGCTTCCAACAGAGCAGCTCGCAGCTGCAGTGCAGTTTCCCCGGGGGCATACTGAGATGCTGCTATTCAGTGCTGAGACCCAGCTTCACTGCCTGACTGCCAAGGTCAGATAGGAGCGGCAAGTGAAAAAGATGGTGCTATTTAAGCAATACTCTGCAGCCCTAGCATTAGCATTTCCGAAGTCTGACAAAATTTAAATTTTATGGCTATCATATTCATTAAGATTTTTTAACATCTACAGTTTCAAGAAAACTCTTAGTGAGAAAATTTAATGGTCAAATCTGGAAGGTCCTAAGAATTTTTTCATTAAAATGAAAACACACACACACACATACCACTCAATCTCATTTTGGAGATATTTTAAGACAAGTGAAAAGCAATACAGAATCATGCATTTTACTCTTTCTTAAATTACTTATATTTTATTTGCCAATATCAATCAAGGGATGTTTTGTTTAAATGCCTAAAGTTTAAAATATATTAATAATGCCATTAATCATTATTTATTCTAATCAAATGTATGCTTTTGAAGTCTGATTGTGTACAGGATTTTTTAAATGACAATATTTACACAACTTTTTTAAGCATATAGTTTTCCTTTCTTAATGATAAAAAGGACTTTGGAGACCAACACAATAAATGCTAAAAGGGAGATAAAGTAAAATTCCTTGTATATGTTTATTCATGTATAAGAAAAGGGGAGAATTTTAGAGTATATTTAAAAAAGGTGTGCACACACCATAAACATAGGAGCCAGGTTTTTCACAGAAGCTGATGGCCACTTGAAAGCGATTTTATCCAGAGGACACAGATTGACTAAGTTCTAGAAGTGAATGTATTTTCTTTGTACACAGTGATAATACTGGGAAAATGCAGATTTCTGAGCTTACAGATCTAGCGTAAACCTGAGCTCTGAGACTGGCCAGTTACATGGCCTTGGACATACCACGTATCCTCTCTGAGCCTCAGTTAATACTCTGTCAACATTAGTGTTGACAGAATCATCTTTATAGTGCTGTTGGTGGAACTGCGTTAATGTACTTGAAGTGCCCAGCAGCATCTGGGGAATTCGTAGCAGATTCTCAGAAATAAGTATTCTCAGTCTTACTGTTTAAAAATAAAGTTAAGAAATATGACAGGTGACCTGGCTGGGTAGCTCAGTTGGTTGGAGGGTTGCCCCATACACCGGGTTCAATTCCCGGTCAGGGCACATACCTAAGTTGTGGGTTGGATCCCTAGTCAGGGCATTTATGGGAGGCAACTGACCCATGTTTCTCTTGCACACCAATATTTCTCTTTTTCTCTCCCTCCCTTCCTCTCTTCCTTAAAAATAAAAAAATTAATAAAAACATATCCTGGGGCGAGGATTAAAAAAAAAAGAAATATGACAGGTATAATGAAACTACATCGATCAGCTCAGCTTATGAAACTGCTTATCAGATTCTTATCACTCAAGAATCGACTATATATCGTATCTGCTTAAGGAGACCATAAGCCAGGCTGTAGAGAAGTCACCTTGACATAGTCTCATCTGAAAACAGATGCTAAATACAAATCAGTCTTTTCATGGAGACGGCACCCCGATGGTTCTGTGGAAGGCAATCCTGGCCCTGCAGGGCACACCCTTCGGTATCCTTTAAAGCAGTGGTTCTCAACCTTCCTAATGCTGCGACCCTTCAATACAGTTCCACATGTTGTGGTGACCCCCAACCATAAAATTATTTTCATTGTTACTTCATAACTGTAATTTTGCTACTGTTATGCATCGTAATGTAAATATCTGGTATGCAGGATGTATTTTCATTGTTACAAATTGAACATAATTAAAGCACAGTGGTTCATTACAAAAACAATATGTAATTATATATGCGTTTTCCGATGGTCTTAGGCAACCCCTGTGAAAGGGTCATTTGACCCCCAAAGGGGTCGCGACCCACAGGTTGAGAACCGCTGCTTTAAAGGAACCTTACTAGAACGTAGACCTTCTCTACATATGTAAAAGTTAGGGGGTATTCTGTATCTATACAAAATATATGGGATTGAATACTTCCATAAGTACCAGTGATTTGACAAATCACTATAGGTTCTTTCAACTTTTATTAATACTTGATAAAGTAAGCCCCATGAATTTTCTCAAACCACCAAAATATATGATACTAATGAGCCAGATACGCTGAGATGACCTGCAAGAGTTCACTTATGTCATAGGAGGCACCCAACATCCAATCAAAAAGAAAATTTGGCTCTGGGGAAAACCAGACTCATTGTTTTTTGTCAAATATTTTGTCAGATAACTGGATTAGAGAAATATTCAGTGCCTTGCTCATCTAGGAGGAATTACATATAAAAACCTAATCTAGAAAATCCAAAAGAGGATGAAAGCTATTTCCTCATTAGAAGATCAGCTAACAAAAGAGTGGTTCTGACTTGTAATCCGATTTTCATTTTGATTTTTGTAAGCCTGCAGGAGGCAGGCACCTCTGGTACTACGGCCTCTCCCATCCCTGGTAAACCTCCTACTGCCATCAGCAAAGGAAACGCCGCTCGGCCACTAACCTCAAACCCACACAGAAATGAGCTGCTCATAAAGCAAGCACAAAAGGATAGAGAGATTACATATGTGATTGTGAGTGTACCTTTCTGAGAAGATTCCATTCTGAAAAGAAGCAGTGTAAGCCTTTCTTCGGTCCACGGGCATAACGTCCACGTAACCACCGTGATTGCGAACCACCCCGGCATGGACCGCTGCTCTGCAGATGCTGGACAGCTGAGGGGACAAGGAAGGACCTGCCGTTAGCAACCCCCTGTGGAACTCGTCTGCTCGCTCTTCCGCTGGACTGGGTCGCGCTGACCTCTGTCTCTCCGTGGATCCTCGGGAGCAGCAGCGGGATGAATATGTTTTGTGCAGAGAGGAATGTTTCAAAAGTCAGAGTTAAAGCCATTTCTGAGCCCATCTGAGGGCAGAGCTCAAGGGTGGCTGCAGTGGTGAGAGCCCTCCCCATCTAATCTAGGGAAGGCATGCCATCCAAATAAAAGGCTTTCTCTGTTGTTGAAGCAATAAAATGCAAATCAGCTCCTTTGATCTTTTCTGGGCCTATTGATCATTCTCAAATCTCCGCCTTTGCTAGTCCCTGCTGGAGTCACTCTGACCTAATGTTCACAGACTGTGTTATCAGAACCTCATTTATCTTCAGCTTGACTTATAACAATTCAACATGCCTCTGTATATCTCTATGGTCCCTTTTCCAAGATACAGGTATATATTAAATGGGGAGTTTTTCCCTATTAAATAATATAATATCTTCAGAGAAAATTTTCCCCAAACAGTACCCCCCCCCCCCCCAAATATGAAGAACAACCACAGCTTCCACCTAGATGTACAATGTCTATAGCCACCCCCGTGTGAACGTCTGACTCAAGGGACCAGGACTGTCCGCTCTGTGATCATTGCATCGTGTCAGTTACATAATATGAATTTCATGGGATTTCCATGGAGGAGAAAATTGTTGTTTCAGGTCCGGCACTTTCAAATTTTTTAAATGACTGACTCTCTAAATTTTAACATTTGCTTTAATGCAAATGTTCTGCCGAAATTTGTCAAGATAGCTGCGTACAGCCGGAGGCAATCCCACACAGAGAAACACCAACTGGTCCAGCACGAAGTGACCCACCTCCTTTCCCCACGGGCCTGTTCTGGTCCCACTGGTGTGCTCTTCTCTCATCGCCACGCACATGTGAGGGGCTTAATGTGCTTTGCGAAGTGCATCTTACGTGACCTTGCTTTATTACTGTGCTCTGAACCTTGCGGCATCCGTCAGTATTTATTAGATCAGAGAGCCAGAATGCCAAGCTGGTTAATCCTCTTCATGTTTTAATCAGCCACAAAAGGCTATATATCTAAACCCCACATCCTTACTCTCAGGAGGCATTTTATCCATCAGTTAAAGTCCCTAGCTGAATTAATATTTGTATCCAGTATGGTTCATAACAGATGGAATTAAGAAGAATTCCTTACACATTTCAGTATTTATCTTGCTCCCTCAAAAGAGGCATTATCAGCATTTTTTCCCCAAGGCAATGGAAGTGCTTAGATAGCACTTGCTAAATCCAAGCATGTAATATGTTTTGAAACTATTGCTTTGCCCATAACTATGCAGTCAGCAGGCATTCCGATTTGAGTTCAGAGATCAGAAGAGATTTTCTGTTCATGTCCACACTTTAAAAGCATTAATACATCATGGGGAAAAAATTTATCTGTGAAAACAGTGGAACATTTTTAATGAATGCAAGAAGTAACTTCATCTGTCACAAATGAGAAAGAAAAGCTGACATCAATAAAACATATAAGTTGTAACTCTACAGAGGAAAAGAGAGGAAGGTGGGGAAGGGAAGAGGGAGAAAGGAGGGAGGTGGGTAGATTGGTTCTCATCTCTCCATATCTTGCATTTACAGATGTAATACATTTTGTAGTGGTGGGAAGATTGGCAGGTGATGGTTGAATCTCTTTCTCTGCACTTACCAGTAATAATAATCTTTATATTGCCAACTTATGCTTAAAAGGATTTACATAATAATACATAATTATCTGCCCATTTCACTGAAGAAGAAAGATAAAATGATCTCAGGATATAAGTCCTAACAAATCCTTCACTCTAGCAAAGAGATTTCTTATTGCTATAGGGCTGTGGAGGCTATTTTGAAAGATTTTCAACTAAAATGAAAAGTTTTGGTGCTTAAAGATACAATCTGGAAAGAATGATTTCTTTGAAACTCTCTGATGATTCTAGATATTCTAGATATGCTCATTCATATATACAAATTAATTTATTTTTTTCAACAAATATTTATGTGCAAGTTATTTTCTTCGTTTCTGATGTTACTCTGTCCTCTAAGTCAAGTCAGGGAGCCAGCCTGTCTTGATCACAACTGGGCACCCATCAAATCGTTGATGATAAAGTGATGCATGAAATGCCCAGCTGCTGCCCTCGAGGGACTTAAAAACTAATAGAAGAGGTGGGGAAACAATCATAATACCTCACCGAATCAGCTAAGTGCTAATAGGAGAAAACAATGCAATAGGGTTGAAAGAAGGGCAACATTATCCGTGGATTAGGAGAGAAAGTAGCCATAATTTAGGATGTGAAGAGTGACCATGATTTTGACAGAAAGTTAGAAAAAGGATGTTTTTGGTTTTTTTAAACAGAAACAAGAAGATACAAACAAACATGAGCACCAGCAAGTTAAATATCAACAGGACATTCAAGCTGGAGATAGCACACTGCAGAGCTGGAGCTTGGGGGAAGCTGATATGTGGAGAATAATTTCAAGGTAAAGCTGACCTGAAAGAAACGCTTGCATTTAAAGGAACTCAGCCAGAGAAACAAGCTAGTAACATACATATTGCAGACCACTCTTCACAGTCGCATTTCCATAGAATTCAACTGAACACATGCATCAAGATTATTGTTTCCTAAGAGTGATTTTGTAATTCCCTGGTTTAGAAATCTGTAATGGTTTCTTTTCTTTCTTTTTTTTTTTTAAATATAGTTTATTGATTTTTTTACAGAGAGAAAGGGAGAGGGACAGAGAGTTAGAATCATCGATGAGAGAAACATTGATCAGCTGCCTCCTGCACACTCCCCACTGGGGATGTGCCCGCAACCAAGGTACATGCCCTTGACCAGAATCGAACCAGGGACCCTTTGAGTCTGCAGGCCGACGCTCTATCCACTGAGCCAAACCGGTTAGGGCATGTAATGGTTTCTAAATGTCTGCCACACAAAATCCAAATTCATCAGCATGCATTCAGACTGTCCATTTATGTTTCAAGAGCTGGATCCCTCTGTCACACTAAATTGGTTGTAGCCTTTTCAGCTTCCATTCTCACCACTGCAAAGCAAACCTATGTGCTCTGCTCCCTTGCAGCTTATGTGGTCTCCCTGCATGTCTCCATGGACGCCATTCACCCCACCTAGAATGTGTTCCTTAATCCCCTTTTCCAACCCACGCTTGAAACCTGGCTCAAGAGGCACTCATCCGTACCAAAGCCAACACAGTTCAAATGCCTTGTCCGATCCCAAGAATGCCATCTACTACAGCACCCCTCAACTGGTTTCCTTTTGTATGAATTCTAGCATATTATCTGTTTGTCATTCTATGCTACTTTGTAAATCCCCCTTTGGCAGTGAAGATATTGTTCATACATTGGACCAATTATTAATAATCCAGTGTATATTTCAAATGCTGAAGAACCAAAAGGAAGATTAAAGAAAAGCAAAATGCACTTTGCTTCCAAGAATGCCTCCAGACAATTTCATTAAGTTTGTGATATAAGATATATGGGTAGGATATAAAGAAAAATTTAATCAAAATAAATTATTGTGCACCCCTATTTACATATGAATATTCATTTCTCAGTATTACTGATCATTAACTCTTCTGAGAATATGTATGTCAGTGCAGAATCTGTTTCCTTATTCTGTATAGTAACACCTCCCACCCCTTTTCCACGGAGGCCGCACTTCCAAGACCCCTGGTGGATACCAGAAACCACAGATAATACTGAACCCTATATATGCTATGTATTTCTCATATATACATACTAGAGTAAAGTTTAATCTATAAATTAGCCAAAGTAAGAGAGTAACATCAATAATAAAATACTACAGTCATAAATATGGACTGTAATATGTTATGCAAATGAGGTTGTGATGTCTCTCTCTCTCCCCTCTCCCGTCACCCCCGTAGAATATCTTACTGTGCTATGGTCATCTTTCACTTAAAGGAGCACTTCAGGTTTTCTCTCTGGCATCACTACTCTTGCACTTGGGGTCGTTATGAAGTAAAGTAAGGGTGAGTGGAATGCAAGCCCTGCGATACCATGACAGTTGACGTGATAACAGATCCAGCTATTACGTGACTAACAGGAGGGGTGCATCTACATTATGGAGATGCCAGGACATCAAAAGACTTCATCAAGCTACTCAGGACAGCATGCAATTTAAAACAAACGAATTGCTCATTTCTGAAAATTTTTTATTTCTTATTTTCCGACCATGGTTGGCTGCAGGTAACTGACACCACGGAGTGTGACACCTTGGACAAGGGGGGCAGCTGCAGTGTATGCGCCCACCCAGAATGAGGACAAATGTAAGAATATACTGAAGCAGTTTCATATAGCCTTCAGTGGCACTGCATTTAACAAACACTTCTATAAAGTAGTTAATAAATTAAAACGTGTACATATACACATTTAAATGTGTATGTATGGAACCTATACATACATGCACATACAATACACGCAACACATACACAAACTCACGAATGCTGAGAACTGCATAAAGTAGGATACTTACATCAGAATAAACTCGAGTTCCAATCACACGAGCATAATGTGGATTTGCTTGCATACAGTTACGAGGGCAGTATACCCTGAAAAATAAATATTTATTTATGCATAGTAAGTAGCTGGTTACTACAATCTTTGTTATAACTAAGAAGACAGACGTGCTTATACAAAAGTAAACTCAGCATTCTAAACCCTACTTTTTTTTTCTTCCGAAATAGGTCAAATGTAAAAAGACACCTTTGCTTCTGTTTACACTAGACACTTCCAGCCTTTGGCACAAATGTGTTTCTTTTCTTAAAAAAAAAAAAAAAAAAAAAAAATTGCCAAGAAGGTTTCTAATGTAGGACTTCAAAGCAGAAAGAAATACCAGGAAGTAACTCTAAGAATCCGGGTGTTTGGTATCTAATGTGACTGTAGAATTTACTAAACAGATAACTGGGAAAATCTGAATCATTGTTTGACTCGTAGATCTCATAGTTTCTTTTCTCTGTGTTCACATCCTAGGTGTCTCATCCAATTTCATGGTTTTAATTATCATCTATAAACTGTTGATTTCCAAATATTCATCTAGAGTTGAGGCCATCATAAATAATTGTTTCTTCATGCTTGTTTTGAGTTAATATCCTTTCATTTATCTGCTCTTGGAATTCTCTCTCAGAATAGATTCTCTCTCAGAATAGATATATGCCTCAACTTATTTAAGTGATATAAAATTATAAACAAATGCACCACAATATGGTTCCCTAAAAGTCATAAAATACTATATAAAAAATACCATTATGAACTAATTTATGCAAATATTAGACATTTTATGAGAAAAAAGAAGAAAGCCTTTGTTTCACTGGTCTGTAAAAGAAAATGGGATCGGGGACTTCACAGACTAATTAAGGTCAAAATCATGCATAAATCATTATTTCCACTGATTTGTTATACTGGTGACAGTGAAAGTTAAATTTTACAAAAATTATATCATTTCCCTTTTGGGGAGGTAGGTATTTCCCTTCCTGAAACAAGTGAAAAAAATAAAAAACTTTTTATTAATATTTTACTTGAAAGATCTTTTCCTTTCAGAACAATATTGCTATAGATTGTTCCATGGGTATAAAATTACCATTTACTGAGCATCTCCTCCAGGGAGGATTCATGCTGAAAGGCTCCACTGTGATCCTTACTATTCAATCCTCATAAACCTGTCACAAGCCTGAGAGAGGGCCTGCCATAATAATGACATATAAAATTTTTCCTTCTCTCACCATATCATAAGGTTAAAATTTCCCAGATTTACTTAGCAGTCTGTTTCTTCTTTCTATAAAGTACAATGTATAAGTACAGGGGTTTGAGATAGTTGAAAAAGAAATTCTACAACATTTTCTAAGATTATAAAACACACCATGATCTTCATTAAATCTGTGAGCCTCATGAGACCAAACTAAGTGAAATGCTAGTAAGAGGAGATGATACTTTTATAATAAACATATTTGATCCGTGTTTATAGCAGCCTGAACAGCCTGAGCCAGATGTCTGGTACACATGTGAACACTCTGATCGCAGGCACAAGCCCGCTGCCCGAAGAGCGGAAGCTACTCCAGCACTTGGGGAAGAACACTAGGAATGTGTGGAACTTTGTGACAGCCCATTGCTGCCTGCTGCCTAGCAGTTTGAGATCACACACCCTTTGAGCCCTAGAGACACGAGAATTTCAGGCAAAACCAGTTATCACAGGATAGACGCACCTTACATGCTCACTGGTAAGCAAGAATGCGAACATTTAGAAAACGTTACCTTGGGCAGTGGGAAGCCGGTTTATGAAATGGACAGAGCTGTTCCACCGTGGTCTCACAGGTGACAGCCTGAACTGCAGAAATCAAACACAAACAAGGAGCAAATTCTTTGGAAACAGTAGCACGCAACACAATCATAAGAAAGTGAAATAGAAAAAAAGTGCTAACCTGTTACTTTAGAGACCGTAAAGGAATTAGCAGACTGGTATTTGCTGAAGATGAAAACAAAAAATGTCAATCATCTACACTAATAAAAGACAAAGATGCTAATTGACCATACCTTTGCTATGCCCCAAGCCACGCCCACCAGCCAATCAGAGCGACTATATGCAAATTAACCCAACCAAGATGGCAGCCGGCAGCCACGGAACTGGAGCAAGCAGGAGGCTTGGTTGCTTAGGCGATGGAGGAAGCCCAGCTTCCTGCCTGCTCTGAGCTGGCTGTGGCCTCCACTCATGGTAACAAAGTTTCAATTACAGAAGACAAATAAATCCCAGATACCTGCTTCCAGCCAGCCTCCACTGGGAGCTTAGGTGGCTAGGGGCCATGGCCAGCCTGCAAACAGCCATCAGCCCCCTCACCCAGGATGGCCACACCCCCATGGAGTGAGGGTTCCTGCTGGGGGGCTTAGCCAGCCTGACTCAGCCCCTCACCCAGACTGGCCAGGCACTCCTATATAATAAAAGGCTAATATGCAAATTGACCCCAACAGCAGAACGAGTGGGCATGACTGATCACTATGACACACACTGACCACCAGGGGGCAGATGCTCACTGCAGGAGCTGCCCCCTGATGGTCAGTGCGCTCCCACAGGGGGAGCTCTGCTCAGCCACAAGCCAGGCTGACAGCTGCCAGGAGAGTGGTGGTGGTGGGAACCTCTCCCGTCTCCTCAGCAGCGCTAAGGATGTTTGACTGCAGCTTAGGCCTGCTCTCTGCTGGCAAGTGGACATCCCCTGAGGGCTGTCTAGAGGGATGTCTGACTGCCAGCTTAGGCCCAATCCCCCCAGGGAGCATGCCTAAGCCAGCAGGTGGTCATCCCCCGAGGGGTCCCAGACTGTGAGAGGGCACAGGCCAGGCTGAGGGACACCCCCCCCCCCGCCCCGAGTGCGCAAATTTTTGTGCACCAAGCCTCTAGTCCTATATAATAGAATCCTAATATGCTAAGTGTCCGGTTGACTGGTCAGCTGTTCAACCAATCAAAGTGTAATATGCTAACGATTTGCTAAGGACGCTCAACTGCTTGCTATGATGTGCACTGACCACCAGGGGGCAGACGCTCTAACCAGTAGGTTAGCTCACTCTTGGGGTCTGGCTGATCGAGACTGAGTGAGATGGGCTGAATACGCCCTGGAGCCCTCCTGCGGTCCCTCCCTAGCTGGCCAACCTCCCGCGCTCCTCCCTGGCCTCAATCATGCACCAGTGTGTCCCTCGGCCTGGCCTGTGCCCTCTCACAATCTGGGGCTCCTTGGGGGATGTTAGAGAGCCAGTTTCGGCCCAATCCCACAGGCCAGGCCAATGGACCCCACTGGTGCATGAATTCGTGCACCGGGCCTCTAGTTTTCTTATAAGTATCATCATCCACACAACTTCTGTATGTTTTAGGTCTATGAATACTTTGTTTTTTTCTTAAACACTCTTATTTAAATATCTAAATAAGTAGCAATATAAGAATACATCATCTACTTTATGCTAAATCCATATTACCTTCGAGTATGAACCAAATCAATAACATTCTTAATATTAGTGAATGATCTCTTCATTATCAATCTCAAAACTATTTAATCTTTCACAACAGTAAATACAAGGTAGTGTTATAAAAACACTAAATAATAAGTACCTTATAGGAGTGTGCATTATTTAATCCCCCTAGTATGCAGTAAAATGCCTACTGTAAATGAATGAATTCCTCTTCATCATATGCATTATAAAAAAATAGGGAAAGAAAAATAGGTATACCATTGTATACCAACAATTTCATAGGTTTATCTATATCCAGATTTTCAGAAAAGCATCTACTGCAAAAGGGAAGGCTTTAATATGAAACACCTTTCAATTTCAATAGAGTTTCCACAATAAACATAATCAAATAGGAGTTAAGAGGAAACAAATAGGATAAATGTTTTTAAATCAAACATCCAGTGTTTGCCTTACTAAAAATAATGACTAATATTTATTATTTATTCAAGGAAGTTATTAAATATTTGCAGAATGAATCAGTTAATAAATGTTTCTATACTTGAAAGTAATGGGGGTAATGGCTGACTACCACACATCAAGCTTTTGGTCAAAACTGTCGACAAAGGATCTCATTCCATGAATTTGCAAAGGTTTTAAATAAAATCCTATCATTATGAATTTCAACTTTACTGTGGAGTTTTGTGCAATTGTTTCTGTACAAAAGGAAACTGACACATTTCCTAAGAAAAGGCATTTCATCTGAGGTTCAATAATGTTTCTTTTTTCACACAGAAGCAAGAGACACTACAAAAATATTTCCCAAGCCCCTATTTTTCTACTCTTTAGAGAGTATATATGAAAATATACAGGGTTTTGGAATAACATATTTCATGTTCTTAACAGGAGAAACATTTTAAAAAGATAATCACTGCTTTTATATTAGATTAAATTACATTTAAATGAACAAAAGAAAGGTGATATACACTTAGTGACTTTTCAAAATGCTCTTTGTTATCTACTAATCTCAGTTTATTAACGAAGTTACTATTGTAAAGAATAAACTATTCTTCCCTAAACGGGGCAGGGAGAATATGCAAATCTATAAGCCTTCTCTGCAATATTTCCTGTCATAGCTGAAAAGTTTATTGGCTCACAATGAAAACCACTATACATTTGTGTGTTCTTGATGAAACTCTAAAAAATTTGGAGTTTCAGGATGTTCTTTGGAAGCAAAGCGTTCAACTTTCATTTCAATACTTCTTTTTCTTTTTGTCTATGGAAATGTTGTAGCCAAAATGAACTTTGAAAATGACCAGTTTCTCTCTGTATAAATTCTTTTATGCTTTGCCCCAAAATAATTTATTGCCTCATTATTACAATTTAAAATCAAAAGAGCATTCAGGTACTTACCCAATTGTTTGAATACCATTTCTATTGGATTTGATGAAATAATGTTTTCTTCCTTGTCTAGTGATATCTACCCAACCGCCATCATTGTCTATTATACCATAATGAATTGCAGCTTTACAAATACTGGATTGCTTGGTGAAAAGGGGTGGAGAAAAAGATATTAAAATATTAGAGTTCTGGATAAAAGACAACTAGTTACTATTTACATAACTTTAAATTTGACAAGCATGTCTGAGAAAAATATCTATGCTTATATAAATTATTTTGCACATTAAAAATCAAATATTATATGAAAGGACTCTATCTCCAAATAATTGTATTTATAATAGTTACCATTTCATAATATACACTGCCAACAACTTTAGCTTTACTATCCACACAGCCAGCAGGGCATTCATATCTAAATGAAAGAAAATTGGGACAAAATTTAGTTTCTCTGAATGTCAGCAAAAAAATGAAAATATTTCTGACATTTTGGTCAGTTAATTTTGACAATAATAATAATAAATATTACCGATTGCAAGTTGTTCCTTTGCACTGATCTCTTAATCTTACTTCACAAGAAACAATTTGGGCTAAAAGAAAAAAAAATAATGTAGAAAATGTAAAAGGTGCTATGTAATTCTTCAGAGTCAATATAATGGCAAGCTTTTACCATTCTAAAAATATTAAAGGTGATAAAATATAGATGGATATGCCACCTATGGGAGCCTTTTTTAAAAACATGTTTTTATTGACTTTAGAGAAGAAGTAAGAGGGATAGAGAGATAGAAACATCCATGAGAGAGAAACATCAGGCAGCTGCCTCCCACACATCCCCTACAGGGGATCCAGCTAGCAACCCAGGTATGTGCCCTGACCTGGAATTGAACCGGTGACCTCTTGGATCATGGGTTACTGCTCAACCACTGAGCCACACAGGCCGGCTAAACCTTAAAATTTTCGTAAATAATGCAGAAGTCTTACACATTTGCTGCGTGCTTACAACTTCATTTGTGTTACTATCATCCGCTCTTGCCCGAACGTGGGTGTCATGGACTTGTGACTGCTGCCGTTCAATTTCATTGGTTTCCTCTTCACGGGGAGTGTAGTACCTGTCTGATCCTTCTGTTAGAGAGAATGAAGTTAAGGAATATGAATCCCACTTAAGTTTGTACAAATGATCAAGTAATGATAAATCTTGACATACCTGTTTAACATTTAAAACTAGAAAAATCATTATTGTTTTTTAAAATTTACTATTGTTCGAAGTATTACAGATGTCCCCCTGCTTTTCCCATTGACCCCCTCCACCGCACCCCCACCTCCTCCCCAGGCTTTCACTGCACTATTGTCTGTGTCCATGGGTTATGCATATATGCATATAAGTGCTTTGGTTAAGCTCTTCCTGCTCCCCTGCCCCCTCCGAAATACATCAGATTGTTGCATGCTTCAATGTCTCTGGATCTATTTTGTTCATTAGATTCCGCATACAAGTGAGAACATGTGATACTTGTCTTTCTCTGGTTGGCTTATTGTACTTAGCATGACACTCTCCAGGTCCCTCTAAGTTGTTTCAAAGGGGTCAGTCCCATTTTTAGCACAGGTTTTGACTTAAGGAGGTGCTCTTATGTCTACATTGGAGTGAATAAAACACACATCAGCTTTTGAGCCCTTGATTTATTGATGCTACCATTTGGCTCTTAAATGGAGTCTTTTCTAACCTTTGCGTGTATTGTGAAAAGCAGAGAATCAGTTCAATTCATGTGATCAGTGATTAGTTTTCATAAGACACTGTGAAGTCTACCCAGTGATCTAATAAAGTCAGGGTTTAGTGAATTTGAATTTGTTTTCCCAAAGGAAATGATCCTCAATATTTTCAGGAGGATCACATTTAAAATTCTCCCATAAGGAATTCAGACTAAAGAAGGATCGATGTGCCCTTGCTATTTATTACAACATCAGTTTTCCTGGAAAGGTTGTCCTCTTTCAGAAGGAAATCCAGCCGAAACCGGTTTGGCTCAGTGGATAGAGCGTCGGCTTGTGGACTGTGGGGTCCCAGGTTCGATTCCAGTCAAGGGCATGTACCTGGGTTGCGGGCACATCCCCAGTGGGAGATGTGCAGGAGGCAGCTGATCGATGTTTCTCTCTCATCGATGTTTCTAACTCTCTATCCCTCTCCCTTCCTCTCTGTAAAAAATCAATAAAATATACTTTTTTTTAAAAAAAAGAAGGAAATCCAATGTGCAGAAATTTAAACTTGACAATGGAGAATCATTTAGAACGTTTAATTTAATATCTTTTCCAGGTTGGATTATATGAAGGGGTCAGAACCTAGAAAAAGGACATCAGGGTAAAGTAAGGTTTAAGTAAAATGCAGTGGCCATTGGGGGAGGGGTAAGTAGGTTGGAGGTTTGCGGGTAAAGAGGACGGAGAACAGACAGACTCACATACAATGAAAAATGTTTCTAGGAATTAAAAATGGCTCATAGAACAGAATGAAACATATGGTCACTTCTGGTCACTTATTTTAGTGAATGAGCATTGAGTCATTAAGAGAAAAAGGGCACATCTCTTTATGAGTGCTGAAAGGGGATGCGTTTACTCATAGATTTTCTAATACACTTAGTCTGCATTAATCTTTTTTAGTCATCATTAACAAAAAAGTACAAGAGTAAAACATGTTCACACGGATGGATGCCCAACAGACGCATGATGACTTTCACAAAGCTTTGTCAAATCCAGTTTATCTTCGTGTGCTAAAGGTAGGACACTATCTTTGTAGTTACCTTTAGGACATCAAATGCATTTGAGGGTACTGCTTTTTATAATACTTTTACAATACTATTCTTTTTTTCTTATTTTGGCATGAGAAATTGTATACTCTACAGTGAGAAGCAGAGAATCAGTACAATTGAGCATGGTTCAAGTAAGAATCAGTATTCTGGCAAAAGCTTTTAAAGCGCTAAAAATAGTGTTAAATTGCTAACTCCTTCAAAAAATGATTAGTGCCCTAGCTGGTTTGGCTCAGTGGATAGAGCGTCGGCCTGCGGACTGAAGGGTCCCGGGTTCGATTCTGGTCAGGGCATGTACCTTGGTTGCGGGCACATCCCCAGTAGGAGGTGTGCAGGAGGCAGCTGATCGATGTTTCTCTCTCATCGATGTTTCTAACTCTCTATTCCTCTCCTTTCCTCTCTGTAAAAAATCAGTAAAATATATTTTTTTAAAAAATGATTAGTTATGGAGACAACTCCAGCCAACAATATATTAAGATTGCTTTAAAGAATGTAAATATACTTGTCACTCTGGAATAAATTACCAAGTACAATTAGAAGTTATCTGGAATAATCATGAAATTTTCCTTTAAACACATAGTGGTATACTCGGAGTTACTATGAAGTATATTTTTAAATATTCTAAACGGTGTCTTCAAAATGTTTGAAATAGAGTTCTGGAAATTTTTTGAGTAATTAAATACACATCTGTTTTTTCTAAAACAGCAATTAATGCACAAGTTAAATTAAAATATCAACCAAACTAAGCACCAGGACACAACAGCACATACCTTTGTAGCACAGATTTTCCCGACAGCCTCCTCCAAAGCTGGGTGGGCAAGCTGAACAGGGCCTTCCGTGTTTGTAGGGGGCGTGGCCCCACCAGTTCCCCCTTAAAGAGATGGTCAGTACTCTTCAGAGGTAGTCTAAGAGCATCATTTATAAGACACTGCAAAATAGTACTGCTTAAGAATCTTCTAAGTGGTGATTTAGATGTGTAGATGTAAGACATTTATATCTTTCATCACAGAATCTTTTGGTTACCTGGTTTAAATGTAAAATGCTGCCTCATTCTTTTGAAATATACTAAGTAATTTGTTATACATATTGTTAAAAATTACAAAATCAAACTTCGGCAGAACACCAAACTCTGCTATGGAGTATTCATCTATATTCCATTTGTTTTAATAAAAACAGATTTTAGACTTAGCTCTGACCCTACATATGACTGTGTGATATTTCAACTTTTTAATTCCTTTGAAGTACCGATTTTATGCATCAGGCAACCATAATTATTGTATTAAGTAAACTGAGTTAAAACTGTATACTTTACTCAATAATACACACTGAAAATGAGAAAAAATCAGCAATATAAAGTTATTTTCATGTTATTAAGAAAAATTTACATATGAAAGTGGTCTTTTGTCTACTTACTTCGGGGAATAATTGCACACCAAGTAGACAGCTTTGGGCCATATCTGCCCCCAGATGTTCATGTTATGGCACAAATTAATGGCACAGCCTATTCTGCTGCTTGTCGCCCACACCACCTACGGGAGGGAACAGAAATGGCAAGTGGAGATGAAGTAAGACGCAACATATCCGAGAGGGAAATGTATAAAACACAACTTGAGAAACAAACCTTTATCATTCAAAATGAAATGAGGCAATGTCAAAAGTCAAAAGGGATATTTTTCCTAAGGCTTGGGAAAGCGCTTCATTCAATTAAAATAACAGAACGGCAGCTCAGTAACTCTATCTGGCTATCAAGTGTAAAGCATCTTCAGAATACATTTACTAAATAATCCAAAAGTTACATTCTCACAAACCTCAATTCTGTGTTAATGTTTCCATGAAGAAGCTTACCTAACAAAGGAACAGAATTTCTCATCTTAAACTGAAAGTACTGGAGCCAAAATTTAGGTGTTCACATTTCTTTCTTTTTTTTTAAGTATTCTTTTTTTAAAAAATATATATATATTATTGTTTTTTTACAGAGAAGAAGGGAGAGGGATAGAGAGTTAGAAACATTGATGAGAGAGAAACATCGATCAGCTGCCTCCTGCACATCTCCCACTGGGGATGTGCCCGCAACCAAGGTACATGCCTTTGACGGGAATCGAACCTGGGACGCTTGAGTCCGCAGGCCGACGCTCTATCCACTGAGCCAAACCGGTTAGGGCGGTGTTCACATTTCCTTTACAGTGTGACATTTTCATTGGGCCACTGGTTGTTAGGGAGTTCAGTACTGATCTTGTCACACACAAAGGCATAGTGGACAAATTCTCGGCTTTAGTTTCCCTAATAAGCAGCCACAGGTCTTCTGGAAGCTCTGAACTGCGGTGAGCTTTATCTAGTTGAATCTGCCTTCAGGTGTGTGATTTCAAAGTTAAAACATACCCAATACCAAATATAAGCATTCAATAAAAATAAAAAGAGATTAAATGCTGCACACAGATAAATACCGGATATCAGTGGTAAATAAAACAATATTTGTATTATTTGGAAAATAAAAAAATAATGATACCCGAATTTGAAGGTAGTAAACTTCTCCCCACTTGCAGTTATTGGGGCCATATTTAAACTATTTCATATGTAAAATCATTGCAATAAAGTCTTTTTAAGTCTATGTGTTTGGAGAGTTTTTCCTGATCCTTACTTATATTGTTTGTAGACATTTCTAAGCTTATTCTACATGCATCAATCACTATATAATTAATAACCATACCAAAAGCTATAAGAAAGACACAAGTTCAGTAGCCTACGTTCTCCCATAGTTACACAAATTCAACTTCGAGAAATGACGTATAATGTACCCCAAACATACCTGTGTATAATGAGTACATACAGGACCAGAACATCTGAATGGGCAATACGGGTTGCATTCATGTTCATATGGGTAGGTGAAGTCTCTCACTTCATCATACCATGCTTGGACATGAAATGTTGGAGGCCTATATCTATTGGAAATAAAATAATCACAAAGAGCAAGTCAAGTTGGAGAAAATGTAGAACCAAATATTGCAAATAGATTGATAAAGTAGGGTAGAGAGATTTTTGTGTGAGGTATTAATCTTAAATACCTCTACCCATTTCATTACTATTATATCAATGACTTAAAATAAAAATAAGTCTCAAATACTGTTGATCATCCTTGTATATTTATTTTTTTATTATTCATGTTGGTGTGATTATTTGTTTTCCTTTTTGGCACCAAGCCTTTGAAAATGTGCTACATGAATTAGCATTTCATTTCAAACATGTTGTCAGGAACAAAAAGTTACATGTGAAGATACCTTCCCCAATGTGCTCCCAAATTCTGTCCAATCGATGGAAGCAAGCTTGCAGGCCCATGTTCCCACAAACAAGTTTCAGCCCAGGACTCTGCAGACCTCTCCAGCTCGATATCCCACGTCTGTAGTTCAAAACAAAAGCGAAATACAGATACCAACATTTAATATATATGTATAGTTTGGACATTTCTTCAAAATACAGTGTTGCTCAGTTCTCACATTTTCTCCCTTTGTACTCATTTGTAAAGTCAACATCTTAGTCTGGGTGCTCACCATCTCTCAAGATTTTTACACTAGCAGCTTCCTTAATGTCCTTGCCTCATCTCTCCTCCCTCCAATATGCTCTAACAAGTGTTGAGAATTACCTAAGTGGACACAGATACACTGAAGTGATTCCGCACTATGAACAACATGCGACAAATCCCCATATCCATGAAGTTCAAGACCCTTGATCCCTGTTCCCCATCACAAACCCTGCTCTTCCTTGTTCTCTATGGCATTGTTTCCTTTATCTAAAACATCCTTTTCCCAATGATTTGCCAGACAGACCCCTACTATACCTTAGCAACCCAGCTTTATGTAATGCATTCTTGACACCTTCCCCATTCTCTCAAATGCCAACTATTCCCTCCTTGGAGCTCCTGAAACTTTGTTAGACTCCTTTGTTTAACAGCTATTACACTGAAATGTTAGTATTTGTCTATATGCTTATCTCTTTCTTGAGACTGAGTTGCTCAGGACAGTTATTTAAGTCATGCTGGTGTCTTTAACCCTATTTTCTGTGTCGTGTGGACTAAGTTTAATAAATGTTTGTTGAATACATGAATGATTGAATCTGAATCCTATAAAACATATATGCATCTTGTATACAAAATTCAATGAGGGTGATTCATTCACACTTTAAAAGTAATTTATAAAGAAATATTTAAAATTGCAAAATTACTACCAAAATGCTTTTGCATATCTTGGGTTTCATATTCAATTTGTTAATTTGTACAACAGACAGTGTGGTCTTGCCAGAGCAGAGTCAAGAAGGATGAGGTCTGCTAAGTACTAATCCAAGATTTAGAGCAATTTCAGCTCAATGGTAGGTAGAGAAACAGAAACACAGAGGGTTAAAGTGACAGGAAAGAGCAAGTCCGGAAAGCAAGTGAGGCTTGTGTGTTAATAATACTGCAGAGGGGAAGAAAAGAGAGAGGGCAGGAGCTTAAAAAGCTAAGATGCCAGAGATTAGGGAGAATGTTTGCTGGGTTTCATTTGGAAAGGATGACAGAAAGCTAATCATGGCTGTGGGTTCACAGGAAGAGATGCCAGAGAGAGAAAGAACGGAGAATGTGTGGAAACAAGTTTCTTCATACCTTCACATAAATTTTTATAAATGAACATGCCTTCTCACACAATTGTGAATCTGAAATACATAGATTCATGGTTTCAAAGCCCCAAAGCAAAATTTGTACTAGATTAGAATAAGTACATTCTTATTATAGGACATCTTTATTATCTAGCAAAAATACAAAAATGTATCTTTACATGAACTAAAAAATTAAGAGCAGCAAAAGTAGCTGATTTTCATAAAAGCTTTAATTTTACTTTGAACTGACGTCAAATACTCAAGATGACAGGTTTTGTGACACATCAGAAATGTATGCTTAAGTATTTATCAGGCAAGCCCTGTAGGTGCTAAACATGAGCATACTATTTCTTAAATTCTTAAACTAGACCTAATTATATAATTAAATATTTTATGTAATTATACAAAAATACTAAAGGCCCGATGCACAAAATTCGTGCAAGAGTAGGCCTTCCTCTCCCTGGCTGCCGGCACTGCACTGGCTTCCCGCTGGCACCCAGGACCCGGGCTTCCCTCGCAGAACTGGCTTCATCCAGAAGGTCGTCTAGAACATCTGGTCCAATTAGCATATCACACTTTTATTATTATAGATAATTCAAGTTGCTGTCATTAATTACCCAAACAAACTAGGTAAGACAAAAATATTTGGCTATAGAGTCCCAGAAAATGAGCAAGAGGCTGATTTCCTTTTGTATCCAGTAGATTGGAGATTAGAGAGTCACCCCTCAAAAGCAAGCAGGCTTCCAGGTAGAGCTCCCTGGAAAGTAGTTTGTCCTAGAGAGACAAATTCTTGTCTTCAGTCTTGGGCATCAGGTTCTTGCATGGCACTTCGTTCACAAGTACAGTGGAACTACACTTAGCCGTAAGTTTCTAATCTAGCAACCGCGTATTCAAGGAGTAACCAAGAACCAGAAGAAAAACAAACAGTTCCTAGATGGCTTTTTAAAAAAACGCCTGAAACCACTGTAGTGATTATAAAGCCCAACATGTGGAGTTGAGCCCTCTCCCTTCCTTTCCATTTGAGCTGGATAGCGATTCCCTTCTAATGGACAGAATGACACTGCGAGACTTCTCAGGCTCTATCTGCTTCTTTCTCTTTTAAGACACACATCTTGGCAGACGTGAGCCCAGCAGCCCTGCACAAGTAGCTGGAAAGATCATGTGGAGAGACCACACAGAGACAGAGAGACGTGGAGGAGCTCCTTGCTGGGGTTTTTCCAGCCCCGGCAGGAGACCTGTCAGTGTGCTCGTCCAGGTCACTGCAAACGCGTGAGAGACCAGTGAGAACCACCCAGCTGAGCCCTGGGAAGAGACCTTAAGACCCTTATCCAAGGTCATTTGATGCTTTTCTGCACATAATGCTACAATCTTAGAGGTCAGTTTTTCCTATGAAGTTACAGATGGATCCCGTTTAGAGGGGATATACATACAACCAGCCCCAAATTCACAAAACAAAATGTTATATTTGAAAAATTTGTGTTTATATCTGCTGCCTAGAAATTGAAATAAAATTTGAAACATATCATTCAAATCCTTTAGGCTAAGTTTCCTTACTTATAAAATGTGTCAGTTGAAATAGAAGATAACTCAGGTCTCTTCGAGGACTAAAATTCAATTGAGTATATTATATGGGTAAGCTGTTTTTATGGAATGACAAATTTTCTACCTAATCCATTAAAAATAAGGAGGGAAATACATATATCAAGCAAACTATAAGACCAAACTAGGGACATACAGTGGGCCTTGACTTACGAGTGTCGCGACTAACAAGTTTTTTGAGATACCAGCTGTCTCTTGGACGATTTTTTGCATTGAGTTGATAGAGTAATTTGAGTTAACGAGCTCCTTAACGAGCTCGGTTTCGGAACGAATTAAACTCGTAAGTCAAGGCCCCACTGTACATTACTTTAATATAAGAACTAAGACAGAGAAGCCTGCAATTAAAATGTACTATCAATCTATATATATAAAAGCCTAAGTGACCAGAACGACCAGAATGACCTGAATGACTGGTCGCTATGATACTCACTGACCACCAGGGGGCAGACGCTCAACACAGGAGCTGCAACACAGGAGCTGCACCTCCTGCAGTCCCTCCCCCTGGCTGGCAGGCCCTAATCGCCTGATCAGGGCCGGCCCCTGGGCTGGGACAGGGAACCAGCGTTGGGTGGTGGCAGACACAGCCCCTTTCCCAGGGGCACCGAGGGCTGGCTCCCTCCTTAGTAGGGCCAGTGGCCAACCTCTTGTGCCCTGTCCCTCCCCCTGGCTGGTAGGCCCAGATCGGCCTGCCGCCTGGCCACTGTGGTGGCAGAGTGGCAAGGAGGAGGGGGGGAGGTGGGGAACGGCATGGTGGCAGGGCGCTGACGATGGCGGCATCGGCATCCGGTGTCCGTTCCTTCTGTGCCCAGGCCAGAGACCATCGCCTCCTTTCCAGCCCGGTCCTGATCGGCCTGGCCCTGATCGGCCCTGATCACCAGCCAGGGCTAGGGACCCCACCCGTGCATGAATTTCATACACTGGGCCTCTAGTATTTAATAAATATTAATTAGTGACAATTTTTAAAGTGATTATTTAAAAATCTATTCAAGCATAGGTGTTTAGGTCAAATTCAATAACACAAATCAAGAAGACTCTTTAAAAAAAAATACATACTAAAAATATAGCTGTCCTAGAAGAAATATTACCATAACAACATGGAATGTATATTTTTATGCCACAACATTATATGTCAGGTTTTAAGACCACCAGTAATTCATACCAATCCCATTTAAATGTAGGTTAGTCTCTATACATTTCTATTTAAATTCAGGTTGTAAATTAAATCAAGATGGCCTGAAGGGCTTTTTTCCTCCCTGAACTATTCACCCAGCACTAATTTAAAGCCAAACCACACTTAAAATTACCATTTCTTTATAAGATGGGTACTTGAGGTGTATAGAAATGAAAAACGCTGTATTTTCCACCTACATCTAGGCTGTTTCTTCTTAGAGTTTAGTAAAGCATCGAATGAAGTTTTATTACTAAAAGAAACAGAAAGCAATTGACATTCTTTGGCTCCAATGTTATTTTTAAGCTAGTTCAACCTGGAGGCTCTACAGTGTGTGTGTGTGTGTGTGTGTGTGTGTGTGTGTGTGTGTGTGTGTGAGAGAGAGAGAGAGAGAGAGAGAGAGAGAGAGAGAGAGAGAGAGAGAGATCGTAAATATTTTACCAAAGGACTTTCAAAAGTAAACCTAGAAATATATAGTAATTTTAGTGCTAAAATGTTTTACTTGTAGAAATTGCAAGTTATGTAGCTATCTGACATGTACAGACAATTCCCTTGGCTGCTATACTTTGGAAAGTATGAGTGAGCATATACAATTCTGATTCCTACTGGAATACCTGCTTATCCTGCTTTAATAACAGACATTCAAAGAAGGTTGGAAATCACTCAACAATGTAGCTTGAAATAGTTAATATTGCCAGTTGCCAGTACCTTGGGCAAAATCAGTACTGTACACAAGACAAACACAGTCCTTAGTCATATTAATTTTTCCTTCTCTTTGACATGGAAATAGTTTTCTCTCTTAAAAATGATTGTGTTGTCAAAAGCACCTCCTTGACCACAGTTAATTTAGAGCTTTTTCTAAGTTCACATCATTTGAAAATGCATGTCCTGGGAATTGTTTAATCTTTATAGCTTAAAAATGTTATTATAGTACATTAAATAAGAGTTGAAGGCCAACGTTAGTCACTAAGAATTTGTCTAACGATGAGCATTTTCTTATGTGAAATCTAATGAACAAAATAAACTGATGAGAAAAATAGATCCAGAGACATAAAAGCATGGATTTCCAAGAGAAATGCAAAAAATAACCCACGGACACAGGCAATAGTGCGGTGAAGGTGGTGGGGGGCAAGAGCAGGGTGGAGAGGGTCAATGGGGGAAAAAGGGAGACATCTGTAATACTTTCAACAATAAATGTAAATTAATAATAATAATTGGTCTTTGGCTATCATACCATTACATAGCCTAATTAATGACAATAATACCAGTTCATGATACAATTTAATATTTCATATGGATTTTTAAAATACGCACTGCCCTCTGGCAAACTAATAACATGAAACCATGGTGATGTTGAAAAGGCAATTTCACTGGAAGTCCAGATCTAAGCTGGAAGCTATGGTCTTACCATCCTACTATTGACAATCATAAGTAGCATTATAAAATTGTTTTTAAAAACGATTTAAGCATTTGAAAACAATTGAGAAATGAATTCCATAAGCATCCTTCTTTTGCCCCCTCCTATCTCCAAGCCTACTTTAGTTCTGAGCTGTTGGAAATAATAGCACTCCAGCTTCCAATGGTATTAAGAATGCCCCTTCCCTAGGGTCATGTCTTCTGACATTTGCAGGTGAGGCCATTAGTGATATATTTTCCTCTCCTTTTCTTACATTAATGGAGCTAAAAGTATGCTTGCACTTGTCCAAAGTACTGAAGTTATGGGTAATTTAAATACATGTTAGACCCTGGCAAAATTTTCCTTACTACTGAAATTGTGTATTTTCAAATTTACCTTAGAATATGTCAAATTTTGTTTGTTTACTTATCTGTAACATTAGGAAGCTGAAAAAAAAATCTCTTCCATTTTTTTTTAGTTTCAAAACTCTATTATTTTGGACTTACAGTCTCTTACGGAATACCTGTAGTACTTGTAAAACACCAGAAAGTGTAAAATAATCTTTTTATTCATAATTAAGGGCATTTCTTAACTAAGAAGCAAATGCTGTGTTGTGGTTTTCAGGAATGTAAAACCAAGAACATCCCAGATCTTCTAATTAGGTGTATACAGCAGAGCTCAATTATTTCTGGCTATTCTCTATATGACAAAGCTTTAATATCACCCAAAGCTGGTAAATAGTTAACTGATTGAATAAAACAAGAAAATATCCTCAGTAAAGGGGATTGGGCTTGCAGCCCGGGCATGTGCCCTGACCAGGAGCTGAACCATGACCTCCTGGTTCATGGGTGAATGCTTGACCACTGAGCAACACTGGCCGCGTGTTATCTCTACTTTGATTGAAACTCTGTGTCTGTGGTCAATAGAACACAGGTTTTGTTCCTAAGATCAACTGATTCTGACCAGAACCTCATTGTCCTGAGGGCTTGATGATTAAGGGAGTGGATATGAAGGAGAGAAGGAGTCAGGTGATTCAGGGCGCTGGATGAGGCCAGAGTGATTCAAAAGGAAAGAAAGGAGAAAAGTTCATGTTGAAGAAGTGAAGTTTCTGCAGGGTTACAATCCCCTTCCCCCCTCTTATCTGACTCTTACTATCTCACATGCCCACCTCTTCCACGATGGTCCCCGAGCTTCAGAAGGGGCATTTTAGGCGTTCAATTTACAAGCAGGAACCACAGCAACAGTAGAGGAAGCAGTAGGCTTGGAGATCCGTATGCTAAACCACAAGTTAGTCTCTTTAAGAATGCCAGTTGAGCCCGGCCAGTGTGGCTCAGTGGTTGAGCGTCGACCTATGAACCAGGAGGTCATGGTTTGATTCCCAGGGCTCATGCCTGGGTTGTAGGCTCAGTCCCCAGTGGGGGGCGTGCAGGAGGCAGCCGATGGATGCTTCTGATCATTGATGTTTTCTATCTCTCCCTCCCTTTCTGTTTCTCTCTTAAATCATTCTTAGTAAATATCCTCAGTAAAAAAGTTAACACCAGCCGAAACCGGTTTGGCTCAGTGGATAGAGCGTCGGCCTGCGGACTGAAGGGTCCCGGGTTCGATTCCGGTCAAGGGCATGTGCCTGGGTGGCAGGCATATGCCCAGTGGGGGATGTGCAGGAGGCAGCTGATCGATGTTTCTCTCTCATCGATGTTTCTAACTCTCTATCTCTCTCCCTTCCTCTCTGTAAAAAATCAATAAAATATTAAAAAAAAAAAAAAGTTAACACCAGGTCTCTCTTCAGCTTAGTCCTAAAATCCCAATGGAAAAATCTTTGAAATAAAGCAGTTTTCTACATGTAATTTCCCCCCACAGCTAAAAGGAACAGTAGTTTTTTTCAGCCAGCTCATGAACAGAAGTAGTTGAAGAAAATCAGACATATAAGTTATCTCTTCCTAAATACCACCTTTAAAGGGTAATTCTTGCTGGGCTATCCCTCCTGGAAAAAGCAGATTTGCAAATTACCCATTCTACTTCAAAATGAAATCCCTCCCAAATCACTGTTGTGTTTTCCTATTTAAATCAGAAAGTGCAATTCAAGAACTGAATGGAAAAAGTGTCAAAGTGATCTTCTGAGCAGCGATAACTTGACCTTCAAGAACGAATTCATTATTTTATGGAAGCAACACATTGGACAGTTCACAAGATTTCAGATTTAAATTCCAAAAAGAATGCCTCATTATAAAATCTTTAAAGCCACCCTCTTTTCTCTCCCTGTTGGTGGTGTTATGAGAACTGTAAAGAAACGGACATCAGTGAAGTAAATAAAAAGTCCACCCGTGCTGAAAGAGTGGATGATGTTTTGTGACAAAGTCATCTGGTATAAAAAGCACAATTGGAAACAGCAATACATTCCTGACAACTCCGAAAGGACCGAGGTGTTTAACTACACTGCTTCACCTGTTTGGAAAAGACTTTGTAGTTACAGGGAAAATGCACAAGGCTCAGATTTCAAAGGAAACACCTGTGTTACTGGGCAGACAGGCCTTGCCAGGTACTGAGAAAGTCAAGTCGCATGACCTGGGGCAATGCACTTATTAGGGTCTCCTGGAAGTTAGAGACAGGAGACAGATGTGGTGGTGTTTTACTTAAAATCCACTTGAAAGCAAGGCCTGAAAGCCTTAAAAATATAGCGGTCTAAAAATTGAGGGAACTGCCTCTTCATTGTATTAAAATTAAAATAATTCTTGAAATGGAAATTTAATAGGTGGATAAGCTCACAAGATAATTTCAGTTAAATCCATTAGTTCAATACTAGATAGAGGCCCAGTGCACGAAAATTCATGCATGGGTAGGGTCCCCAGGCCTGGCCAGAGATCAGGGCCTTCCGGCTGCCAGCCAAAGCCTTCCTTTGTTCCATGTCACCCCTCTGGTGGTCAGCGCACATCATAGCGGGTGGTCGAACTCCCAAGGGGACAATTTGCATATTAGCCTTTTTTTTAAATTAGCCTTTTATTATATAGGATTAAACAGACAGACTGCATGCATGATGTAGGGGAGACTGTCCTTGTGAGGCAGCAGAGCCATTCACGTCACACAATCCTTACATTTCTACAGAATGTCTGCTAAGTCATCCCATCACACGCACTGCCTAGGCCCTCAGGAGACTGGCCATAGCTTACCTAGGCACTCATGCCCTGCCCACTCCAACATGGACTGCGCCACAGCTGCCTCTCTGGACCTTTAAAGGGCTTATGAAACACCGGGAGAGCTCTTTAAAATGAGATTCTGGCCGAAACCGGTTTGGCTCAGTGGATAGAGCGTCGGCCTGCGGACTGAAAGGTCCCAGGTTCGATTCCGGTCAAGGGCATGTACCTGGGTTGCGGGCACATCCCCAGTAGGAGATGTGCAGGAGGCAGCTGATCGATGTTTCTCTCTCATCGATGTTTCTAACTCTCTATCTCTCTCCCTTCCTCTCTGTAAAAAATCAATAAAATATAAAAAAAAAAAAAGATATTTAAAAAAAAAAATAAAATGAGATTCTGATTTGGTAGACCAGGAGATAAATCCAAGCTACGACATTTCTAAGACCAGGTATCAGGACCCAGCACTGTATAACTGCACAGTGAGGAGGTTCTAGCTCCTGTCCATTCATATATCTTGGCATTGAGCTCATCAGAGATTTCCCCCTAAAGGAACTATTCTTTCTTTTCCCTCCTTACCTCCTTAGTTACTTACACTTTATCCTTTCACCAAAGTCCTATTCTCTCTCCTCTTGGAATTCATTCCAAGGACAATACCCCATTTATCTCACCCCATTCCGAGCCTTCTTAATCACATAATTTACAGATTATTAGACAGATCTGTATCTAATGCATTGGGTCTTAATTCCCAGTGTACAGAAACCCTTCAATAGCTGAACTTGGATTATTTCTATATATGCCATATCTTTGTGTTAACTTCAGGGCTATGATGTCTTCATTTCGTTTCTTGTCATTTAAGATAGGAGTAGTTAGTAATTCTCAAGACTATGTTCTGGATGCTTGTTTAAGGAAATTCTTTAGCAACTGAGAAAGTCCCACCTATCACAGTGGTTCTCAACCTCCTGGCCCTTTAAATACAGTTCCTCATGTTGTGACCCAACCATAACATTATTTTCGTTGCTACTTCATACCTATATAATGTTGCTACTGTTATGAATCGTAATGTAAATATCTGATATACAGGATGGTCTTAGGCGACCCCTGTGAAAGGGTCATTCGATCCCCAAAGGGTCGCAACCCACAGATTGAGAACAGCTGATCTATCAGTTCTTTACACATGGACTCAATTTATAAAAAGGACACCTGTATTTTAGTTTACTGATAGCCCATTCATTTTAGATAGCTTCAAGACTGATCTGAAAGTCAAGCCCAGAAAAATATATGAAAGGAAAGATAAACTCTAATAATAAATCACTTATGCATTAATTTATATTTGAATACCAAAATAATAGTAACCTGGGTGTTGAAAGTAAAAAAGTATTAATTGCTTTTATTTAATGTACTCAGGGATGCTTTTCTAATTTTCAAAAATAAAGAGATGGGTTATCAAATGAAAAACTTCTTGGAGAAGTTAATACAAGAAACAGTTTATGGACACATAGAAACGGAAACCTACCATTTAACACTATAACCGCAATTTAAACCAAAGGCTAATATTAAAACTAACAAACATGAACATGTATATGTTTACAGACTGAGTAAAACGGCTATATTAAGTTGCTCATTGTGCCTATATTGAGAAACTGTGTTAGGTCTTCACTAATCATTCTGGTCTCAAGAATGATAAATTGTTATGCTTCCAAACAGTTGTTGGGAGCTGCGTAAGCCCCGCGTTTTCCTGTTTCCCCCAGCTGCTAGGAAGCTCAAAGCTAGTTTGATACCCATAGCATTCTCAATCTGTGTTCTTCAACAGTTAAACATGACTAAGGTGATAGTTTTAAAAAGTATTGTTTTCAAAAGTCCTTACTTGAAAATCTGAGAAAGGTTACGGTGTTAAGTATTCTTCATTTGTTCCTAGATAGCCTTTCTGAGCTCCTAAGTGCCTTCTCTCTGTCCCCAAAGGCTCAACTCTACATGCTGAGTTATCTCAGGCTCTTAGGCCCGGATGCCAGCTGGATTTGGCCAATCGAAGACACAGACAGGAAATCAGAGGGTGGGGGTGAATTTAGGTCTGTATTACCCCCTCCCCCCCTTTCATCCCCACTCATCATCTCTGAGTACAGATGCTCCTCGATTTAGGATGGGGTCACTTACGTCCTAATAAACCCACTGTAAATTTAAAGTATCGCTGTCGAAAATGCATTTAATACAACTAACCTACTGAACGTCATAGCTGACCTCGCCTACTGTAAGTGGAATACATAATTACTGAGCAGGAATTGGTCCACCGTCCTACTCTGCTTTTCATGCTAAATGTTCTCATCTTCTGTTGCTTATGGAGGGAGTGAGAGTAGACTGGCTTTTGGAAGGGGAGGGCAGATCACCTGAGAAAACAGTGGGCACTTGAGGAGGCAGAGGTGGGTTCCAACTCCTTTCCTCTCTGAAAATTGGGCTGGCAAAATGGGTATCAAGCGACCAGGTGATTTCTGGAATCTCTCTATTCTCCAAGTCACTATAAGTGGAAAGATCTGGAGTATTCCCCCAATAAACCAGAATGGAAACTCCCGCCAGTTTTTAAAAACTGCAGCTAGGGTTTGGGTGTATTAAACCTGCACCTGACCAAGTCCATTTCATTAGTCTTGCCAACATCTCCTTGAATATTCTGAGATTGATGTGGTGATGACAAAGGGGTTTTAGGATGTACTCACACTCTGGCCACTTCTCACCACTCACTCCTAGCCACTCCACCCCTAGCCACCATCAGATTATTGCAATAGCCTGTCTCCCTGTCCACACCCTTGCCCCACCTCCCACCACCAGACGTCAATTCTCAACAAAGACAGAGTGATTCTGAGTAGGTGAGATCATTCTATCAGTCTGTTCAAAGAGCTGAAATGTCTTCTCATCACCCAGACTGAAAGTGAGCCTTTACCCAGGCCTGTTCTGCCCTCCTCACTTAGATCTTACATCTCTTCAAACCCTCACACCCTGCCAGCCCATGGGCCCCTAGCTGAGTGTGCAGATTCAAGGTCCTTCACTCCTATTCCAGGCAAGGAAGGGCATTTTGTTGTGAATTACTGGGCTCTAGACAGTGCCTGGCATATGGCAAATTCCTAATACCTGAAAGGAGTAAGTAGCAGTAACAATTTCAACATTTTGTGGCATTTTTCTGGCTCTGGGTGTTGGACTCTTCTGTTAAACTACTTCCCTCCTGCCTTGCTGGCCAAGACCCTAGATTTGCTGCTTACATTTAAGAAGGAATCTTTAATCTCCCAGAACTCCAGGGTAAATAAATACTAAATTCAATAGAATGGACTGTAATGTCACTTTCTTCCCATAGGTATTGCCATCTACAATGCAACATTCCAAAAAAAAAAAAAAAATCTGAAAATTAATTTACATTCATTTGAAAGTGTTAGTGTCTTTAAAAAATTAAAAACAACAACTATCTATTCAAATTAAGGTTTTGTGAACTTTTAATTCTGTAGACCAAGATACTTACACATAACTTTATTGTATCTAAACACTATTATTAGATGGGTTATTGCAATAGCCTGTCTTCCTGTTTGATAGATTAATATTATTAAAATAAAGTTACCTTAGGAAAATTAGATAACCTACTGCAAACAGAGAATTTTAAGCCTTAATAACTTTAAATAATGATAATATTCTTTGAAACCAGAAAGGTATTCCATGTACTTTTCAAGGCATGTAAATTATATCATATAACAATAGATACAGATATTTTTGAAATGACTGAAGTTTTGAAAATTACCAGGCAAGTGCCAGTGTACAGGGAGAAAACTATCTTTTTAGAAATCGTTGCAATAAAACCTTAATTGCAGTGAATTCCTGTCACTTTTAACAAGAAATGTGTAAACACTGAGCTTTACCTAAATGAGTCCTGAGGCCATCACTTTGTCATCTGCATTTATTCTGAATATCGGTCTCTAGGGGCAAATGCGGTCAGCAGACAGGAATTCCACAAGAGTAAACAGAGAAACTCACAAGCTAAGAACACTTTTTCAGGCTGGAGTTCAGGTTATGGACAGTCAGAAAGAGGGCAAAACTCAGACTAGCATCACCCTGTTCAGCAAATGAGGCTGTCCCACATCCAGTTTCTGGAATTATCAGCTGGACTGAAGCCCAGAAGAGGCTTGAATTCCAGTTTGAGCATGGCCTTAGGGAGAATGTCGGTGGCAAACAGGAACCAAGCCATCGGCATGCCCCATGGGCCACCGGCTGGTTGGCTCAGAGCCTCCTCCAGCTGCCTGGCACAAGGAGGGGTACCCAGCTGTATTGTGTTCTATCTTTGGAAATGTGTATTCCAAGTCTGGCCCACAGGTCAGGCACAGCCATCCATCCTCCCCGCACAGCCTATCGATGCTCTCTAAAATGCCTGGAAATAGTTGTAACAGTGAAAAATGGCTCGTAGAACTGGCCCATGTCTTTTTTTAGGTAAAGTGTCCTGGTTGCTAAAGCACATCCTAGACTTTGGTACATTTTATAACACAGTGAACTATTTAGTTGATTTTAATCAACTATGTTAAAAATTTAGCCATCTATGTTAAAAATTTGTAGCAAGAGGTACCCATTAATTCATTATATTATTTAAATTCCAGAACTTTTGAATATTTTTACTATAATCTCAGTGGCTCTACATTACTGGACAATTTATAGTACAGTGTGAATATTTTTAAAAGTAGGAAAAATCCCGAATTATTTGAAACATTTATTCAACTTTATCTCTAGTGTTTCCAAATTCCAGGTCAGTATCTCCAGTGTTGGTGGTATCCTACCTTACACACCTTTTCTTAATATCCCTCTTACCTATTCCCCATATGTATCTCATATATAATTTCATTGTTCCACCCATTCCTTCATTCAACACTTATTTATTGAGCATTCAACAATATTTAATCAACAAATATTTACTGAGTACTTCTTCTATGCATCAGGCCCAGGTTTATAAAGAGAAATAAGGCCCAATCCTTACACCTTTCTAGGAATTCAAAGTCTTGGAAAGGAAAACAAACATGTAAATATTTAATTGCAACAAAATGTTAATTCTAAGTAGGCTTGAATAACATCTTTTAGGAGCACAGAAGGAGTGGGGCAGGGAATGTGTGCACCAGAGAAAATCTTATAGAAAGATGCTTGTACTTGGTCTTGAGGAAGAGTTGGGGAGCAGACAGGAAGCATAGGCATCTGGGCAGAGGAAATAGGCAAGGAGGCACAGAGCACCACCCCCTTTGAGAACGATGAGTAGTTCAATGTGAACACAGATTCAAATACACACAAGGGAGTTGAGGGTGAGGGGCATACTGGATTGACCAGGCTTCCTTTTCGAAGCTAATCAGCCTGGGCTTGAACTGCGAGCACAGAGAGCTAAGGCAAGTTGTGTGCAGCTGAGTAACCCCCCCAGATCTGCTTAAGGGAAAACAGATTTAGTAACAGGGAGGAAGGGGGACTAAAGGAGAAAGAAAGTAGGAACGGACTGGTATAGTCTGCTGGCTGGGAGCCATGGTGGCTAATCTTGGGGTGAGCAAAGGTTAGGATGAAACACAAGAGATAGATTCAAAAGACAGAATCTACAGAATTGGCACGGAATTGTGCATTTATGCGTGTGCGTGTTATGTCGAGTGGAAGTGGGTGGAGGGCAGGCAGGAGTTGAGGATGTGCCCGATTTTCTGGGTTTCGTTGTTATTGTTTGCTTAGAGAGGGCTGAGCAGGTGTCTGAGAGAGAATCCAGGGAGCGGAGTGGGAGGACAGGCAGGGGTGGAGTAAAAGGTAAGACAGTTCATTTTCTTTTCGGACACCTTAGCTTGAAGTAACTGTCGGGTAATATTACACAGCGATGACCCAGGCAATAGAAACTATGAAAATGAATCTCACAGAAGATGGCTGGGTGGAGATCTAGATTATGGAGCCATCAACATATGGATGAGATTTACAATCGAAGGAGTAGATAAGGTCCCGAAGAAAGGGAGCAGGCCCAGAGAGAAGACCTGGGGAGCAAAGGTTTAAGAGATGAGCAGAAAACAAGAACATGTGATGAAAAAAAAACACAGAAAAAAAAAAAAAGAACCAAGAGATGGTCTTAAAACCCATGGAGAGGAAAGGTTTGAAGAAAGAGAATATGCTCAACAGTGCAAATGTGTTTCCTCACCACGGCCTGCGGGGTTTATATCCTTATAGCAATGTTACCGGCGAGGAAAGCAAAGCCCAGAATGGTTGCTGATTGTCGGAGTACACATACCAGTAAGCAGCACAGACGGAAGGTGAGCCTGCTGTTATCTAGGTCCAAAGACAGTGTTTCCCCCCTAAAATCCATTATCTCTTCAGCAACAACTTCATTTGATGACCTAAAAGCTCCAGGTTCTCATTTTACCCAAAATTAAATGTGGGTAATCTCACTCCTTAGGATCACTGGCTTCCATAATCAATAATTCACTCTCCCCTTCCTGATTCTGCCACAGGTCTGTGCTTTCATCAGTCTAACTGCTTCAGTCCTTGACAACCAGCCTGCCATCCACCGTGCCTCATCCTCTGCCTCCACCTGAGATATGCCCTCCACTCTTTGCCACAGTGAGGGTGGCATCTTCCCCACTCATTAACCCTCCCATTGGAATGTCCCATTAGTCTGTGCTCCCTTGGCATCATTCATACACATACAGAGAATGTGGTTCTCTCTGCTCACTTGAAATTTTTCCACTGTGTCTATTCTTCTCAATCAGCTTGTAAGCTCTTCAAATGAAGATGTGGTTTCCTGGAGTCAACTTTTAACCCCAATAATTAAATGAGCATAAGAGTAGGGGTAGGGATGTATGTTAATAAGTGTGAATGCTGCCATAGGTTCAAGGACAAAGAATAAACCAAAATAAGCACCCAATGTAAATAAAGTAACTGGCTATTCAAACTGTTAATGTCATGTGACTTATAGAGTAAAAAGGGTGGCATGTACCATAGAGAATTGCAGATTTTACAGATAACAGCTCTTCAGCCAGCACTTAGTTTGTGTTGTGTTTTTTTTTCTTCTTAGAATAAATTCACTTTAAAAAACCTTTTCAAATAAATTGTTTTCACAAGGTTGATAAACATCTGGACTTATTATGTAATACATACATGAACAGTATTTCAAATAAAATAATATTGTTCTTTGAACCTCCCCTTAAATGTGTATTCCAGAAAATGTGGGCCAGTATTACAGTTGGGCACTGAACTCCTCAGCAGCCCAGTTCTCCGCCAAGTCACAGCTCCCTGGCTGGTTTCTGAATCTACATTTCAAGGATGGAATGAAACCAGTGAAACCTACAAGCAAGTCGGATCAACAGCCCAAACCAGACATCATACAATAGACAGTTATTTTCTTTGGAAGTCAGACATCAGAACGAAGCACAGAACTGTTCTTTCGTTATTTCCATATTACTGGAAACGCACATCAATATTCTCAGATTGTTTTTGTGGGTTTGAACTCCCAGCTTCTTCCTTATTTTAAATAAGAAGCAACAGAATCCTTCTCCACGTGGATTAAGCCTACGGTGGCCGCCTTGGGAAGACCCCATACTTGGCTCTTTCTGTTTGCAGAAGTCATGGAGTTTGCTTACTTTGGACAAACACTTCAGCTTGCACACAAAGCAGAAATGTGAGACATAACTGATGTCATTTCCTGCAAAGAATTTTGTAAAGAGCTAACAATTTCCTCAGATATCCTATTTAAACAGTATGTAGAAACATCAAATTAGGTATATGTTTTATTAACACCTCTTGAGACCTTGCAATATGCCTGGTACTGAGCTAAACTTTACATAGGTTAGCTCACTCAACGCTCACAACAACCTTCCGAAGTGAGTACACATGCTGGGTAGACATAAGGAAACTGAAGGAGAAAGAAATGAATTAACAAGCTGTCCACAGCCAACTAAAGGGTATCAGTGCCAGAATTTAAACCCAGGCAGCCTGGTTGCCGGGGCCCAATTCTTAATCGCCGCTGAGTTCTGTTGAGTGCTACTTACTTTCTTTAGGGTAAAAAATTCTCCCAGTGAAAGCTAAAATAATATAATTCCATATTTTGAACTTTGAAGTCCCATGTTCAGTGGAAGTTACCCATCAAAACGAATGTAAATGCAGAAAAATAGAAAAAGGAGAATGCACTGAAATTAACTGCACCCTGCAATGTATCCCAGGGGAATGTTTTCTCAATAGTCATTGAATAAGTTTGCTATCACCAATGGTTATTTATTATCAGTCTTTGATGGTGCATTCCTAATTCATTCAAATAGTATAATAGATTTTTAAATTATGTTTCTAAAATTTTAGGATATAAAGTAGGCTATTAACGACTTACATGCTAGTAGTCTTAAAAAATAACGTGGTTCCCCAGCTTGCTACTGTAGTGTAAGAGTACATATAAGGTTATTAGGATAGGTCACATATTTTTATTTAATCCTTTGCCCAGGCTGATTTCCACACTTCAAAGTTCACAAATAAATCCAGAAGAACAAAAAAGCCATCACCATGCACTCAACATAAAGCCACCACAGAAATGTAGCCTTTACAATACGTCACTTACATATTTCTCAGAAATAAGGGCCCATTTGAAAGAAATTTAAACATATATACACACACACATACATATATACAGGGTGGGGCAAAAGTGATTTTACAGTTGTAAGTATGCAAAACACAGAGTTTATTCTTGTGTTATTATTTATTAATTATTGTTTTATTTTCCACATGGACAACTGCAAACCTACTTTTGCCCCAGAATGTATAATCAGCAATCCACAAAGCTTCTTCAAATTACTGGTCCCTGGTTTTTCAAATCCACCACTCGTAAGAATGTTCCATTAGTTAAGAATTAGAAAGTAATTGTTCTACTAAGTCACTTAAAAGCAAACACACCAGCTGTTCACATTTTCAAAATCAGAATGTTCCTGGTAAGAGAAGAATTTAGAGCACTTAGTAGAAGCATTGACATCTAGTGGTATTTAATTCTACTCTGAAATTCTAAAAGCTCTTAGAATGAAATGAACACTAATAAAAGAATACGCATAGGAAGATACTCTCGAAGAAAATCTTTTATGGGTTTTTTGGTTTGTTTGCCATACAAATGGTAAAAGATTAAATAGTAGCATGAGGGCATTTAACCAAGCAGGTTGAAAGCATAACAAAAAAACATTTCTTTGTACATACCATCAGAAAAATGTCCTTACCATATACTCCATGTTAGATGCCGTTGGGTACACCTGACTTCGTAATTTATTATGAAGGTCCAAGATGCTCTGCATGTCATTGTCTGTGATGGCCCTTTTCCCTCTTTGCTTGGCCGTCCACCACTCACCATCCTCATCCATGTACTTTTCCAAAAGTTTTTCCAATAAAGTGGCATTAGGAACGACCATGGCTGGAACTGCTTTAGCCATGAATAGCAGCACTGTGGTCACTCTGAGCCACTCCCACGTGGTACACTTCATAATGAATGATCTCAGGGTTTCCCTGGGAAAATCTCCAAGACAGGCTCTTCCACTCCTTCTGGCTATAATGATATGCAGTGCGATTAACATGAAAATCTAGGCAGATATTAATTTCCTAGTAATAAAAGTAGAACGGTCGCAAAGGGAGTGCACCAGTTTGATTTCTCTCTCTATAATGCCAGAGCAAATGGACATGCACTTTTGAAACAACTATTCCCACCCATTTTTCCTCCAAAGGACTCAACACAACGAAATGTATTGTTTCCCAAAAACAGACAATACATTTTCCAAGAAAATATAAAGGAGGTCAAAAAGAAATAGCAAAAGTAGCCCAAAAGAGTCAAAGCTTAAAAACTAATTTCTGAATCGCAAGGCTCCAAATGGCTGTAATTACACAGCCAGCCTGCAAAGGGCACTGCCTACCTAGAATGCTTTATATCAATGTAGAGGTCCATGCTAAGGCTCCGTGTTCTAAGGCTTTATTTTTGTCCCAGCGACCTATCTACAGTTCACATTCAGAATGTCCGCAACATCCTGAAACTGAGGTGACTGTTTTAAAGAAAGACAAAATGGTATTCATACGTATGTCCCTGGGTACAACCAGAGGGCCCAGCGCTCGCATGCGAATGCATGATTCGGGTCCCTGGGGGAAGCCTCCTGTGACCCAGACGCTAGCCGAGAACCTCAATCGTGATTTCCTGGGAAGTGTGCCTAACCTGTGGCCCTCGCCCGATGGAACCAACAATTCACCCGCAACATCAGAGCTTTCCTGGCCACACGCCCCGGGCGCACGGCTCTCTCAACCCAAAAGAAAAGCGCGCGCCGGAAGGAGGGGGTGAAATGTACAGTCTTTCACAAGAACCAGCGCCCCGAAGTCTCCCTCGCCGCCGCTTTCCGAGCAGCCCACCCACCCACCCACCCTCGGGTCTGTTGTGCAAATGGGCTTTATTTAAAAGCAGGGATTCGGAAGAAGAGGAGGATGCGTGGCGACGGGGCGATGCGTTTTAGAAAGGTCCTTACCTCTCCAGTGTGAAGTTCCCCTTGAGAGCGGAGCCCACACGAGCCGGCCGGCCTGCCGCCCCTGCTCCACGGGCCACCGCACTCGGAGGGTCCCCTGCGGGAAGGACCGGGCGCCGCGCGTCCAGGGCGACCTGGGCGCCGACTGCAGCGGGACGCGAGCCTGGGCCTCCGCGCTCCTGGAGGACCTCACGGAGGAGCAGGCGAAGCTCTCCGGCGAGAGCCTGGAGTGGGAGCGCGGGGTGCCGCCTGGTTAGCCGGCCGGGGTGCGCGCCCGAGCGTCTCGGAGCGCCCTCTGCAGGAGCTGGGCGCGGGGGCAGCAGCGATCGCGGCGGCGGAGGCTGGCGGCGACGGGGGACTCCTGCTCCGAGTGGCGGCGGTGCGCGGAGCCGGGCGCCCTGAGCTTCCCCCGCTCGCTCCAGTCCCGGGCATTTATTGCGGTCCCTGCGCGCGCACGTGACGCGAGCGCCCTCCTCGCCCACCCCCACCGCTCCCAGCCCCGGCCCGGCGCCAGCCGTGGGAGCGAGGAGCAGCCGCCCGCCTCTCCCGGGGCCCCGCGAACCAGGACGCTCGGCCTCGGCGGGGACCCCGTGGGAGGTGTGTGCTAGGAGAGCCCGACCTCCTCCCGCCCCTCGCGGCTCCCCACCTCCCGGTGCCTTCCAGATGGGATGCAGAAATGGCTTTTAACAAGCCGTGCAGAAAAGGAGCGGCCCGGGAGACTGGCCGAGGGAGAGGGGTGGCGGTAGCAGTCTTGGCGCTGGGAGGTGCAGGAGGGGAACTAGGGGGCGGGAGGGGGAAATGAGGAGAGAGGGGCTGTTCCTTTTAGGTATTTTCCTTGCCAAGGATCGCCTGTGTTTCCAGGAGCCATTGTCTAGAATTCAGAAATTGTTTTTTGGCTCCTTTAAATCTTGACGGTGACCAGAGGGGGAAGGGGTTTCATAGCGTGAAGGTGGATCCCCGACTCAGGATTGCTGGACAGTTGAGAGCCCGCTTCATCCTTCAAGTAGATGGCAATCGCCTCCCAAGTTGACCACAGCACTTTTTTCTTCTGTGATGATGATGTAGGCATTTATGGAGTTGATCTAAAGTGTACCGTCAATTAATTTATCAGAGCTACGTGGGCAGGAATTCAAATCCCAAACCGTGAATTGACGGTGAAATGAGGGAGTGAGTTCCCCTGCTGTTCATGCTGCAATCTGGAGTAGGAAGACTATTCATCTTAAATTCACAAAGTTTCACCCTACTGAGTGCAGTGTGGCTTCTATGGGTACATTTTTAAATTAAGAAACAATTTGCTTTTGCTACACTCCTGTAGTGAGTGATGATTTGAATTTTCTTTATCTCTAAATGCTAGAGAATAAGGCTTATGATCTGATAAAGTAAAACATTTCTGATAGTAACTACGAAAATCATCCCAAGCCCTAACCGGTTTGGCTCAGTGGATAGAGCGTCAGTCTGCGGACTGAAAGGTCTCAGGTTCGATTCTGGTCAAGGGCATGTACCTTGGTTGCGGGCCCATCCCCAGTAGGAGGTGTGCAGGAGGCAGCTGATTGATGTTTGTCTCTCATCGATGTTTCTAACTCTCTATCCCTCTCCCTTCCTTTCTATAAAAAATCAAAATATATTTTTAAAAAAATCATCGCAAGCTGCTGCCTGTACCATCCAGCTATACTTCATCAAACCTAAAAATTCAGATCCGGTCCAGAAAAGGGCGCCATCAGCGACCAGAAGGTCACAGAAGTGAAAGGTTTGGGCAACATACTGTCATAGAAGGTGTCATTTTGCAATTTCATAGCAGCTTAAGCACAAAAAGACTATTACAAATAGTTATTTGTAACCCTCATGTTATATTTAAAAGTACGGTTATAACACGGTTCAGAAAACGGGCTTTCTTTCCCTCCTGAAAAGTAATGGTTGACTCTGAAGTTTGTGATCAAAGAACTGTCATTTATTATAGCAGATGAAGAGCACGTTCTATACTGCAGTTTTAATGAGGTATTATAAAGCATACAGAGCATCAAAGACCGTTAAAAGTAATAACATGACTTGACACATTTTCAAATAGAATCCAGTTTAGGAAGAAGGCAATGAAGATGATAAAGACATGAAATTAAAGGCATTGACTCTGGAAATGTTTCCATTATAAACTTTGTGTATAATGGATACACATTATACATCAGACACCTACAGGCTTACATTAAAGAAACTAAGATTTGGTTTTAGGTTTTAATGCCAAAACTTTCTCCAGGCAAGGAAAAAAAAGTTTCTATTCCTTGTTTCTCTTGGCTTCCAATACGGTACTGCAGGTCATACGTTTATGTACAGGAATGATTTAAACATTCACTGTAGTCAACATGAACATACCTGATTTGATATATACATGTAATCTGGAAATACCATTTTAAAGAGTAATCAAACACAATATTCTCAAAGATGATACTGTTCACATTTTGTATGTAGACCGAAGAAAACACCTCCACACAGAATTCGTGTAAAAGTGGCACTTTGGTTTGTGGCTGAGCCTGTTACTTGCAAAGCCCTGGTTGTTTTTAGCATTACTGCTTTCTTGTGGCAGACACTGGTTGGTTGCCTAACCCAAACCAGCCTTTAACCCCTTTCTTCCAAACCCATAACTCCCAATTAGCTGGGGGTGTTCCCCCTTGCACAGGCTGTGGAACTAGCATCCTTAGAAGGTGAATGTTGGTCAGTGAAAGCCAGTCCTCACAATTCATCCCTCCAACCGGGGGTTGACTTAGCATGGGGATGCCCTGCAACGCTGACTACTGAAAGGAAGGGAAAAATGAACTTGAGGGTGAGGAGGGGGGTTGGCAAGGGTTTTCTTTCGTGAGAAAAAGAGATGCAAAATGAGAAAATGTCCCTTCTGGTGCTGATGTGTAAGTCTGTGAAATTTAAAGATGCAGATTTTATCATGCAAACAAAGAGACGATCCTGAGGACAGAGACTTACCTTCTTGGCTGAGCAGAAAGACAGGTGGTGCCTGAGGCTTCCTGCCATTGACCAATCATGAGCTCCTAACCTCCATTTTTCTGGTTGTAAGAGACCATCAGTGTATTGTTTAAGCCACAATGACTTATCTGCAGCTTCAACTTTTCTGATCTATTTCTACAAAGAAGATAGTTTCCTCTGGCAACATCATATTTCCTCCATGCTGCTGTAGCTAATAGTTTCTGCTCATGGGCGTACTTAGGAGTTATCATGAAATATATCCATAGGTGTGTTTTCTATCTGTGTACTGTACTTGCACAAGTGGGTGTAGATTCATCTTTAGGCACTTCACCCATGTCAGGTTGCAGGATCCCACACCTCAATCTCAAGCCCAGGTTGCTCTATGACCGCTAAGTTAGTCAGTACGTCGTCCTCCATGAGAGGATGTGAAAATGGACTTTGTGTTATTTGGGGAGGCGGAAACTGTAGTGTTTTAAAGTATGGAAATTTAAATTAAGATGTCCAAATTAGTTTCCTGACGTGTCACTAGTCATGCAACCTTGATTATGCTACTTCTATGAGCCCTTCCTCCTTATAGGCTATCTCACTTTATAATGTCATGAGTTAAGATGAGTTAATACATAAAAGAGTTAAATATTACAGTGGGGCCTTGACTTACGAGTGTCCCGACTAACAAGTTTTTCGAGATATGAGCCGTCTCTCGGCCGATTTTTTGCTTTGAGTTGCGAGCTAAAATTCGGGTTACGAGCTAGCTTCAGATACCCCACCGCTAGTTGGTGCAGTGAACGTCACAGTG
Organism: Myotis nattereri; assembly: GCF_964212035.1. Lineage (NCBI taxonomy): Eukaryota > Metazoa > Chordata > Mammalia > Chiroptera > Vespertilionidae > Myotis > Myotis nattereri. Next base: position 40,823,393 of record NC_138092.1, on the reverse strand, counting down.
AATGCCACAACATCAGCCCAGCATCACGTGTCTCACTCGTTCACTTTTTGATTTGACATATGAGTAATTTGAGTTACGAGCTCTGTCACGGAACGAATTAAACTCATAAGTCAAGGCCCCACTGTATTATTAAACCAAAGTGGAGGCTTTATAGTTGCTATTTTAGAAATGTAACAGGCTTTATTCAAATACCGTTCTGCTGAAAAGTTTAAGTTTTGAAAAGAGGTAACTCGCTATGCACATGGCAGAAAATAATGTATATCATCTCTGGCAATGGACAGTGGTTTAGCCTCTCACAGGTGATACAGTTTTCAAGTCTGCTGGCCATAGAGCCGTTTCCATTTTTATCCAAAGACCTGAAGGTACAGTTAACCCTCGAGCAATGCCGGGGTTAGGAGCACACGCCCCCACCTAGTCGATCTCTAGTATAACTTTTGACTCCCGGAAAACCTAGTTACAGTTTGCCCTTTGCATCTGAGGATTCAACCAACTTTGGTTCCAAAACTATTTTTCGTCTGCTGGTGGGAATCTGTGGCGAAGATACTGTTTTCAATCTGCAGTTGAGACTCTACACCTGGGAAGCCGTGGCTGGGACTCCATGGGTGGGAACAGGCCATCGCTAATGTGAAAATGCTCTTTTCCATTTGCAGTGGGTTGAATCCCACTGCAAAAGGCTTGGATACAAAATGTTTTATTGAAAAAAATCCACGTGTACGTGGACCAGTGCTGTTCCAACCCGTGTTATTCAAGGGTCAACTATATATACACACATCTATGAAGCCACGCATAGTCTTTTTCTCGAATGTACAGCCAGTGAAAGTTTGCAAAGTTAACACACCTGTGTGGAAAGCGCTCCAATCCAGCGAGAGAAGGTAGCCATTCCGGGAAGCCTCCTGTCTCCCCTGCCCGGTGCAGCCCCTCCAAAGGTAAGTACTATTTCAGCTTCTTTTCTAAAATGAGTTTCGCCTGTTTTTAATCTTGATAGAAATGGAATCATTCAGGGGACAATCCCATCGCTTGCCTTCTTTTGTGTCTTGTGTCTTTTGTTCAAGATTCACCCACGCTGTTATCTATAGCAGTGATTTCTTCTTCGTCTTTGATGAACATACCACAATTTGTTTACCCTCTGCTGTTGATTATTTGAGTTGTTTCCAGTTGAGGATTGTTCAAAATAAGCTGCTGAGAACATTCCTGAGACACGTGTTTCTGTACACATGCAGGGTTGGCAAAAGCATGTTTACAGTCGTGAGTACGCAAAACACAGCTTATTCTTGTATTATTTATTAATTATTGTGTTATTTTTCATACAAACAACTGTAAACATACTTTTTCCCCACCCTGTATTTACACTTTATAAAAAATTGATTTTTAGCTGGGAGCAGGACTCTAGGTTCTAACAAACGTATTTATTTATTTGTAGGTGTGTTCTGCAAGCATGGGGAACATGTGTTTTTTAAGACATAAAGTACATTATAAATTTCTTATTCCTCTTCTTTCTTTGCCTTTTTACTCTCTTAATCATGTCTCCTGATGAACAGAATGTCCTAATTTTAATGAAGTCTAGTTTTTCTGTCTTTTCCTTTATGGTTAACGATGTGTGCGACCTGTTGGAGAATTATTTGCCTATCTCAAAGTCTTGTCATGTTCTTGCTTTATTTTTTTACATTCTACAGTTGAGTCTCTCATCCATCTGGAAGGGATTTCTGTGTTATGTTATGACAAGGGAGTAAATGAATTTTTAAAGAAAGATTACAATGATTCTATTAAAGGCCTGCCGATCTTGTAGTCATCACTATAAAACTCTATACATTTGGTCAGGAGAATTTATACATTTCAGAATTGAGAGATGTGAAATGTCTTTGTTCTTTAACCTACACTTATTATGATGCGTCGATGAGATTATTTAAAAAATAAATGCTGAGATCCGTATTGATGCCGCGACCCACAGACTCTCTTTCCTGATGTATAGTAAAGTGATGAATTTAAGCTTACTTTAAAATTTGCTGCGGACCTATTTTGTCATTTAAGTGTGACTGATCTGCAGTCATAGTGCAATGATTTATGTTTATCTTCTGCTACCAATGTTGCTCTCTCTGCATTTGAGAGAAAAATGCAACGTTTTCTGTATGTGCTTCTCTGCTGTTCATGATATTGTTTTCACTGCTTGAAGTCTCTTCCACTCAATCATTGCTGAGTGTCCACACTCTATAACTTCTCTACAAAGACTTTCACTGATCCAGCCAGCCATTTTCTCCATTTCATTTTCTTCTAAAATCTCATTAGTTGTTTATTATTTGCATGATAGCTATTCATGTACTTGTTTTATCTCTCCAACAATGCTAACAGCTCTTTGAGAAAAGAAATCATGTTTATGTGACCTAATGTACTTTACAGTGCATGTTAGATGGAAAATTTGAAAATTTGGAATTTTGCAATATTCTGTACTCAGAAAAGTACATGCATGTCCCCGGATGTATAAACCTGTGGACAGGAACACTAGAATCCACAAAATAAACAAAGCCATCATCCTAGCGATGACTAGCACCTGGAGGTTGTTTTTTTGTTTAGTTTGGTTTCTGAGGGGAAGTATCTTATATTGAAACAAACACTTTTGTCATAAATGATCTCTGAAGCAGGCTAGCCATTCAGATCAATTTAAAAATGAATGCCAGGCATGGCATACCTGTTCTCTCGAGTAAAAACTGTATTTCAGAATGATGCTCTTACTGGAGTGATATCCTGCTATGTATGTTTTACCTATCAGTGGTTTATATTTCTGTCACTTTGTTTAGAGCAGTGGTTCTCAACCTTGGCTGCACATTCGAATCACCTGGGAATCTTTGTAAAATCCTGATTTCTGGGCCTCATCCTCCAGAAATTCTGTTTCTTTTTTATGGGGTGAGGCTACAACATTAGTAACAAAGAAACAGAATTTCTGGAGGATGAGGCCCAGAAATCAGGATTTTAAAAAGATTCCCAGGTGATTCTACTGTGCAGCCAAGGTTGAGAACCACTGGTGTAGACTCTAAACTTTAGAGCATAATGGCGAACCTGTGACACGCGTGTCAGAGGTGACACGCGAACTCATTTTTTTGGTTGATTTTTCTTCGTTAAATGGCATTTAAATATATAAAATAAATATCAAAAATATACATCTTTGTTTTACTATGGTTGCAAATATCAAAAAGTTTCTATATGTGACATGGCACCAGAGTTAAGTTAGGGTTTTTCAAAATGCTGCCACGCCGAGCTCAAAAGGTTCGCCATCACTGGGCTAGATGAAGGTCCGGCACGTGTGCTGGGTTAGCTCATCAGCATTTACAGTCACAGCAGGGACCGTAGCTGCAAATTGAAAAGACGTATTCCTTGATACATACATCCCAGTTGGAACACGGAATTTAATTTCTTTAAGTCAGAGTGTACCTACATCAGCAGTAAGTAATGCTAAAAGTTTTCAACATTAAAGAAATATCTCTGAAGTACATGGAAATGGGGCTGCAGCTTCATGTTTTGATGATGACTTTCTCTGATCCGCAGAAGAGCTGCACCTGTGTCCAGGTTGGAGGGTGCCCTTCAGGTCCATGGGGAAGGGCTGCTGCCAGGCCAGTGCTAGAAAAGGAAAAGTGTTAACTCTTTCATCAACAGAGTGAATGTCAGAGACAGGCTTTCCATCCTCATATAGGGAGGAAGAAAACCTTCACCCTATCCTCAGCTAACCCACGCAGAAATAGTTGGCAAAAAAACCTGCAGCCCATCTTCAATAGCAATTTTAAAGAATTATACTTAACCAAAGTGAAACAGTTAAATCCCTGGTGGTTTCCTACAAATACATACCCTCCACAATGAAACAATTATATATAAAATATAAAAATTAAAAATTATATACACATCAAAAGAGTATATATATATAATACTAGAGGCCCGGTGCACAAAAATTTGTGCACTTGGGGGGAAAGGGGGGGGGGTCCCTCAGCCCGGCCTGTGCCCTGTCACAGTCTGGGACCCCTCGGGAGATAACGACCTGCTGGCTTAGGCCTGCTCACGGGTGGCAGAGGGCAGGCCCAATCCCTAGGTGCAGCCCCTGGTCGGGCTCAGAGCAGGGCCGATAGGGGAGTTGGGACGCCGCCCCTGTCATGCACACAGCAGGGTGGATTGGGAGGTTGCGATGCCACCCTCAGTCATGCTCAGGGTAGGGCTGATTGGGGGGTTGGGGCACCGCCCCCTGTCACACTCAAGGCAGGGTTGATGGGGAGGTTGCGACGCCACCCCGTCACCCACAGAGCAGGGCCCATCAGGGGGTTGGGGAGCTCCCACCTGTCACTCACAGAGTAGGGCCGATAGGGGAGTTGGGGCACCGCTCCCTGTCACACACAGAGCAGGGTGGATCAGGGGGTTGGGGCACTGCCACTGTCATACTCAGGGCAGGGCCGATGGGGAGGTTATGGCTCTACCCCATCACACACAGAGCAGGGACCGTGGGATGGGGGTTGGGGCGCCGCCCTCTATCACCCACAGAGCAGGACCGATCAGGGGGTTGGGGCGCTGCCCCCTGTCACACTGATCCCGGTGCTGGGAGGCATATTACCCTTTTACTATATAGGATAGAGGCCTGGTGCACGGGTGGGTGCCGGCTGGTTTGCCCTGAAGGGTGTCCTGGATCAGGGTGGGGGTCCCTACTGGGGTGCCTGGCCAGCCTGGATGAGGGGATCATGGCTGTTTGCAGCTGGTCACACACCCTTCAGGGTGTGGGTCCCCACTGGGGTGCCTGGCCAGTGTGGGTGAGGGGCTGAGGGCTGTTTTCAGGCTGGTGGGTGACTGAAGCTCCCAACCTGTCCTTTTATTCTTTTTTTTCTTTTTTTTATTCTGGGCCAGCTTTAGCTCTGAGGCTCCAGCTCTTAGGCCTCCGCTGATGAAAGCAGGTTTCTGGCCTTTGTTTACCTTCTGTATTTGAAACAATGTTGCGATCCTGCTGGCTGAAGCCTGGCGGACTAAAGCAGGTTTCTGGGGTTTTGTTTAGCTTCTGTATTTGTAACATAGTTGCTTCGAGTTGCAGCTCAGAGGCCTGCAGTGGCAGGCGGGGAACGTTGGAGTCCTCCGTCACTGAAGCAAGCAAGCCTCATGTTAGTTTCAAGCTGCCTGGCTGCCGGCTGCCATCTTGGTTGGCAGTTAATTTGCATATTTCCCTGATTAGCCAATGGGAAGGGTAGCGGTCGTACGCTAATTACCATGTTTCTCTTTTATTAGAAAGGATATATATGTGAGTGTGTGAGTGTGTGTGTGTATGCAATATTTGAATATTAACACATTATTTCCCTAAATAGCAGGAGAGAGTAAGAACATTTTATTTCAATTAGATAAGTTATAGGGCAAAGCACTAAAAATTTGGAAGAAAATGTGCAGCTTTTCATTTGCTGTATCTTACCTCTAGCTAGTCTCCTGAAAATAAGCCCAGGAATTAAGAGATTTTAAAAGCACTTTGATTCAAAACAAAAGGAAATAACTATAAAATAATGTTTTGAGTAAACAATGACTTTATAAATAACTAGAGGCCCCGTGCAAGAATTGTGCATGGGTGGAGTCTGGCTGGCCCACCCCAATTGGGGCCAATCAGGCCGGGTGGGGGGAGGGGCGGGCAGAGGAGAGGGGCTGCGGGCTGTTGGTGGGCCAGCCCCGCCCCTGATTGGGGTGGGGAGTGGTGATCTCAAATCTTAATTCTTCCAAGAAATCCTCCTAACAGTCCTTCTCTAGAAGTATCCTGTCTATACTCTACAAAATCCATGGATCCTGAAACAATGAGGAAAAGCCAAGGTTAAGAGTGAGATGTGTTTTCAGACTTGAGAAGACCTTGGTCTTAAAGTAGAAGGGCTATTTACACTGGTGTCCAGATATTAGGATCTTTAAAATATAAGCTCGTTTACATAAAAGAAATATCTACCAACCTAAACTCATAACAAGCAAAATTAAATTTAGCATGGTCTTGCTAGAATTTAGGTATATCATTTGACACTGTAGGTATAAAAATGTGACATTTTAAAGGAAGTGGCTTTTACAATTTTTTATTTATTTTTAAAGGTTTTATTGATTTCAAAGAGAGGAAGGGAGGAGCGAGGAATAGAAACATCAATGATGAGAGGGAATCATTGATTAGCTGCTTCCTGCACGCCCACTGCTTGGGATCCAGCCCACAACCCGGGCATGTGCCCTAACCAGGAATCAAACTGACCTCCTGTTTCATGGGTCGATGCTCAACCACTCCACACTGGCCATGCTCTCTCTCTCTTTATTTAAGCATTCATTGAAAACCAAGAATATTATAACTGGTCTTAGATTGAATTATTTGCCCACAAATCTTTCTCTTTTATTGACTTTGGCCTTGGCCATGTGACTTGCTTTTCTCATTAGGATGTGAGTGGAAGTTAAGGCCTTTGTAGGCTTGGAAATTTTCTTCCATCCCTTGAATCTTAAACTTTTGGAGGCTTGGAAATTTTCACCTGCCTCTTGGAGCTTCTGCCTCTGTCATGAGGCTGTGGCTCCTTTAGCTTTGGTAGGACTGAACCAATCAAAGCCCAGGAGTCCAGCCTCGTCCCACTGAGGCCAGCCAAGACCAGAGCCAACCTGTCTGATCCCTAAATACACAATTAAGAGCTAATGTGTGCTGCACAAAGCAGTCACAGCAAAAGACGGATAAATACTTTTACCTTTATTTTTAAAAAATATATTTTATTGATTTTTTTTTTTTACAGAGGAAAGGAGAGGGATAGAGAGTCAGAAACATCAATGAGAGAGAAACATCGATCAGCTGCCTCCTGCACACCCCCTACGGGGGATGTGCTCACAACCAAGGTACATGCCCTTGACTAGAATCAAACCTGGGACCCTTCAGTCCATAGGCCAACGCTCTATCCACTGAGCCAAACCGGTCAAGGCAATACTTTTACCTTTAGTGTATCAACATAACAACCCTTTGAAATACATGTTATTGAGGTTCAGAAAGATTAAGTGACTGGCACAGAATCTGATGATACATCTTTTCCTCAAGGCTAAGGAGCCTACCATGACACCCCTATCCCTGCCACCACTCCTGCTTAAACCCCACTGCTCCTTTTTTCTTTCTTTTTTTTTTATGCACAAGTAAATAATCTTTTGAAAATTGGAAGTAGAGAACAAGAGATAAGTAGCAGATGGCTCTGGCTGGTTTGGCTCAGTGGATAGAACATTGGCCCGAGGACTGAGGGGTCCCAGGTCGATTCTACTCAAAGGCACATGCCCCGGT